>NC_033624.1:9728103-9762157 GCF_001540865.1 Ananas comosus
TAAAAAAAAAAAAAAAATTGGGTGCTTCCGCATTACTTATAAATCAAAAGGGACCCCGGGGCGTGACACTAGGACCCGCAACATCACCTGTAATGGGGGTGCGGAGTGAGAACATGTACACATGTTTCCCCTCCTAGTGGGTACCGCAAGCCGACGAGGGCGAGAGGTACTTGCCAGTCAAGGAGAATAAATAAAGGTATGGGTAAGGATACTACAATAGCAACGATAATAAACGAATGAGATATATTATGAACAACTACCGCTACTACATGTATGCATTAACCGGACGACAAGTCCAAAGCACCCAATTTAAAACTGCCCTATCGGTCCGTAGACCTCAGGCCTGTGCCACAACTGCTCTAACCTATAAATGACCCTCGCATAAGCACCCGAGTCTAAAAGGTATATGACCCTCGCATAAGCACCCGGGTTTGAAAAGCATATAACCCTCGCATAAAGCACTCGGGCTCACGGGCTGGCACTCTCAACAACTTTTCTGGAAAAGAACATCCTCTTGCGGTGGATCAGATCGATGGTGTTCATGAAATGCGTACGATCAGTGGCAATCGATGCTAATATGCTCAATTGCCAACCATCGGCAACTAGCCGACAATCCTATCGCTCAGGGTATGCTGACGGTATAGGTCGTCAAATAGTCCAACCGACTAAGTAGGTCACGATAACAATGGAATAAGCCGACCGAATAGGTCACAGATACGAGATACAAGAACCGACCAACTAGGTCACAATAACAGATGCAACGCACTGACCGACTAGGTCATAAATCTCACAATTAATCACAAAACCGCTCTACTTCTAAAACATGATACTGGGTATGCAACCGACTAAGTAGAGCAATAAGGAGATATGGTATAGGTGCTAGACTCAACATATAACATGCAAGATAAACGCCAAGGAAAGGGTAAGGGGAATGTCACCGAGCGTGCACCACTGTACCGACTTCGGGTCGAAGTACCCACTTGTACGTATCTCGCACTGATCTCCCGACTGCGGAGAAGAATCAACTGGACCTAGGAAGGGTCCACCGGGTTAGCATCCAACCCACAAACACGAACCACTAACTCACAATCCCCACCAATAAACCTACGGGAATCGATTTCCCAAAATCGATTGCCGTAACTCGTCAGAAGTCCCGAAAATTGCACCGGGACTCCGCTGGGACCCACCAACTCTTTCGGATCTCACCGACTCGTGTTACGAGTCACCTACTGCCACTAAACACCATTATTCATGTGACTTGGCAGCAAACACACTGCCCCACATCGAAACGATTATCGTCGGATAATCGTTCCGATCCGGATTTCCGAAAGTGTCAAATTTGACACAGGAACCTACCGTCGCTCACTCGTCATTTTCGAACCCTCAAAATGACACGAGTGACCAGCCAAGAAGGCTCAGCGATTACATAAATTATCGTGAGGCACCGTAGGAAGAATTCCGAACCGAAATCGTGTTCCGTCGGCGGATTTTGCCGAAAAACGCACCGGAATCAACTTCCAATTTCTGAAAAGGCTAGGGACCTTGGACAACCGGTCCATAGGTCACCCACTGCCCGCACCCAATGCCAACAACAACCACAAAATATACAATTGCATAAAAACCCCTGCGACAACATAACATCACATCATTTTATGTGATTTTCGGGGTTTTACGGCCTGACAGCACAAGCCGAGGACCTTCTAGCTAGGCCGAGACAACCGTTGATAGGTCTCGATGTGCCGGAGGCTGTGCTCACACTTCGGAGCACGGCCGGCCACTGTGGCAAGCGCGCGAGCGACGCGAAGTTCAGCGAAACTGCGCCCACAGCACTTACATAGCGTCTAACACGAAAATCGAGGCATCGTTGACCCCAACGAAGGTGAGGACGATGTTCAGAACGGATTGGGGATCATTGTGCTCACTTTCGGGAGCATCGGGGTATCCTCGGATCGCTGGAAAAGCGATCGGAATCCGAAATAGTGCACAAAAAACTGTAAATTCCCTTATCGGAGCAAGGCGGGGCACAGGACAGCCGGCGGTGGCCAGACGGCAGGCGCGCCGGCAGGGAGAGGTCACTGCTGGTCAGAGGGGGCCCAAGCACGCACTAGCCGGTGGCGCAGTGGAGGGCCACGAGCCCGCACAGCTCGGCTCGGCTCAGGAAGGCAGCGGCGGCCAGGCGGCGACCGGAGGAGCTTTGGGGCGACGGCGGCTGGTCGCCGGAGGCCGAGGGAGGACATCGTGGCCGGCGGTGGGCGGCAGCGGCGTGCGTAGGCCAAGTTGGCCTCGATTCGGCCCGCTCAGGTTCTTGGCGGCAGCAGAGAGCGAGAGCGACGGTCGGTGACTCGCGGGGACGACAGTGACGCGGGTGAGAGAGTCGCCGGAGGCCGAGGAGAGTGGCGCGGCCGGTCTAGGGCTACGGTAGCTCGCGGGCCACGAGCTGTGCTAAGCTCGGCCAAGCTACCCGCGGATGGCCGTAAATGGCCCAGGCGGCGCCTGTAACATATTGAAATCTCGGTAGCCATTATTGAACTTTAGCCAAATTTGTTAAAGAGTCGAGAGAAATGGATGGACAAAGTCCGGTTAACATTCCAACAATGTTGGAAGGGTCAAAGTTGAGTCCCGAGAGTGTTAAGCAAGCTTTAGCATTCCTCAGCGCAATTTAAAAGTGAACAATGCGAAAGAAATAGTTGGACAAGTTCTATTTAGCATTCCAACAAGGTTGGAAGGGCTAAAAATGAGTTTAAGAGGTGTTAGAAAGGTTTTAGCATTGATCGGCGCGAAGTAGAATCGAAAACAGCACAAAACAAGCATTCTGGGCAAAGTGTACCGGTACAACCACCGAGTTGTCACCGGTAGAGCCCTGCAGCCCGAGAAGAGTTTGCTCTCGGGTTTGAGTTTTTGCGAAAATGTACCGGTATACCCTTGGTGTGTACCGGTACACTTTGGTAAAATTCGAGGGGACAGCTCTCGGGTTGTCTCTGTGCAGAAAATATACCGGTACAAAATTTCGTGTACCGGTACACTTTGGTCTGGCAGCACAAAATAGGTCTGCTACAAATACAGGTGTTTGCAGGGTTTTGTTGTAATTGTTACAACATGTTAAGACCCCAATCCCCCTTCTCTCTCTCTCCCACAGCCATTCACTCCCTTTCTCTCATTTCTCTTATTTTCTCTCTCTCTCTAGAGCTCTCCAAAAGATGGATTTGGAGGAGATTTGAAGGAGAAGCTTGGGTTTTGGTGGCTTGGAGAAGATCTAGGGCTCTCCTACAAGGTGGACTTTGGAGAGTTTGGGGCAAAGGTGAGGTGTTATGAAAAGTTGAGTCTAGGGTTTGGATTTGTACCCTAGGAAGCTAGGTTTTGGAGTTTCTACAAGTGTAGAAACCTTCTTGAGGCCCTGAACACCATGAAATCCATGGGTGCTTCATGAGCTCACATGGTGAAAAGCTAGGGTTAGCTTTAGATGCCCTAAAAATGGTTTAGATGGTTCTAAATGAGCTTCTAGATGTTGGACAAGCTCTTTTTTGCTTGTTTTAGAGATCAAAACCTAAGTTTCAGCAAATGGTGTTGTTAGGGCACCCAATTTGGGACTTTTGCCTCCGAATGTTTCTAAGACAAATTGACCTTGTAGAAACCTAATTGGGGGTATTCTTGACACGTTGGGCAACTCGGTTTGACATTACGAAAAGCCTATGTAGGAGTTCTAAGTATTTAGCTTAATTTGGCTTCGTTTTGCCGCAGGCGATAAAGTAGGGCTTCAAAAATCCCAAGAAATTCACTGTAGCACCTTTGCAACCATCCAAGGTGGGTGGTGCTATCCGGAATCGGTGAAATTCCCTTTATGTCTAAAAGTGTCATTTTGTTGAGCATATGTGAATGTTGAGTGATTTGCATAATAGGGTTAATTAAGAGTTTTTGTTGTATTTTATGAGTATAGATGCATGTGAAATGAGAGTAACGAATAAGAACTTGTAAACCTTATGTATGGATGAAAAGTGATAAGAACCTAGATGAGGTAAAGAACCAAAATGACATAATGACATACGAATTGGGTGGCATTAGTAAATGTCAAGCATGCAAATGAACACTAGAGTGTGTGGCATTAGTAAATGACAAGAATGCAAGAGTTGAGCACTTAGAGATCAAGTATGGCATTAGCAAATGAATACAAAGAACAAGTTAGTGTATATGATACTAGTATTAGTTAATGGATGCAAGTAAAGAACAATAATGACATGGTGACATAGAAACCTTAAAGATAAGGGTCACATGAGCATCGAAATCTTTAAAGCTAAGAATTGATCTTACTCGCCTATAGTCTTGGTTCGAGGGAGGTCGCTCCCCCTCGAGCGGTGTGCTCCGAAGTTGTCACCACTGGGAAGGGGAATCCCGAGAGGACGGTCCCAGCGGGAGGAAGCTGAGGGCCCGAAAATTAGGATTTTGAGTTGGTGAGTTATGGAACCCTACGGGAGGAAGCTGAATGCCTAACAAGCTGAGGGCCCCAATGGGTTAGCCACAAGATTTGGTAAAGAAAATGTGAGCTTGCATTCATCATGAGCATCTCATTGAGCAAACTTGCATTCATCATGAGCATCTCATTGAGCATATGATTGAGTTTATTATTCAGGCATACTAGCTGCATTTGTTTAGTTGGTTACTATCTATTCTTTCTTCTATTATGCATGATTTAGACTTAGTGAAAAAGTCGGCGAGATCGGGGCAGAACCCACTGGGAACTTTGTTGTAGTTCTCACCCCACTATTTCCACAGAGCCGGGGTCGAGCGAGCTGGCGTACGATCGCGGTAAGGGTATCGCACCCTAGACAGAGATCGCCCGAGATACTTTTTCATTTTGTAGTTGCATACCCCTTTATATCATCTTTTGTATTTGATGATTTTAGTTGTATCAAAGATATTTAAATGAATGATGTAAAGGATTACAATTTAAATACAAATGGTTGTATTTTGAGGAATATGTGATGTATAAAAGAAATGATGCTAAGTTGTAAAAGAATTTGGTTAAAGTAGTATGCATGTATATGATTTAAAGTTAATCATAGTACTTGTATGTCGAATAATTAGATCTTTCACTTTGGCTATTGCTTGCCCTCGTGCAAGCCATTATGTATGCTTCCGCTTATTCAAATTTTACACTCTGTTGATACTTGTTGTGGAGCCTTGGACGGACAGGGGAGGCTCTGTCCGTTCGGCGTCTGTTCCACGTGCTCGAATCGACCAAAAGGATCGGGCTCGGGGCGTGACAGCGCCGGCGGCGTGCGCCGGTGAGGACAGCACCGGAGAGGGGACTCGGCCAAGGAACGAGGGCTCGACGTTTGTGTGTGATTCCCTGTGGGTTGTCGACTGAGGTGGTGGAGACAAGGTGGAGAGAGGAGTTGAGAGGGAGGTGCAGCTAGTTTTCCGGCGGCTAGGGACGCTTGCCGGCTGCCAAGGTGCGCGCACGGCTAGGGCATGGATGAGCTGGCGTCGGCTAGGGTTAGCTGGGGAAGCAAGGTCAGCTAGGTCTAGGGTTTTGTGCATAGAAACCCTAGCTGCCACTTATATACAAAGTGCACTTTTGCTGAAAAATCCCTCAAAGCTGATTATTTTCAGCTGAGTCCCTACTGGCACGTGTATTTTGCACACGGGTACCTCAATGTTCGAAATTACGCAAAACGGTGCATAAAATATTGGGTTTTTCTCAGATTTTTCGTTTTGCCAATTTTGATCCCTCAGCGAACAATTCGTGATTCCCGGAGATCCGTCCGTCGGATTTTCGATCGGATCATGCCAGCGCGTTCAGTATGACTAGGGTATCGAATCTACCATTTCGTTTCGTCCGATTTGGTCGCTGATTTGCGACAAAACTAGCCCTCTCCATGATCCACCATTATCCACATATATATACACATATATATACAATTTGAATTTAAATTTCAAATTCCAAATCCGAATTTCCTTTAATATAAAGGATATTACAACACTCGCCTTCGTCGACTTGCGGTACCCACTGGGAGACCCTTGTTGGTTTCTTTCAGGTGATTTCGGTGGTGGGAATCGGGATGGTACATGAGGTGCGATAGCTAGCGAGTTTTTAGAGGCCCCGACAGATCTGCATCATCTATGGTTATTCCGACTCGACCTCCTTACATTTCTGGTTAATAAATTAGACATTGTGGTTCAGTTATTTGTTTGTTTTGATTGTGAATTCTTGAATAATCCTGGTTGGGGATGATCTTTTAGTTGCAAATATTTTGAATATAACTATTCTTTCGGGATTTCCGGTATGATGGTATTTCAGTCGTATAATATGTGGTTTTCTACCCCTCGAGGTAATTGGCATTTTCAAAATAATGGGTCTCCGTATGGGGGATTGTTTTCAAAGGCTTTTCGGTTTTCTCGATGCTTTGTATTTCAAAATGAAGTTTCCGGGTAGGAAACATTTTCAAATAATAGAATTGATTGCTGTAATGTGTATTTGCATCATCCTTCGCCTAAGAAGTGCTTAGAGCACGCATCATTCCAAGGATTGCTAGCTGAATGATTGTCGTGAGCATCTGCATTGTGAATGCTGTTTGTGTGTGACTGAATGTTAGTATTGCAACAAATCATATAGTAGTACACCGTACAAATACAGGGGAGACTCCGTCCGGGAGGATAGGGGAAAACCTGTATTTGTGGCGGGTCTGTTGTGTCCCGTGGTATGTAAAAAAAAAAAAATAGGAGGTGTTTTCCGCTAACTTCACTTTTGAATTGAATCAATCTTCGAAAAAGCTTTATAAAAGAGACCCCGGGGCGTGACAACTTATAGGAAAACGAAACCCACATATACCTCGAGGCTCGAGTTTATCGACTTCTGTGAGAGTAAGTCTCGATTTCTCCAGCGTAACAGTGTCGAAGAGGGGATCATAGGTCACGCTCCACAGCCGCCGGTGGCACCATAGAAGTAGTAGGAGGTGAGGGTGCGGAGGTAGAGAAGGTGAGAGTGCGGAGGCGGAGATTCCTACCAGAGATGGAGGATCGTCTGGAGGGAAGAAAGAGAAAGAGAAAGAGAGAGAATGGGAAAGGAAAAAAAAGAGGGATAAAAAAAACGTTCTGAGAAGATAGAGGGATGTGGAAGAATGCTCAAGAGAGAGATAGAAAGATGGAGGGACACGAAACGTTTCAATAAAAAATATAAAAAAATTCAAAAAAATTCAAAATAAGGAGGTTGTGCCACCTTAGGAAGAAGTAATAGGAATTAATATATGTTTATAGATGCTACCAAGATCAGCACTGACATATCAAGTTACCTAATAATAATGTCAGGTAATTAGAGTAATTTATGCATCAAATCATTAAAACAACCACAAAAAGTTCATACTTTATTTTTATTACAACTCTCATGAAAAACTACTTCAATTCACTGTACGTAGCTCTCCGCATTTGCATTTCAAGAGTTGAATCGAGGATATATCCTTCGTCTAATGCAGCTTCTGCAAACAGGGCACTCCGTACTTTGCTTTTCATGCTGCTCATTGCATTTAAGACAAAGAACTTGGTGAGAACAAGGAAGGAAAAGAATTGACTTCTCCTCTGACAAGCACATCACGCATTCACGATTAATTTCTTCATTGTTGTTCTGCAGATCTAGGCAATGCACATAATGAGTTCTCCGCCGATGATTTATCATCAACTTCATATTTTGAATTTGGCCTTTGAGCTGTATGACATTTTCGTCATATTTTTGTTTATTGCTTGTAGCTTGTAATTTGAGAGCATTCTCATTTAATTTTGCTGCAGTTTCTAGTTCCTCCTTTTCTTTTCTTCTATTGTAAACCTTGAGAAGCACGTCCTCCTTCAAATTCTTCTCATTTTTCAACTTGTCCTGCCAGTAAATTATATGATTTACCATCATAAATTTATTGGTATATATGTCAACACTCAAATACTTTAAACAAATTAAAAGAATGGCTCATAACTGATTAGCAATATAAAATATTAAAAAACAAATAATTCTAAAGAAATAATTGCACAGAGAGATGGTTTGAATGATATACTATAATTAATTTATGGGTATATTTATTAATATTTGTAAACTTAAAATATTTTTTTACATTATATGAACTTAATTTTCATATAATTAGCATAATAGAGATTCTTATTTGAAAACTCATAATCAATAAGCTTGTGTTAACTTTTAGTTGTTCCTATTTGGTTATTTTGATGGTTACAAAGTATATACATCAACATAAGATAAATTATATAACTGAAGATCAAAATTTTTGCCCTAATTATTTCATGCATCATCTACTTAAAAATAGTCTTAACAAATAATTCATACAGAGAGCTAGAGAGATAAACAAAATCACTTTTTGTGTCATGGTTGAAATTAAAAATTAATTATTCTACTTTATTTCTAATTTTTCAGTCAATTTATATTCTTTAACAAAATCATTCTAAATTTTGTCTAGCATTTACTGCATGCAATTTAAAAAAATTTAGGTAGGACGTAACTAGTATCTCATGTTTACTAAATCTCAAAAAAAAAAAAAAAACTAAAAAAACTGAATATTAGATATATTTTATTGGTAGTGGGTTTAAGTACTAGTATAAATAAATGTATAAATAAATGTAATAACATATTATATGTTTCGTAGTTACCTCAAGTTGGCTTTGGCGATTTTTAGCATTTACAATTTGTTTCTCTATCAGTGAGAACTTGCATTTTTCTTCTTCAAGTGCTTTACCAAGAAATTCTTTTGTGTTTTTCCATGAGAAGGATTTTTGGGCAATATCAAGCTCCATTTGAAAATTTTCTAGATAAACTTTTTTTGCTTCTTCAGATTGCTTCTTAATTATATCTAGCTCCTGCTTTAGGCGAGCTCTCTCTATTTCTAGCTCGCATATGTGACTACGAGCCCATTCTATATGGGCATAGCACATGGATGTTGCCTCCTCGAGCTTCGAAATCTTATTCTCTTCCCACTCCTCCAAATGTTCCTTCTCCTCTTTTCCATGGGTTTCCACTTCCTTACTCTTTAGCTTTAGGCTTTCAAGCTCAGTTTGGTGTTCATTAAGTTTGCGTGTGACCCACATAATCTTCTGACAAGCCCATTTTTTCAAGTCCTCCTCTTCAGTCTGTAACTCTTGTTTTACAAACTGTAACTGATCTTTACGCTCTTTTCTTTCATTTACAAATTGCTTAGTGCAAGCAGTTTTAACCATATGTTTACTCGATGATGCATTTGCAAGATTAAGGTGGAGATTCACTGACGGATCTAATTTTGATTGTGAAGTAAGAGGATAGTTTATTGTATTGAAAACCATTGAGCAAGCATTTGAAAGGTTCAAATCACATATGAGTAAAAACCACATTGCTTCCCCTGTACATAACAAAGGTTTCTTCCTTTTCAGTACTCCAACCATATAATCAAGTGCTTTCTTCTCTAAATTCCTCAAATCCTCAGCTATGTTCTCTTTCTCCGATATGTCAACTTCTACACCACTGGCTAAATATTGCAATGCATAATCTGCAACTGTAGAAGACGGGTCATTTAGACTTTGGTAAGATTTTCCGGTTACTAATATAGCATTAGTTGCAACCGCTATAGTGTACCCGTAAGAAGTTATTTTCTCTATTGCACTTTGGTATATTTGATGCAAATGGCTCAAGACTAGATCCTTGAGTTGTTCAGTTTTGCTTCTAGTCCACGGGTAATCTTGTATATCATCCAAACTTTGCTCCTTTTCTATTTTATTTAGAAGATCCAAACATGCATCACAGTTTCTCAAATGGTGCTCAAGATCATGAGCATCAACTACTTCCGCCGAAAATAGCTGACAATTGGGATGTTGGGTTATCAAAGAGGAACAATCCTGCACATTATTGTCAGGTAGATACTCTTGCACCTGTCTCTTATTCTTCTTGTTTTTTTTCTTCTGTTTTTCTTGGTGAGTGCTAGATGAGATTAATGGCTTTTTACCCTTAACATCCATTGGATTCATGTTCTGACTTATAAGGGTACCTACAAATCATGCATACAGAATAAAAATATAATAAAAATTAGTTTTAGTAAAAAAAACAACAAGAGAATTAGTGTCAATATTACCAAAAAAAAGGTAAAAATAGCTATTAGGATCTGTAGAGAAAGATTAGAAAAAAAAGGAAAAAAGAAGAGAGAATAGGATAATTTAGAAATATAAGAAACAATTTTTATACAAACTACATGACTCAATTTTTATTTGTAAATCTATATCGTTAACGTTTTAGACAATTTATAGTAAGTAGAAAAATGCTTTACTATGACTTTTTGAAGACAATTTATTGTATCTAAATATAAGCTATTATTTATTATTTTAAATAAAAGTGTCACATGTTGAACAAATATATCAAAAAGATTTATGCAAATTATAATAACACCTATTTTTTTTAAATCCAAAATTTAAACTAGTTCATGATCTATACTGGTATTCAATTCAAGTGCTGCTTATATCATTTCAAGATTCTTTTCCTTATACAAAGATTAGTCAAAAGTGATTTTATAATTTGCATATTGAATTGTTTCATAAAAAATACTTTAATTTTTAAGATGCTATATGGAGTGACATTTAGTAGGCTATAAACTTAAAAATTTTATTTCTTAATTTGAAGTAATAATAGTTGACGACAATTAGAGTAACTTTCATCATCTACAAGAATATTTAACCAGTAATATAAGATTAGAATACGGTAAGTACGATCACTCTTTTGTAACCAATTATGATAAGGTATGGAAAGAAGTTATATCATGCATGTTGCAACCACGTGGCAACCATGCCAACGTATATACTAATTTATTAGCTTTTGAATAAAATCATAAAAAAATTGTTTAGAACCTCAAATAGTGCAATATTTGGATAATAGAACTCTAATTAGAGTATTAGTATTGATGTAGTTAGATTCATTTGTTAGCTTATAAATTTAGTCTGAAATTGTTAAAGTAAATAGTGTCTTCGATATGCTTATCTAGGGCTTTTGCTTTCGACTCTAATGTCGATCTACAAACAATGATGTAATCAATAAGCGAAGTATATGTACATAGCAATCATTAAAATTTACAAAAATATATAGGAGAAATGTAAAGAAAAAAATCGTTGGAAAATTATATGCTTATAAATCACAATGTGAAATAAATTCCATAAAAAATCACAATTTTAAAAGGATCATATGCTCAATAAATAATTATCAACTAAAAAATACATCAACATAAGCAATTCAAAATAAATGAAAGTATTAAAGTAACAACAACTAAGATATGCCTAATATGGCAAAGAATTAATAAAACCATCCTTTTCAATGAATATTTCAATAATTTACCAACAAACTATTATGATATAGTTGTAAAAGAACTTAATACATCTAAGAAAAGATCAGATATTTACAATCCAAACAGAAGAAAAAAAATGAAAGAAATATAAAAAAAAGGTACTTTCTAATAAGAAAATAGTAATGATAAGAAGACACAAAATGAAAAGACAATAGAAATTTGTATTTTTTATTTTTTTAATTAAATTATCTTTTTTGAAAAATGCCATTATTCATGAGTGAGTTCTATTTGTGTAAATTGTTTTGAAGAACAATTTCTTCAAAATTTCAATAGAAATTAAAAAAAATATATATAATTATCTATAAAGGTATTAAGTAATATGATAGTGCAATGAATGGTAAAATAATGAAATAGAAGCTCTCTTCTCTTTGTATGAGAAATGGATCCATAAGTAATTTTTACCTGAAAGATCTATTACCTATTAATGCAATAGATAGATCAACTGGAGATCATCAACAAAAGTATGGATGGCCATGAATTCATTGAAGCATTAGAGAGCACACATTCTTGCTCTCGTTTCTCACTATTTTAGTTGATCTAAACATGACTATTGGGTTTTTTGTGTAAGTCGAAGTCTTATGTAGCCAAATAAGTTAGTCTCTACATTAACTATGCTTATCTCAGCATTCACGCAAAAAGACCTATGGTCAAGTCTGACAACAACTGTAGTAATAAAGTGGTAAATGGAATCTTTTGTGTAATATGCAAAATTACTAACTACATTTAATGTTATCTTATCTTATCTTATCACTTCTCCCCCTCCCCCCGCCCCCAAAAACGCATCCCAGTTAATTTCTTATGTAATTTACTCTTCTTTTATTTCATCAATTAATACTTAAAATTTTAACAGTGAGGTTGAGGAACGTGTTCGACTAGTCTCAATTTTCTTTTGAGAAAATGTTTATTGTTCATACACTTGATATGATTAATTACTATTTTCTTACTGATTGATGGCGTCATTTGGTCTGATTAGTACCCAAATAAAGTAATTGGCTGTTGAAAGCTAACTAGAGGTACAAAGTCACATGCCGAGCTCGCAATGAAAGTATCACCAGACACACGAATAGATCCGTTGAACAGATAGAGTTTTCTTTGCTCACCTAAGGCTTCATAATCTATATAATACATTCCAAAATTAATCATGCATACGAGAATTACAAAAGGTAGATATCACATAAATATAAATGCAACTAACTATTACATCCATTACATCCCAAATAAAAAAATTACATATTCTTTCATTTGCAATATTTCCAAAATGGTACTTTTTATCATGAGCACAAGTCTTGGCTATACCAAAAGGGTAGGAAGAATCGCTATCTATTGTACCACATCTTTTCCTTGCTTAGGTGCTTCTACCATGAAACCTGCAGAATGGATTTTTTTTTTTTTTTGAAAGAGATAGGTAGCACGCTACCCGCTTCGTTTATTTCATTTAGAAATAAACTTAGCTGGAAATGTGAATCAACTAGAATTCGAACTTGGGTCTCGGGTACCAACCACCAAGCCCTTTGCCACTTGCTCTAGGGATGGTCAATCCTACAGAATGGGGTTGAAAACTATAAATATAGGTTCTAGTGGGTATGGCTGCCTAAAATAAGAGCTGGACCGACCACATCCAAAGCAGGCAATATATGTCACGCCCTAAATTTGACTACTTGGATTCGAAACGCAACAATTGGCCACAAAAAATGAAAGGTCTTAAATAGATCCAAAGCCGCACTCTCGATTAAGGACTAAATAAAATAATTTATTAATTGAAACGAAACTGTGACTACTAGATGTTCAATTGTAGTGAATAAAAATAAAAAAATAATTCAATTTAATCAAGCTCAAAATAAAATAAACTAATTGTCCAAGAGATAATATGATAGCCGAGATTTTTTTTGTATATAAATTTGACACTTTTTTAAATGTTATCATGTATATTTTAAATTTTTTAAACTTGCCCATCAAATTTCAGCAAAAAATAATTTAAAATAAAAATTTTACGCGATTATTACTTTTCACTGAAAGTGAATAGTAACCTATGTGTTCTTTTGAGGCATCGCATTGAGGATGGCTTCGGACATAAATTGGACTCCGTTTCGGACGATCCAATAGGTCGTTTTTTATGGTCCGGCTATGCCAGAGTTGATGGCACTGCCCGATTTCATGTTCGATGCACGGTTTTTGAGAAAATCATAGTTTATTGCATATTGGCATTTGATGACTCGATGTTCTTTAGAAGTGATTGATGTTTCCTTTTGCGTGGAAATTAGTGGGTCGTTGCCACTGGGCATATTACATGTGCTGGTGAGTTTTCGGAACAAAATTCAATGTTTGGGGTGCTAAATTGATATTTTTGCAAGGTATCAAAATTGAGCACTTTACGAAGAGGCTATCATTTTATGTAAAAAAAATTTCACAGTTTTGGCGTGTGGGGGGATCCATCTGAAAGTAGATGTAATATCTGAGATATTTGAAATGAGGAATTCAAATAAAACTGAATTTGAATTCAACTTTCAAATATATATATATATATATATATATATATATATATATTGTCACGCCCCGGGACTGGCGGAGGCCCTCCCGGTAGCGTGCCCAGACCCGCCATATGTCTACACATATAAGGCGTCTATAGTAAAAGCGGAAGTAAAGCAAGAGATAGAACAAATGAAAGAAGTAAAATAACTAGCAACTAATGATATCAGAGCGAGTAAAGTTCTATCATCTACGCCAAAGTAAAGAAATAGAGCTAGACAAATAAAGAAACCATAAGTAGTACACTATCAGTCTCAAAAGTACAAAAATGGTGGTCTCTAGTATACTGGTACAGCTCTCAACCTCTCCAAAAAGAAATACATCAGAGGTAGACTACCTAAACTCGTCTCTCACTGAAGGGCTAACTCGAAACGACGCCCTTCCCGCGATCCCTGGCCTCACCGTGCGTGGAAGGCTCTGAAAAACATCGAGAAAAAGAGGGCGTG
This sequence comes from Ananas comosus, assembly GCF_001540865.1. Taxonomy (NCBI): domain Eukaryota; kingdom Viridiplantae; phylum Streptophyta; class Magnoliopsida; order Poales; family Bromeliaceae; genus Ananas; species Ananas comosus. The sequence goes on from NC_033624.1 coordinate 9,742,418, forward strand.
AGAACTATAATTTATAGCATGGTTGAAGGTGCCACCCCGTGCCATACGGCACGGGGCGTGCCGTACCGTGCCCCCAAGAAGGGGGCACGGTACAGGGGGGGTCTCGGACCCCCCCTGGGTGCCGCGGCACAAGCCGCGTGTCGCTCGAGACAAAGCGGCACGCGGCCATGTGCCGCGTGCCGGCCTTTTTTTTTTTTTTTTTAGTTTTTTGGCTTTTTTTTTTTTGGTTTTGTCTTTTTTTTTTTTGTTCTCTGGGATACAGAGCCTTCGCCCGGCCATCTATATTGCCTTGTGTTCACTTTTCTTTTATTCTTTTGACATTGTGTTGTGTTTTTGACAACTTTTTTTTTTCTTTTTGGCTGATGCTTTTTTTTTTTTGCCTTTTGGCTTTTTCTTTTGACTTTTGACTTTTTCTTTTTTCTTTTTTTTGCCTGTCGGCCCGAGCCCTCCGCTTCCACCACAGACATCCATTTTTTCTTCGCAAATTATTTTGTCAAAATTTGTCGCACCGCGAAGTTTTCGATGAATCAGGGGAACAAAAATTGATCTCCTAAACAAATTTTGATTAGATATTTTTTAAAAGAATAAAAAAAATATGGATGTAATTGCGGTACTATTCTCGTTGTTCTAGTTATTATATACTTCCTAATCGAATCAATATATAGATTTCGAAACGTTTTTAGAAAAAATAAAATTTTCTATCATTTTATCTGTTATAATTTTTTAAATTATAAAAAAATTAAAAACAAAAGAATTTTCAATTGTTACAGCAAGTATAGTTGTACTTTTCAAATAAAAAAAAATAAAAACAGAAGAATTTTAATTTATATTCTACATCAGGTATAGTTGTACTTTATATACAAAATGCTTACATGCATGTTAATTGATGAGTATAATAAGCTATACATAGCAAAAATTAATAATAACTTGCCTAAATCTTTCAAAATAACATTATAAAAGCTTACTGGAACAAAAAAAACTTAAATAAATTCGTGCCAAAGCGTGCCAGTAGGAGGTCGTGCGTATCTGTCGGCACGCAAGCGTGCCACGTGTCGGCACGCAAGCGTGCCCGTGCCGTACCGTGCCAAGGACGTAGCGGCACGCCCCCGTGCCACGGCACTTTAAACCTTGATTTATAGTTCCCAGTGGGCAATTACTGACCTCAGCTCTATGCACCACTAGGCTCCAAAAGAAAAGGGTAAGTACAACAATAATAGCAATAATGACTGCGATATAAAGGCATAATTAAAATGCTAAATTACTAAACTCAAGTATATACGATGTCATGGTGATGTATATCTACGATATCAAAATAGTATGTCATTAACCTTTATGAATACATTATGCATAAGTTCTGTCATGGCAACCAAGTATGCTTTAATGCAAAAGGAGACTATCAAGTATACTACATGTCTCAACACTATGCTAAAAGCAAATAAATGTAATTCAACTACTAAACCTATCTAGCAGTGATTAACCATTCTCAACCCCGTGTCGATTTTCATTTCCAATTAAGGACCTACCAAAGGTAGTCCAGCTTGTGCCGCCTAAGTGCCTGTGGTAGCCCAACATCCCTACTCTTGGAATGTGTCTGTCCCACTCGACCCCGTAGGCTTCTCAATACCACACGAGCGAACATAAGTCGCGTAGGCTAACTCCGGAGTGCCGGCTTGTAGGGAGCGACCCTCACAAGCATGTGCGAATGAGCACAAATGGCAAGCAAGCAAGGTCAAAGTCTCAAGTACTCTACTCTCATGCTTCTCACATGGCAAGGCCACTAGCATCCCAAGGGTCTAATCCAAAGTCTCAAGGTGACGCTCCAACGCACACTCTCGCTTAGTGCCTCTTTGTGACACTTAAGCATCACAACTAATCAGGCCCAATTCATGTCCCATATTCCAATTAACTAGGTTCACTTTAGCCCGGGCCCCATGCCTCTCTATGACATTGGCCCAATCTCAAATAGTCCAAGTTCTCAAGCCTTCTCTAGGCTTCTAAAATTCCTAATGTCACAATTGGCATATAGGTTAAATGCATGAAAACAAGGTTCATTTCCACAATAGGAATCATGATCCCCAATCCTAACTAGAATGCTAAGTCTCACATGCATGCACTCTACCACATAGGGGTCTAAAATTTCACTATACATAATATATGCATGTTAAGCATTCTAAAATTCATATTAAATACATTTAACATGGAAATGCATAAATTTCTATTTTACGAAACATATTTGCCAAATATGAGCATTTCTCATATCATAGGCTAGGTCAAACCCACCGAACCGTCGCGTGCTCCTTCGATTCGCCGAACGGAGTTGTCCACGAGTCTCACAACATCCTAAAAGTAATCAGCGAAGAGATACACGGGCATTACGATCAACTATAAGATCAAACTTTAACAAACTTGGCAAAAGGGCTAAAACTCACCTAATGTGTGAAAAATCTCTCTCAAGCTCCAAAAGAGAGCTAAATCCCTTCCAATCCAAGCCCAAGAAAGGTTCAAATCCAATCAATCTAGCCTCAGAAGCCCTAGATCAAAACGCCCCAAAATCAACCCTAAATCTCATTTCTAGGGTTCCAAGAGGCAAAATCTACCAAAACAAGAATCAAAGAGTAGAATCAAAGTACTAACCTCTTTAGATGCCTCAAAACAAGCTCCAAATCTTCTAGGGTTGAAGATTGGTCCACCACCAAGCCTTACAAGCAGCTCCAAGCTTAAGGTGGAAGAGAGAAAGGGGGTTGAACTCCAAGCTGCCCTCCAACTAGGCTCCAGCTTCTTCTTCTCATCACCTCCTGTCTTCTTGCTTCTTCCTCTCTAGAAAGGTAGGCGAGAGTGAGACATAGAAAATGAGGAGGGAAAGAGGAGGAAATGGCTAATAAGCCATCTAGTGTAACAAGAAGTCCGGAGAGGCCCTCAAAATTCATAATTTACATCACCGCCGAACTGGCAGGTTTCGCGCGCAGAGGGACCGGTCTTTCCACAAGAGCAGGGGAATCCGGTCTCTCGTGGCGACCCGAAAACCCATCGTTCGGAACGGTCTCTCTCCCGGCGTGGGACGCGCTCGTCTCCTGCGAAGGCACGCGTCGGGGACCGGTCTCGCCTGGCCAGGGACGGTTGCGCTCAGGCGCCGCAACACTTCTCACTGGGGGACGGTCTCTCCTCCCAGGACCGGTCCCGAGAGTAAAAAACTCTCAGGACTTGTCCAGAATTCCAGTTTGCAAACTTTTTGGTCGGAAACATTCTACAATGTCGGTTTCTCGCCTCCCAAGTGTGGAAAAGCTCGAATATACATCCAAACACAGTCGAACCCGATTTGCAAAGGTTCGAAGTGTGTTACATATATATATATATATATATATATATATATATTTATATAAGTATTATATATAGGTAGTATATATAGTCCGGCTACTATACTCTTATGAGTACGATCGCCCTCGTACTCATAGGTTATTTTCGATGATAGAGCTTCCGAATCGACGATCCATACCGTTAAACATTATCTAAAGCATTTAAAACGTTTAGAAATCAAAATTTATAATTTTTTGACATCATTTATCTTACGATCAAAAGGTCATAAAATTGACAATTTTTAACGCTCGGTATGGGATATTTACTAGTTTAACGGTGTAAAAGAATCGAAATCGGTTGAATTTTTGATAGAAAATTCTATTCACTACACAGATAAAGATCAATAACTCCGATCTTAAATTGAAGGATCCAAACATCCATTTTAAGACATCCTTCGATTTTGACCGTTCATTTTATACCCGCGTGATGAACTTTATTATGATTTCAAAAAACTTACAAAATTTATTTTCTAGAAGTTTCAAATACTCTAGATCATATTTAACGAAGTGGATCGTCGATTCAGTAACTCTATCATTGAAAAGAACTTACGAGTATGAAGGACTCTATACTCACAAGAGTATAGTAGCCCTAGCCTATGTGTGTGTGTGTGTGTGTGTGTGTGTGTGTGTGTGTGTGTTTGTGTTTGTGTGAACCGAGAGAAGGTGTAAATCTTCATGAATTCGTGACCAAGTCACGTAAAATAAAAACGTGATCTCGAAGATCCGGCAGTGCTGAACGTGCTGGCGCAGTCCGTTCATAAATTTGAGGGATAGATTTACTACAAATGCACAAAAATCGAGAAGGGGTCAATTTGGGAAATCAAATTTTGAAAAAATCCTCCAACATTTTATACTTCGATTAGCACATTGGGGGTGTCGTTCGGTGTTCTACACGTGTTGTTAGGAGTTTGGCAAAAAATTTAGAATTTTGGGTTTTCCGGCAAAATTGCCACATAAGGCTTTTGCCTCTAGGGTTTTCTTCTCCTCCAACTTGCAAACCAAGCCACCCTCACCCTCTCTCTCTCTCAACAGCACTTCTACCCCTCTCTCCGTGCGCCACGCGCTGCTACCCCCCACGGCTACCTCGTCCGACCACCAGAGAAGCCCTAATCTCTCTCCCTCTTACTTTTCCTCTCTCCCCCTCTCTCCCACTTCCTTGTTTTGTGAGCTCGAGCTGCAAGAGGGACCTAAGCCTCCCCTCTTCGGCTTGCCTGCGGCCTTTTCGAGCTTCGGCGTCCACCCACGGCACCCCCGTGCTCCGCCGGCGCCGTCGCAACCGCGGGGATCACATCTTGGGCAGTCCCGGGCGGAGGGGACTCGATCTCCTCTAAGTTGTGGTTGCCGTTGCTACCGACCCTCGCCGCCGACTCCTCAGGCCTTAGGCAGCTCGCCGCCGCCAACGGCCGCCACCGGGCTCTCCCTTGCTCCAGGCTCTTAGTGTGCTGGCGGAGCTCCTCTAGCTATTGTCGCCGCCGCTCCCCGCCACCGGCCAAGGGGAGCACCACACTCCCCTCCGCCTCCGCCGCCGACCCAAGCCAGAGCGCGCGTCGGCAGGCCGCCGGGAGCCGGCCAGGAGCACGGTTGCTCTCTACTTGGCAACCTATATAGGGCTCAAAAGTGAGCCCTCCATTGTTTCCAGTGATCCGAGGCTCCCTGTGTCATGCTCGGGCCTCAGCAGAAGCCCGCCCGACGCGTGCGCAGGCCTGCAGTGTACACCAAGCACCCCTCGATGCACACAAGTACTAAAATAAAGAAGAAATAGGAATTGATCCCTAACATGGCTATCAGAGCAAATAATTAAATCTACTATATAAGTCTAGAACAACAACATCCACAAGATATACAATAAGTATATACAACAGGAACCATAAGAAAACTAGTACATCTCTAAACAAATACATAATACATCTTTCAAGTAAAACAAAAAGAAAGATGTCAACGGTCCAGCTATAACAACACCACAGAAGCTCTAGCTAGACGCTAACCCCTTATCTCTAGCCTCCCCCGTTGCGGAAGGCTCTGAAATAAAAATAAACAACCAATGGGGATGAGAACTATTAAACAATAGTTCCCAATACGTAAGCCACTGAGAGTGGCGAAATACACCACTAGGTCAACTGAGGCATGCTAAATTACATGATGTAAGTAAACATAGGATGACAGTTAATTAAACGAATTCATTTCTAAGACATGCTGTGAGGACTGAGATTTTTGTGGTGCAGATAAACCCTTTGTTGATGATGTTCTTGTGTGTAATTTAATTACATAAGCACTCGTCAAGTTTCAGGAGAAAACGAGTTAGGATGGAGAAGTTATGCGACCTGTACTAATCACTTAAAGTGAATAGTAACTCCGATTTTTCGGAGAGGCTAATCAGTGGAGATGGCTTCTGGTGCATATTGGACTCCGGTTATAGTGATCCAATAGCTCGTTTTCAACGGTTCGACTGTCCTGAACCCAATGGCACTAACAGATTTGGGTTCTGATTCACGGTTTTGAGAAAAAGGAATTTTATCGCAAAATGAGGTTTTTGGTAATTAGAGAGAGGATGGATTCTGTCGCAAAACGGCGACCTTATCTAGCGAAAACAAAATAGCAGTTTCGATGCCTCGGTCGTGCTCAACGTGTCGGCACAACTCGTTCAAAAATCTGATGGACGGATCGCTAGATATCTCACGTTTACCAAGGAATGGTCAAACTGATCATTTTCGTATTTCGCGCGAAACCCCCTACATTTTATGTGCGGAATTTCGTGAAAGTTGGTGCATGGGCCGTGGCGCAAAGCTATGATTCACTCATGGTCAGGGTCTCGGTTGAAAATATTGCAACTTGAGGGAGTTACACGCGATTTGCTCATCGCTATATAAGTTAGTTTTTAGGGTTTCATCATGGAAACCCTAACCCTAGCCTCTTGCAATCTCAGCTGAGCCCTAGCCGTTGATCCCCTCCTCCTGCTCAGCTCCCTGCGTGCAGCCGCCGCGGTTGCTGCCGCCGACTAGCCCCAGCTGGCCGAAGTAGCTGCCTAGCAATCTTCCCTCTCATTCTCCTCCTTTCTTTTTCTCTCAGGCTGGGAGCCAAACCTGCGACTGCCTCTCCTCCCTGGACATCACTGGCATCACCTAGGTCCTGCCAGAGCCTTCCCCGGCCGCCTCATCCCCACCGTGCACGCAGGGTGCGGCTAGAGTGCTCACGCGGCCCACTTAGGGTGCCGGCCTCACCAGGTCTCCCGCAGCTAGCAGCACCTTTCCCTCGGCTCTCCGACACGAGCGCACCCGACCCAGACCATCGCCGCCGCCGCCGCGTGCTCAGCGAGCAAGCCGCGGCCACGTATGCGCCATATTTTGCTCAGCGGCAGTGAGGTATTGTGCGCGGTCACCGCTGCTGGGCATCGCCTCCTTCCTCCTCCCTGCGACTCCCATGGTACCCTGCGCCCTTCTCCGTCCTCGCTGAGGCCTCGCCTTTGCCGGGGACGAAGGCCCGAGCCTTTCTTCAGCCGTGCGGGCTAGGCTTCTCCCCGAGCCACTATCGCCGCCTCCCGCCGCCGGCTGGCGTGAGCGCCGGCTTCTCTTGGCCGGCCGCACTCGTCCACCGCCAGCGCCCCGTTGCCGGAGCTCCCTGTCGGCCAAACTGGGCCCATGCTCTCCACGGGTTTGTATGGCTAGGGCATCAATGCTCATCGCTGCCGCCGCCTTTTGTCGCTGGACGATGCGCGCCCCGGCCTTTCTCCGTCTGCCGCATCCACCTGCCATTGGCGCGGCGCCGCCCGGCCGCCGCCGGCTGTACCCGAGCCTCCACAATTTAAGTTGTTCTGTGCACCGTTACGGGTTCGGGTCGCTGTTCTGGCGACCCAAGGGCACCCTGATGCTTTTGGAAGCGAACATGATGATCTTTGATCAGTACCGATCATCGTGATCATTTACGTTGGGGTTATAAAGCCCCAGGTAGACATGTTAGGCGCGTTTTTGTTTCAGCGCGTAGTGTTTACTGAACTTCGAGTCGCTCCCGCACCTTCCACAGTGGCCGGTTGTGCTCGAAATCATGAGCACGGCCTCCGGCACATCAAGACTTGTCTCCAGGTGTCTCGTCCAGGCTTAAAAGTCCTCGGTTTGTGTTGTCGGGCCGTAAAACTCCGAAAATCACATAAAATGATGTGATTTTATGTAATCACAAGGGCTTTTGTGCAATTGTGAACTTCGTGGGTGCTGTGGCAGTACGTGTGAACTGCGGATAATCTCTGGACTGATTGTCCAAGGTATGATACTGTCACGCTCCGAGGTCCTTTTTTGGTTTAAAGTCATTGCGGAAGTGCCGAAATTTTTTTTTTTGAAAACCTGACACCCAGGGTATGCCAGATCCGCCACAAATACAGAAAATTCACTGTTCACACGGACAAAGTCTTCCCTGTATTTGCACGGCGTCCCACAGGTAGAAGATACGAGATTCACAATACAGGATACAACCACACAAATTAACATTCACATATTCATACATCATTCACATTCACAATTACATTCAAAATGGGTAAATTGCACTATTACCTCCTGAACTTTTGACGAAGTTTCACTTTACCCCTCGAACTCCTAAAATGGACATCTAACCCCCCTAAACTCTAATATTTCATTCATATTACCCCTTCCGTCAGTTTTTCGTCAAGCTCCGTTAGCTGAAAACTGACGGAAAGGGTAAAATGAATGAAATATTAGAGTTTAGGGTGTTAGATGTCTATTTTAGGAGTTTAGGGGGTTAAGTGAATGTATAGGTTGTGAGATGCTTTTGGAGAGTTGTGGATGAACATGTATTTATGTTTTGGAAGATACAAATGTAAATCGATTGTATAAACGATTAAATGTGATGTAATAGATAGAATCTCTCTTTTATTTACTTGTTCGTACTTGTGATTCTTGCTCTTACTTGTTAAGCACTTGTGGTGCTTCTATCGTTGTTGTATAGATCCTGTATGTGTTTGAATTGTTCCTGGGCAAATTCTAGGTACATGATCTTGTTGTTGAACTTTGGGCGGACAGAGGAGGTGCTGTCCATTTGGCGTCTGTTCGACATGCCCGAACCGGCCAAACTGGCGGTCTCGGGGCGTGACAGACAACAAGTCCTATTGGACCTAATAGTATGTGATCAATGGAAAGATAAATAATGAGTTATGAATGATTATTGGACACACATACGAATCTACCATTATGATCAATAATTGTAACTATACTCAACAAGTAAATGGTAGTATCATAGAGTAAGCATAATCAACTAAAAAGGCCTAACAAAAATCCAACTTGACCAATAATCGAGAAAATCCGTAAGCACGGCACCTTGGCCTTGAGTGCAAAGCAAATCTCAACCCGGGGAACAAAGGGCTTACCATATGGGGAGCGACCACCACCGGTAGTCCACTCATGCATTCTCTTATTCAAACTCCCACATCACAAGAAGCCATTCAAGATGGCCTGGGGAGCATCATAAGCATAGTGGCAAATCCAAATAGGATCAATGTCTCAACAATAATTTATACTTTGGAATAAACAAATAACTAAGATTATGCACCTGCAAATATGAATGCATGCCCTTTACTAGTACAATGTAATAACAAGAGACATACTAGTGTATAAAATCAAATCCCATTGCATCATGAACCAAGAAAATAAATGAGGGCATGAGTTTTTAGAACACTAACTTAGCATGCAACAAGAATTATAAACATTCAATGGTAATATATATGCATGCATGATACTATGAGGACCCCTAAGATTTATCATCAATAGATAAAGATTCCACCTCAAAATAAGAAAAGACCGATCTAAGACATGGAAGGTTCGGCTATGGAGGCTTCGGTGTGCGCATCCGAAATACCTAACATGCAAACAATCAGTATCTCTATTAATCTTCTATTTTTATCTTAATTTTAAATGACTTAAACTTATTCAAATCCACCACTTCAACTGTTTGTTGTATTCTCGGATTAGAACAAAAGTCCAAAATTTGGGAGCCAAAACTTGCTCAAAATACATAAAAANGCTATGGAGGCTTCGGTGTGCGCATCCGAAATACCTAACATGCAAACAATCAGTATCTCTATTAATCTTCTATTTTTATCTTAATTTTAAATGACTTAAACTTATTCAAATCCACCACTTCAACTGTTTGTTGTATTCTCGGATTAGAACAAAAGTCCAAAATTTGGGAGCCAAAACTTGCTCAAAATACATAAAAACCTTAAAATAACTCATTCAAACCCTATAAAAGGATTTGAGGTACTCAATTTTAACAAATGATACCTTAACGAGATGTTTATACCCTCTGAAAACTAACCAAAATAGTCCAATCCAAGAATAACATAAATTGATCGAAATATTAAGAAATTAAGTTTAAATTAATTTGATCAAACAATTTAGCCCAATTACATATTCATGCTTAATATGCTTTAATTTGATTAACATCTCCATTTAAAGGTTCTTGACTCTAAAAATCAACTACTAAAACTTTATCTCATAGTTGATCAAAAATCTTAATTTGGGGCCTAACAACATGCAAGTAACTCATCAAAAACTCTTAAAGATAAGGCCAATCCATATAACTAAGTATTGGCCCCCAAATTCAAAGAGAAAGAACCAAAAATTAATTATTAAAATCCTCATTTTGGGCTCTTAGGGTCCCAACCCTAAAATTACAATCAAATCTCGTAATAGGGCAAAAATCCCCAATTTGGGGCTTTAATATTCGAATATTGTTACGCCCTGGGTTATACAGGAACCCAGGCTCACCAATAGATCTGCCACATACACGGAAAGCCCCGTGCCCACGAAGCACTAGTACCTACTCAAAGTATAATAAAGTCATACAAAAGAGCAAAAGTAGCTGAAATATAAAAGTAGCTAAACACTGAACTATACAAAAACATCATCCGGATACAAGATCAATTACCAAGATATAAAAATAAATACAACCAGTTGGCAAAAGCTAGACCCAAAATGTACAGCAGTCTAACAAAAATAATATCTGGGTCCACAACTAGCCCACAAAATAGGAAGAAAATCTATCTAGCTAGCGATCCCTTTACCTCAGTCCGCACTCATCACTACCACTGCAGAGGTCTATGCAAAAAAAGGCGATCAACAGACGGTGTGAGAACTATTAAAAATCCGAAGTCCTCAATGGGGACGTCATCAGCAACTATAGCCTACCGATTAGGTCTACCAGAGGCATAATGGGTAAAGTAGTAAAGAAGAGGTAATACCTGCTGAAAGGAACGGAACAAGCAAGTGTAAAAGGAATGATATGCATCAACTCTAAAAATCCGCCGAGAATAACCCAATCAACCGACTGGCTCGAAAGCCCAATTCCGTCTGCACTAGCATCACATTTGATCTCACTAACAACCTGTGGATCGTCGACGTGGAACATACCCAAAAGTAATCAAGCTGCCTAACTCCGGAGTGGCACTTGAGGGGAGCGACCTGCTCGTGCATAAAGTAACCAGGTCAAGTATGTCGCAGGCAAAAATCAATGCTCACTACCAAAGCGGAATATGCTAGCTGCTAATGAAAAATCTCGGTCCAATCTAATACAAAATCAAATAATCCAGTACAGCCATCCCAAATCCATGGCTAGTGTAAATCACATAAGTCAAAATTCCGGTGATGTCCTACCCCGACTCTATGATCGTCCCACTACCTCTAACCTATGCTCAACATCCCATGTACAATGAACTAATCAACATAAGAAAAGAGGGTTTTAAGTTCAAGTTCATAAGCAACATGTATAGGCAGTGTATGTAATGTAAATCCTAATTAGATGGCCAAACAACTCATGCAAATAGTCATTAAAACATAATAAACTCATTTTAGGATTCTATCATCAAGATCTGGAATACTTAAGTGGATAAAATATCATATCTCTTAACTATAACATACTGAAATTTATACTAGATATAGAGCGCACTTTGCAGTTTTCGATGTGTTAGTTCAGACCCACCTAGAGCGCAAATCCAACCATGGATCGGGATGAAACTCAGCGGGCGCATGTGTCAGATCCCAAATCACCAAACAAAGCAATAAAATCCCAAGGATCCCTGTCGGATTGAGCCGAATAAAAAATCAAGCTAAATTCCAACAAAATGGCGATTCGGTTGGGAAAACTGAAATTCAGCGATGCTAACCACAAATCAGCGGCTCAAACTTAAATCCTAGGTTCCTCTCAACCTTAAAAACACCCAAGAATCTTCAAATCGTAGCAACAAAGTCCCAATCAAAAAGAATTTCAAAAATATTTCACTATTGTCCCTGCACTAGGCTGTTGCTACTGCTGCGCTGTAGCTGAGTTCCGGCAGCTCTTGTGGCTACTCCAGCAAGTCCACGAGGGAACCAGGGTAATGAGGAAGACCAAAACATTCCCAACTATGTTCCCAAACCCCTAATCCATCAAAAAAAAATTCATAGTTACCACGAAATCACCATGGAAAGGTGATAAAAAACTCAAGAACACAAACACCACCAAATGCTGATTTTTTGGTTGATGGACTCAAAGAAAACTGAAATTCACTAAAAATCAACCTTTGATTCAGCTCAAACAAAGTTCCCACGCTCTAGATGAAACTAAGATTCTCTCCAACCAAAAAAAACTCAACTTCAAGAGAAAAATCCAAAGAAAATCCATTAAAATGTCAGCTTGCTCAAAAACTGGCAGCTTTTACCAAAACTTCAATAAATCCAAAAATACCTGGAGATTTGGTGAAATGAAGTCTTCCGCAAACTCTTAACTTCAAGACCTAGCTGTGCATGCATCTCTCCTACAATTCCAAACTTCGAAACATCACCGAAATTGAAGGGGAAGTCGAACTCCTCATGCTGTCAGGTTGTTGCTGCTGTGAGAGTGATCCAACAGTGAGTAGAAGAGGAAGAAGGGTAAAAAGAGGAGTAGAATATGGGGGAGAAGAAAATGAGAGTGGGAGAGAAATAATCTCAGTTAGCATTACGCTTCAAACTCTGCAATTAGGAGGAGCTGGAGGTGTAAGTTGAGCCTGAGCCCCAACTTAACACGTAAAAGTATTTCAGCCAAAATCAAAAGTATTTTGAAATTATTCGTAATTCCGCGTCCAAAACAATTCCAACTTATCCCAACACTTTTCCGACATATTGTTTACATTGACAAACTATAATTATTCTGAAAAAAAATATTTTGAAATATTTATATCTATCGGAACACTACATCCTTCCCCTCTACAAAAAGTTTTATACTCGAAACTTAAACCATACGTCAAGAAGAACTCTCAAACAAGAAGGGGTAGTTCTCCAACATCATAGCCTCCAACTCCCAAGTTGCCTCACGCTCCTCATGATTGCTCCACATAACTTTTACATAGGGAATGACCCGGTTGTGTAATTCTTTCACCTCCGGGGTAAGAATTTGCACCGGTCTCTCCTAGTATCTGAAGTCCTCATTAGCTCCAGTGGAGTGAAGTCAATCACACGCGAACGACCAAAAACATATTTTCTCAAAACCGAGATATGAAAAACATTATGGATACCAGCTAATTGCGGCGGTAGAGCAATCCTGGAGGCAACTAGTCTAACCCGCTCCAATACCTCAAAGGGATTAATATGACACAGACTTAGCTTTCCACAAACTCCGAATCTACAAATCCCCCTAAACGGCGGGACTTTCAAAAACACATGGTCTCCAACCTAAAACTCCAAGTCTCGTCGCTTAAAATCAGCATAACTCCTCTGCCGACTTTGGGCTGCCTCAAGATGGCGCCGTGCAATTCTGACCTTTTTTTCTGTCTCTAACAGAATGGCTACGCCCCAAAGTCTTTCTTTCACCCAATTCACTCCAATGTAGGGGTTATCGACATTTGCACCCATACAATGCTTCAAACGGAGCCATCTGATTACTCGCTTGATAGCTATTGTTGTATGCAAACTCAGACAGTCTCAAGTGCTACAAAATTCTCAAAAACTATAGCCAATACGAAAATGATGACTCAGGACCTTCAAAGAGGATGGAAAAACATGCATGCAACCCAAAAGATTCATCCTTTGATGTCATAAAGTATAAAATCTAGATTCTACTTACTTTGCTCTATAGTTAAGGTCTTAACTTGAAAATGTGTTTTCTTCGCCAAAGTCTCCTCCTAAATCCACAAAAGATGACTCGGGACGTTCAAAGAGGATGGAAAAACATGCATGCAACCCAAAGATTTATCCTTTGATGTCACAAAAGTATAAAATCGAGATTCTACTTACTTTGCTCTCTAGTTAAGGTCTTAACTTGAAAATATGTTTTCTTCCCCAAAGTCTTCTCCTAAATCCCTTCAATTTGAAGGAGAAATCCTTTTTCTAACTAATGGGAAATTTAAAGAAAAAGAAGACTGGTTGGGGAGGAGGAAATAGGAAGGGGAGAAAAAAATGGAGATTGAAGAGGTTTTACTCTTCTCCTATTTAAAAGTGTCTGTAGACCGAGTCGGTTCTGAATAGTTGATATACTATACCCATACCCTAAAAGAAATGGGTATAAACAAAAAGTATACCCTACCCATTTAATTTTGGATCTGGTCCGGATTTGGGTACTTAAGTTAATAATATATTTATCGGGTCTTTTTGAGTAGGTCTGGATAATGACTACCTGTGTATTACCCGCTTAAGACTGGGTATGAATCATGTACGAATCGGGTCTAGATCAAGTGTAATATACCGAATCTCGGTAGGTTATATCAAACTTTAGTCGAATTGACCAAAGTCTGGCGAGAGAGATGGTTGGACAAAGTCCATTCGATACTCCAACAGTGTTGGAGGGGTTAAAGTTGAGTTCCAAGTGAGATTGATAGGTTTTAGCATTGCTCGGCGCGAAATAGAGCCTAAGCACTGCCAAAATTGAGGTCTGGGCACGGCGTACCAGTGACAGCCCTGGTTCGTACCGATACCCCGCAGCAACCCGAGAACAACAGCTCTCGGGTTTCGCCTCTGCGGGACGGCGTACCGGTGACCCGAGCCCGCGTACCGGTACCTGTTAAGGATTTTATTAAGTTGGCGACTTTCATGAAGTTTTGGACGGAGTCTCGAAGAGTTAGAAGATGAAGGTTGAAGAAAGAATTGGAGTTTGGCGATCAAAGACCCTTGGGATCTCAGGTATGATTATAAATAATTTGTGGTGAGGTTTTATTGTTAAAAGGTGTTTAGAAGACTTGGTTTCTATTTTTGTTGATCAAACTAATGTTTTCTAAAAATCTCAGGGGTCAGGGACCGGTCCTTGATCAGAGGGACNGAAGAAAGAATTGGAGTTTGGCGATCAAAGACCCTTGGGATCTCAGGTATGATTATAAATAATTTGTGGTGAGGTTTTATTGTTAAAAGGTGTTTAGAAGACTTGGTTTCTATTTTTGTTGATCAAACTAATGTTTTCTAAAAATCTCAGGGGTCAGGGACCGGTCCTTGATCAGAGGGACCGAACCAATCAAGCTTCTCTGTGTAGAAGTTTTGGGAGACCGGTCTCTGATCTTGAGGACCGGTTCCCGTACATGGCTTTTCGTGTTGCGCAGGGAGGGGCCGGTCTCTGAATTGAGGACCGGTCCCCGTACGAATGTTTTTACAGCTACGCAGCGAAGGACCGGACTTCACCTTGGTGGACCGGACCCTGAGACCGTCGTCAGTTTTTAAAATTGAGTTTTTGGAATCCTAGTCTATCTAGAAGTCTTCTAAACCTATAAATATGATATGAGAATCTCCATATGACGTGAGTTGAGCAAGATAACCTTTTAGAAACCCAAACGACTTGATTCGGAGTTTCGATCTATATTTTTAAACATCAAGCTTTAGATCACCAATTTGATTCTTTGATTTTGATTCAAAACTTCTTTAAGGATCAAATTGGTGATGTTCTAATTTGGGATTCTTCTCATATTATATGTGCTTTCAAAGATTTTAAATCACCACAAATTGTTAAATCCCTACGAGCTTCGGATGGAGCGTTAGCGCGTGGATCTCGCGTGAAGACCGTGGATTCGGTGGGCGTTTCTGTCACGCCCCGGGACCGGCGAGGGCCCTCCCGGTAGCGCGCCCAGACCCGCCATATGTCTACACATATAAGGCGTCTACAGTAGAAGCGGAAGTCAAAACAAGTAATAGAACAAATAGAAGAAGTAAAATAACTAGCAACTAATGATATCAGAGCGAGTAAAGTTCTAACATCTACACCAATAGTAATAGAACATAACTAATACATAAAAGTAAACATAAGTTGTACAGTACCAGCCTCTAATACAAAATTGGTGGTCTCTAGTACACTGGTAAAACTCTCAACCTCTCTAAAAATAAAATACAACGAGAGGTAGACCACCTAACAAATCGTCCTCGAAGGAAGCTAGCTCGAAGCAACTCCCTTCCCGCGGTCCCTGGCCTCACCCTGAGTGGAAGGCTCTGTAAAACATCGAGAAAAAGAGGGCGTGAGAACTATAATTTAAAGTTCCCAGTGGGCAATTACTGATCTCAGCTCCTGCTCCACTAGGCCCCAACAATAAGGGTAAGTAATGTTAATAGCAATAAGCAATAAAAAGGAGCATGTAAATAAACTGCTGAAAGAGAGAGCATAAATAAAATGCTATACTACTATATCTCACATAAGCACGATGTCAAAGTGTTGTACATCTATTCTATCATAAGAAAAAGTGACCAATGGCAATAGTTTACTGTTACAAACCTTTATTCATACACGATGTATAAGCTCTATCATGGCAACCAAGTATACTGTGATGAAATAGGTAACTGTCAAGTATACTACATGTCTCAACCCTATGCTATAAGCATGTAAATGTAATCCAACTACTAAACCTATCTAGTAGTGATTGTTCATATACAACACCGTGTCGATTTCCATTTCCAATTAAGGACCTACCCAAGGTAGTCCAGCTTGTGCCGCCTAAGTGCCTGTGGTAGCCCAACATCCCTACTCTTGGAATGTGTCTGTCCCACTCGACCCCGTAGGCTTCTCAATACCGCCCGAGCGAACAAAAGTCGCGTAGGCTAACTCCGGAGTGCCGGCTTGTGGGGAGCGACCCTCACAAGCATGTGCGAATGAGCACAAATGGCAAGCAAGCATAGTCCAAGTCTCAAGTATCCAACCCTCATGTCTCTAACATGGTATAGTCACTAGCATCCCGAAGATCTAGTTTAAGTCACAATGTGAAGTTTCAACATTTGCTACGCCTAGTGCCCCTTGATGACACTTAGGCAATTTGATGTTCAACATGTTTTCCAAATCCCTCAATGGCCCTATCCACTAGGTTCACACATGTCCTGAGCTCAATGCCGCTTGATGACATTAGCTCTCTAATTCACATGATATCAAGTTCGATGCCTATATATATAGCAATTGTCATCTTTCATGTCTCAATTAAACTTATGTTTAAACGCATGAATCATAGCTCATTTACTCTATAGAAACATGAAACCAAATCTCATATAGAATGCTAAATGCAACCAACTCTCTCTCAAGCAACTCTCTACTACATAGAGGTCCAAAATTTCATTACATATAACATGGGCATTTTAAGCACTCTAAAATTCATAATAAATACATTTAATATGAAAATGCATGAGTTATTAGTACACGAAGCACTTATCACCAAATATGAGATTTTCTCATATCAAAGGCTAGGTCAAACCCACCAAAATCGAAACTTTCGTTTCGCCGAACGGAGATTTCCACAAGCTTTCTAGCACCCTAGGAACATCAAAAATGGTGTCATCCAATCGATACGAAGAGCAATAAGCTCAATCTTTAACCTAGAAGCAAAAGGGCCAAAACTCACCTCAAGAGTAGAAATCTTCTCCTAAGCTCCAAAAGAGAGCTAGAACCCTTCCAATCCAAGCCCTAGGAAGGTTCTAAACCAACCAATCAAGCCTCAAAAGCCCTAGGTTCAAAAAGCCCAAAATAAACCCTAAGTCCCAAAACTAGGGTTTCATCTCAAAGAAAGCTCTAAAATCCAAAACTAGAGGAAAGGATCTTGCCACTTACCTCTTAGAAGCCTCAAAACCAGCTCAAGTCCTCAAACTTCAAGTATCTTCCCTCAATCAAACTCCAAATCCAAGTTCCAAGCTCCAACAATGGTGGAAATAGCTCCAATAGGGAAAAAGAGAGGGAAATCCATCAAAATCCAAGAAATTGGAGATCAAATCCAAATAGGGGAAAAGAGGGGCTCCTTACCTTGCTCCTCCTCAGGTTCCAGCACAAGGGAGGCCCTATGGGGCGTGGGTGCTGTTATAAGGGTGCCACAATCGCAAATAAGCCCCTGCAGAACAAACTGCACGAAATCAGCCTCCTTGTACCGGTACACGGGATCTTGTACCGGTACAAGAGCTGCGAAAATCCAAATCCGAGGCTCGGGTGCGCGGTTCTGCGGCACTGTACCGGTACAGGCCCGATGGCTGTACCGGTACAACCATCAACATTGTACCGGTACAAGACCATCCTTGTACCGGTACAAGACCTGCGAAAATGCAAACCCGAGGCTCGGGTTTGCGAGTTCTCGGCTCTGTACCGGTACAAGCACAACCTTGTACCGGTACAAGCCCGCCAGACAGCCAATCCGAGAGCTGACCAAAATCCAAATTTTTGGGTTTTGGTGCAAGGCTTCGTACCACACTCCTCGGGACACGTGCCATAGGTCGGAACACAGTCAACGACCTACCAGCAAGTCTGGAAAAGCTCAGAACACGACCAATCACTCGAACCTCGCAATTTGCAAAGGTCCAGTGTGTTACAGTTTCGTGGAATCGAGGCGCGTTTGGCTGTAAGGACTTGCGATGTGGTCGGTTGGAGGATTCCAAGTGATCAAGGACTGGCAAAGACAATCTACAACGAGGATTCGATATTTTGAGTCTCATATTTTTGGTAAATCACTCGTACTCATGTTTTCTTAGTGGATTTCTTTGTGTGATTGGTCCCGTGTGTTTTTCTCTCCTGTTTGAAGTTTTCCCACGTTAATTCTCGGTGTGCTGATTTTATTTTCCGCTTTTACTTTTAATTCGCATCGAGTTTATTAATTTTTACCGTTTACACCTATTCACCCCCCTCTAGGTGTTTTTCACCTTTAGATCCTCGGGATCCATAACTTTCAAGTAGTATCAGAGCGGGTATAGGTTGTAAATTATGGCTGAGGGCGGTAACATTAATCGACCCCCTCTCTTCGATGGCACTAACTACGCTTATTGGAAAGTCCGTATGAAGGCGTTTCTTATTGCCATCGACGAGCGGGTATGGCAAGCCATTGAATTCGGGTGGAAACATCCTACTGAAGTTGTCGAGAATGTTACCGGTCCTAAACCTAGAAATAAGTGGACAAAAGAGGAAAACAAACCATCTTCGTTCAATGGAAAGGGTATCAATGCTTTGTTCAATGCTTTGAATAAAACTGAATTTTCTCGAGTATCGGCGTGTGAAACTGCCAAAAAAATTTGGGACACTTTACAAATCACTCATGAGGGTACAAGCTTGGTAAAGGTTCAGAAATTACAAATGTTGACTAGTCGTTTTGATTCTATTCGTATGAAAGAAAATGAAACATTTACCGAGTATTACACTCATCTTCAAGATATTGTCAATACTTGTGCAAATTTGGGTGAACAAATTTCTGAACCAAAAATTGCTCGAAAGATTTTGAGAACCCTTCCCGAACGTTTTCGTCCTAAGGTTGCAGCCATAGAAACGGTAAAACATCCGGATAAACTAAAAGTAGATGAATTAGTTGGTGCACTTCTGTCACGCCCGGATACCAGCGGAAGCATATCCGGCACGTGCACAGACCCGCCATACACCTGCAGTATATAAGGCGTCTACAAGTAGCAAAACGATAGGAAGTAAAACAAGGAAAATCCTATCCTGATATCAGAGCAAAGTACAAGTCGATATACAACGGGTATACAGTCCAAGTCAATATACAAAGAGTATACAATCCAAGATCTCAGCAAAAAAAAGGAGAAGTAACACTACTATAATCTCAACCCCGAAAGGAAAATATACATCACGGGTGTACAAAAAGAATAGATACAATGGTGGTCTCTATATATATATGGACATCACCCTCGGCCGTAGCCCGAGTAGCAAGGTGATCGACTAGCACGCTCCTAGTAGTCCCTAGCTAGGCGCGACTCCCTTGCCACGATCCCTAGCCTCTCCTGTAACAGGCTCTGTAAAAACAACCACCAAAAGGGCGTGAGAACTATTAACAATAGTTCCCAGTGGGTAAGCCGCCAGCCTCGGCGAATTACACCACTAGGCTCAAGATGTACAAGATGTACTAAATGGAAATAAAAGCAGTAATTTGCATGATATATTTTCAATGCTAACAATTCATAAGCCAATGTTAACAAATAATGAACATGTAAACAAC
>NC_033624.1:9763215-9764964 GCF_001540865.1 Ananas comosus
ACTATCAAAGCTCGATCCACAACCTCCCGATAAGTCTGGAGGTTGGAAGACTGCACCAACCGGAAGATAGAAGGCCGCAAACCGCGCTCAAAGATGCGGGCCTTGTCCTCGTCGTCCCTCACAACAAACGGTACACAGTGTAGTATCCGGGAGAACTCCCTCTCGTACTCCGCCACTGACCGCTCATCCTGGCGCAAGCTGCGCAAATCCTGCTCCATCTTCCTATTGACGCTGGTAGGAAAGTGGTGCGCCAGAAGAAGCTCCTTGAACCTAGTCCAAGTAATCGCTGCCAAGTCGGTGTTGGGGTTGTCCTGGATATCCAACCACCAACGGTAGGCCTCGCCGTCTAGAAAGTGAGTGGCGAGCCAAACTCTATCCCGCTCCTCCACGAAGGTGTCCCTGAAGAGCTTCTCCATGTGCATCAACCACTTCTCGACGATCCAGTGGTCGGCGTTCTCGCCATCAAATGTCCTCAGGCTACACCTCCTGAACTCACTGAGGCGATCCATAAGCCGATCTCGCTCGGCTCCCTCGGCCATCACGGGGAAAGCTGCCCCCGTGGCCGGTCTCTGAACTGGTAATGCCGCAACCACCTCCTTCTGAGGTGCAGTCGCCGGTGCCGCACGCGAAGAACTGGGTGCTGGGGAGGGCGCTCTCGGCGCAACGTCCACAACTGGTGCAGGTGGTGTAGGGGCCTGAGTCTCCTTCGAAGCTGCCGCCTGCTGAAGTAGGAGGTCCTCGAGATGCTTCATCCGCGCCTCCTGCCGCTGGGCCACCTCGGCCTGTCGCTTCGCCGCTGCCGTCTGCTGGGCCGCTGCCATCTGCTGCGCCAATAGATCAGTGAGAACCGCAAGCTGGGCCCTCAGGTCACGGACCTCACTGGATCCGGAAGTAGCGGAGGTCTCGACCTCCTCGTGGTGTGCCGCATCATCCGCCCCGGCAGACTGGGAGCGTGTAATCGGCATCGTCACTACAAAGCATAAAAGCGCAAGTTAGTAACCCACGCTGTCGCATCCCCGCTCGAATAGATAAAATCCCAAATCATGCGAAAGTAAGGAAGTGTCCTTCACTACTAACTCCCGATGTTACGTTGTCGGCCGCCAACGTAACCCTCCGCGAAGTTAGGAGCCATACACTCCGATCCAACTCTAACTTTTTAGAGTTATCAAGACACCCAATCAGGATACTTTCGCTCACGAGTCAATTAGACCCCGTCTCTCACGAGCCGAATTCCTATAGTCCAACCGGCCTAAGGTTTACTAGGTCCTCTAAGACTCAACCCTAGGCTCTGATACCAAGTTAATCTGTCACGCCCCGGGACCGGCAAGGGCCCTCCCGGTAGCGCGCCCAGACCCGCCATATGTCTACACATATAAGGCGTCTACAGTAGAAGCGGAAGTCAAAACAAGTAATAGAACAAATAGAAGAAGTAAAATAACTAGCAACTAATGATATCAGAGCGAGTAAAGTTCTAACATCTACACCAATAGTAATAGAACATAACTAATACATAAAAGTAAACATAAGTTGTACAGTACCAGCCTCTAATACAAAATTGGTGGTCTCTAGTACACTGGTAAAACTCTCAACCTCTCCAAAAATAAAATACAACGAGAGGTAGACCACCTAACAAATCGTCCTCGAAGGAAGCTAGCTCGAAGCAACTCCCTTCCCGCGGTCCCTGGCCTCACCCTGAGTGGAAGGCTCTGTAAAACATCGAGAAAAAGAGGGCGTGAGAACTATAATTTA
>NC_033624.1:9765064-9819847 GCF_001540865.1 Ananas comosus
TCGAGTCAATCAACAGCGGATAATCCGCGCTCTGCCCGGCTCGAGGTGAAGGACCCTGTCACAACGCACCTCAGCCTGCAAGCCAAGAACTACATCGCCCAACGGTCCGCCCGAAGGTTCGTGCACCGTGGTCAGGGATCCACCAGAGGGAGAGGAAACATGCCGCATACACCCATAGCCAAGATCCCCGATAGGGAGGGAAACATGCCGTGTACACCCTAGCGCTCTTTGTTCTTGCTTAGTCATAATCCTCAAAGTTCTTCCGGTGGGAGAGGAACATGCCACATACACCCGCGGTCCAAGAACTATTGAGTTCACAAGTCTCGGGATTTCCGGAATCCACTTCACAAGTCAGGGGTCCATATCCAACCCTATACTATTGACCTATCTGGGTCCAGTGCACTTTCCACCCTAGGTTCAACTGACTCTAGGTCTAATGCCTCGATGTCACAACCTAGGTTTACTTTAACTCTAGGTTCATTTCTCAACCTATGTTCTTTAGCACTAGGTTAGATGCCACTCGTTATTTATCCTAGGTTCAACAACGCTAGGTTCAATGTCATCTATGTTCGACCTATGTTTATTAACACTAGGTTAATGCAACTCGATCTACTTGATATCCTATTTGTCATATCGAGTCCATATGCACATGCATCTT
Organism: Ananas comosus; assembly: GCF_001540865.1. NCBI lineage: Eukaryota > Viridiplantae > Streptophyta > Magnoliopsida > Poales > Bromeliaceae > Ananas > Ananas comosus. Next base: position 9,765,723 of record NC_033624.1, read on the forward strand.
ATCTAACATGCTCACATGATGTTACATGCACCTAGCATACATTCCAATGAACACATACATATCATTTGCATTATCACTAGCATGTATTCTATATCATATCATTTTACATGGATCTACTTAGCATTTGCATCATATTATTAACATGCATTAGCTACATGAATCAACCACATGCTTTATTTACATTTATATGCACCAACATGGATTCTTAATCATCTTAGACATAAAGGGCGACCTAGTCGCTTCGGTAAACACAACCCACCTTAACTCGCGTTTTGATTGCTCGTCGACACTTGCAATCGGCCTCCCGCGGCACTCGGCACCCGTTTGGGCCCGATCTCACAGTTGCTCTCCAAGAGCGCGTCGCTTCGCCGTTTCAAGTGCTAACGATCTTCGCCTCGCCGTTACGATGCTCGGGACCCAATTTCACGATTTATGGACGTCGCCTCGGCCCTCCAGGCGGAAACGAAGCTCCAAGCGTCCGTTTCTTCAATATCTTTGTAACGGCTCGTCGGATTGCCGAACCGTCTTCGCCAACGTGTTTCGTTACCTATCAATTAGGTTTACAGAGGGTTATTTGAGATCAAACCCATCTATTTACAAAAATCCCATTTTTGAGCCCTAGTTTGCGACTACGGCAAAAACCACCATTCGAACTCTAGATTCAAGCATTAAACGTCTATTAAGCTTGCTAGAACACTAATCAAACCATTTCTAGAGCATTTAGACCTATTTCTAGAGATCTACCATGAGAGGGAGTAGCAAGCTTACCTCTCAAGCTAGCCCAATGGAGAGGAAGAAGATGAGAAGATGAAGCTCCACCTTGCTCTTCTTCTTCTCCACCATCTCCTTCTCCTCCTTCTTCTTCTTCTTCTTCCCCTTCTTTTCTTTCTAGAGAGAGAGAGAGACACGGTTGGGGTGAGGGAGAAGAGAGAAATGGGCTAAAACCCACTTCTATACACTCTAATAAGTGCAAAATTGCACTTAAGCCCCTCAACAAGCCTCTTCTTGCAACAGCCCGAACTGGGCATTTTCGGGGTTCGGGGACCGGTCTCTGCATGAGGGACCGGTCTCTGAGAGACCGGTCTCTCTACCTGGGACCGGTCCCAGAGAGACCTCCAGCCCAGACTTAGCCAATTTTCAGCTTCGTCCGTTTTCGCTCCGTTTTCGCCCGTTTTCGTTCGTTTGACCTCCGATTCGTCTCAAATCGAACCGAGACTCTCCAAACATGTTTTCAAACATGTTTTCATCATCTTTCCATCCTCGCTAATGCCGGATTTAGCTCACGGCCCAAGTTAGCCTTTCGGGTTCCGTTTTCGCGCCTATGCGCACCGAAACGCCCGATTGCTCCAGAACTTCACCGAACCTCACCGGAACCATTCAAATAGCTCCCCAATCGAATATACACCGTAACTTCATAGTTTTAGAAGTCCGGTACCTTACATCCTCCCCTCCTTAAAAAGAGTTTCGTCCTCGAAACTTAAATAACTTCAACTCCAACTCATAGCCCTAACTCTATTTATCGAGTAACAACGGGTTTCAATGCACTTTTCTATTTCGGAGTGACCTTATGCTCATTGGAACTGTCCAAAGGCCTTCTACGGAGGGTACAATACTCAACTCGTACAACTTTGCAAGGCGCATCTCGCAGGGTGCATTACGTTCTCCGTTATTCTTTGGTAGCAGCGCAAGTCGAGGCTCAACGGCTCTACGCGCTCCAACGCCATTCACCATTCGGCATGCAAGAACTCTTCTTTGCATTCACTTTCCTCCTCGGGGCATTCCGATTCGATCACCAACATTGCTCAAAAGCAATATCATTGGTGCATCACCCAATCGCGGGTGATCTAACCACATTCGGACCTTGCTCTACTGCGAGATGGCCTACCCCGGCATATCTCGACTTTCAATCCTCAAGAGAGCATTGTCCACAATTCCATGTGGCTATCCAGTATTCAAGTGTCTCCAAGAGACCACTTTTCCTTACCTCTTAATTGCCACTTCTAACCTCAAATCGCTCTACTACGAGATGGCCTACCCCGGCACATCTCTCGAATCTCAATTCACGAAAGAGCGTTATCCTCAAGTTTTCCAAGTTTTCCAATACGACCCAGCCTGCCTGGGCAAGTTTCATGCTCAGGGACCGGTCTCTCCTACGAGGGGACCGGTTGCCCCGACCTGCGCAACCCTCAACCTCGGGGCAACCGGTCCCTCCCTCCTGGGACCGGTCCCCGAGAGCAAGCTCGCGCAGACCACGTTCGGAAACCGGTCCCTCCCGCCAGGGACCGGTCCCCGAGAGCAAATCTGCCAAGTGCAGATTCTTTCACCATTTGCTCCCGCGGACTCCATTGTAATGCACTTTTGGTGCATTCGACTTCCTCAGCTTTTATGAAGCACTCTCACTCGACAATTAGTCGATTTTGAGTGAAGTTCAACTCTCGTACTTCGAGAATTCATTTTCTTACTCAAACTCATCCACAGAGTCATCGGCTAAACCGATTACGTCGGCTTCCACAAGTGGACCAACGGTCCCAAATACTACGTAGGCCTGCCGCCTAAACCTGTCGTAACTACGCACAGCGTCTCTCGCTAGCATCGTAGACCCAATCCTCATTTCCGGGCGAAATTCTCACTTGGGAATTCGCACACACTCCAAACAGGAGCAACCAAGACTCCAAACCACATCATGTCTTCGGGTTGGGTCACTATACACTCGGTGTGTCCTCGATCTCACGATCTAACACGTGGCATTCCACTTACTCGGGTCTAAGCTCGGACTACCGTCCTGACCAAAACTCCGCCCTACCAGTAGGTACCGGGCCGCTGCCTCTCGCAGCTGACTGCGCCTGCCAAATGGGCCCAGGCTCCACAGTCCACAAATGGTCCAGGCACGGATCGTCCCCAAGCACTACCCGCCAACGTCGTCTTGCACAACATGCTCTACAGAGCTACACACTCTATCAGCTCCTAGGCCTAGTGCGAGCCACCAGCCCTAACGAGTTTCATGGCTCGCTTCACACTTAGTAATGCTGAAGTACTACTGCCAATTCACTCGACCGGCTGAATCGAAACCGCACTCCACGAGTATCTATACTCGAGCGCTCTATGCCTTTACGACGTCTCACACGAAGTCCAGCATCAGGGAGCTTAGCCCATGCGCACCAGCCACACGAGGAACAACTCGTCTACCTCAATTCGAGGTACTACTAGGCCCACAGGCCAAACTTGGCCTCAACCAACCGCTCTCTCAACAGTTATTCTACTTTCACCGTTCAATCTACCGAAACAATATCCGAGATGCTCAGGCCACTCGGGTATTCATAATGCCACGGTGCAACTCTCGCAATTCGATACTCATTGTCTTGAGAGTCGCTCCACCATTTTACGTTCACCACAAGTCCCATTCTTCGTCCAAGAACCATCGCTAGCGATTTGCTAGTACCACTTGGCTTTCTACTATACTCTCACGATGCAAGTATGCTTGGGTGCCTACCTACCCGTCCACTTGGTCCCTATTATGCAATTTGTAATTAGTAGGTGCTGACCATAAGATAAATGCATGCAATGCATCAACTTGAGATTACGCAAAAGCATATGCTTATTTAGTCAACTCATACCTGCAACGGCATCATCGGTGGCAGCAGGTTCCTAAACCTGGGTCGCATATCCCTGGCCACTTGGTGCTCGCCGTGAACCCTCCGATTGCCTGACCATCATAGCTCGCTCTCCAGATCGTGTCAAAGGTCGCACATCCATAGGTTGTCCTGGAGAGGAAAAGGCCGTTGTCAACATCAAGGCCTGGCTCTCGCCTTGCGGGCACTCATCCCGCATATGGCCTGGCTGTCCACAACGGATACACCGTCCATCACGCAGCGCACATCGCCGCGCCTGGTGGGAACCGCCACAAATCACACATCCGGAGGAGAATCGGGTAGAGGATGACCTCGAGCGGTGTCTGGAACTCGACTGACCACCCGAACCACTCGATAATGGCCTCGCCCCTCCTTGCTCACGCCTATGAGATTCGTGCTCCTCACGCATGATAGCCTCGCCATGCTCTGCCCACAAAGCCCGATCCAACATCGCTGCGAAGGTTGTGAGCTGGAAGATTTGCACCCTCCTATAAATCTCCGGTCGGAGTCCACGCAAGAACCAATCGGCCTTATCCTTGTCATCCCGTACCACATCCGGGACACAATTCACGATGCGGGAAAATTCCCGTTCATATTCCCTTACGGAGCGGTCTCCTTGCCGCAGCTTCCTGAACTTGTCCCGAAGCTTTCTCCTTTCAGTGTCGGGGAAGTACGTAGAAAACATTAATCCCCGAAATTCATCCCACGCCATAGGAGGAAGACTGGGCGATCGATCCCGTCGAATGCCTTTCCACCACGCCTTTGCCGATTGCTTCAAGCAATGCACAGCTAGGGGCACCTTGTCCCACTCCAAGGTGTATAGCTCCTCGAAAAGTGTTTCTATGGAGTCAATCCACATCTCCACGATCCACGGAGCGACATTCTCTCCATCGAAGGTAGGCGGATCAAATTTCTTGAAGGTCATTAGGGCCGCCAAAGTCCGTTCTTTCTCCGCCTCTAATTCCACAGAGCCAGGGGCCACCGCCCCCGAATCCATCGCGACTCCTGTCGGTACACGGCACGCTGCTACCGGCGCAGCCGCCGCAGGCTGTCGTGTCAACAATTCGTGGAGCTCCTTGATCTGCTCCTCCTGTCGCTGCACTATGCCTATGAGCGTATTCAATTGCTCGCAGAGCATCGGGTCTCCGCTCGCCTCAGCTTGCTCAGGAACACCACTTGTCCCTTCCCGCGCCGATCTGGATAAGGATCGTCTACGCGGTGCCATCGCTTCCTGAAACACGACAACTCGATTAGTTCTCGACCAACTTGGGTTGAACACGAGACCACTAACAACGGCTCAAAAGCCAATCAGGCGAAAGTCACGCGAGGGCGTCTATTCCCATCACTAGGTTTCATGTTGTCGTACGCCAACATGAACATTCTCGGCTAAGAATAAACCACACCTCAAGTCTACCTCTAATATCCGTCTTAGAGGTTTACGACACAACCCAATCCATTAATCTTTCGCCACAAATCATAAGACCTCGTTTCTCACGAGCCTTATTCTCCTATGATTTACTATCCTAGGGTCTCCTAGGTCTGTCTAAACCATTTTCTTTTCCCATTTTCTACTTTATGCTTTGATACCACTTTATCTGTCACACCCTGCGACCAACCGCCAATTTGGACCGGATCGTGGCGCCGACGACAGACCGCCGAACGGACCGGGGTTTCTCCTGTATGCGGACAGAGTCTCCCCTGTACGTTCTAGGCGTCGCAATTGAAAGATATGGATCCCGAGGATCTAAAAGGTAAGTAACACCTAGAGGGGGGCGAATAGGTGTAAATGGCAAACTCGAAAATCTCGATGCAAATAAAACACAGTAGCGGAAAATAAAACAGCACACCTAGAATTTAACGTGGGAAAACTCCAATTCGGAGTGAAAAATCCACGGGACCGATCACGCGAAGAAAATCCACCAAGAAAACTTGAGTACAAGTGATTTTGACAAAAATACACGACTCAATTTACCGATTTCTTGTTGATGGTGATCTTCGCCGGTCCTCGATCGATAGGAATCCACCAATCGACCTTGCTGCAACTCCTCGCAGCGTCAACGCCTCAACTCCTCGAAGCGTCCACCGAATCCTCGGCTTCACGCGAGATCCACGCGCCGAACCTCCTTCCGGAGCTTGTAGAATCGAAGATTTGTGATGATTTAACCTTTGAATACCATAAGCTATGAGGGTTTGTCTTCTAATCAAACATCAACTTGATTCTCGAAGAAGATCTCGAGTAAAATCGAAGAATCACGTCGATTGTTGATTTTCCCGAAACTTGTTATGTGAATAGAATCATCAAAACGAAAAAACAAGTTTCTAGGGTTTAGAATCAGTAAATATTCAAAGCCTTAAACTTTTAGATGACCCACATAGCTTATTTATATGTTTAGAAGACTTAGAAGTAGACTAGGATTGCAAAAAGTCCTTTTTAAAAACCTGTGTCGTCCTCAGAGACCGGTCTTCTCGAGGAGACCGGTCTGTGAGAGACCGGTCTCTCAAGTGAGGAACCGGTCCCTCGCTGCGTGACCAAAATCACAACGTTCGGGAACCGGTCTCTCAAGCTTGAGACCGGTCCCTCGCTGCGCGACAGAAATACCAAGGTTCGGGAACCGGTCTCTCATCTCAGGGGACCGGTTGCATCAAAGCTCACGCAGTGAGGACCTTAGGGGAACCGGTCTCTTGACCTCAGGGACCGGTCCCTGAACACAGAAAAGTTCAGTAAAATATTTTTAAAACAATCTAAGCCTTCTGAACTTATTCTAATCAAATATCTTCACCACAAATGATCTTTTCCTCATACCTTAGGTGCCGAACTTTACGAGTGAGTCTTTTTCCTTCAATTTAGATCTTTTCTTCAATCTTCCGCAATCAACTCTTCAAGACTCCATTAAACATTACGAAATCCGCCAACCTATAAAATCCTTAACAATCTCCCCCTTTGGCGATTTCGTGACAAAATATATTACAAAGTTCGTACACAACTCATAAATAATAAAAAGAAGATCATCGCAATCACCAAACGATAATCTCCTGCATGATCGATCCAATAAATGAAAATTACACTTTTACAACCTTAATACAGACTCTATGACTTAGACATGGAGTCTTGAAGTCTTGAATTATTCCTGCAAAAACATTCTTAAAACGAAAATCAAGATTCAAGTATACTTATCAAGATCAAACATAATCAAACATAAACGTCAAAATAGTATCAAGTCAGTTCATAGTCAGTTCATAGTCAAGCACAAGCAAACATCTAAACTAAATTTACACAACTATGCAAAGTGCACCACAAAACTAAACTAAACGCTTCATCATCATCGAGCCATCCATCATCATATATTCATCTCCCCCTTTTTGTCAGAAAGCGCCAAAACGACAAAAGGAGGAAATCCCGGAACATCTAATCTGAAGCATCCCCTGGGGGTAAATCTGCTCTGCAACACCCTAACTTGTCAAAAATCATATTGAGTAATCGCTTCATCTTGCTCACATCCTTTCGTATCGCAGCCTGCTCCGCAGACAATTTCTGAAGCTCCTCAGATAAACGTTGTTGCTCACGATACACAGAGGAAACTGAGATATCTTCCTCGGAAATGTCCATAGAAGGACGTGAAGAAGTAGCAGTAGCAGGAGGTGGAGCAGCAGGAGGGGAAGAAGCACGCTGAGACGGGGTACGAAGCTGCACCGAGGACTTCACAAATGTCCTTTCATTGATCCGACCCAAACTATGCTCATATGATGTACAACGAACATCCACATCATGAAGTCGCAGAATCCGCATGATAATTAATGGAAATGGCAACCGTTCATTTTGTCCAGAAGTTTTGATGTCCTTCGCCATTCTCCGCCAGATCAAAAATGGGATATTCATGTTGATATTTTTTGCACTTACAATATCAGGCCGAGCCAATAGATACATGTATAAGATGCGATCCCATCTCAAAATCTTCGTGTTCGCGAGAGGCAGAATGTTGTAGCAAACCACGAAGTTCAGAAACCTGTACTCCATTCTGAAATCTTTGGACATAACCATAATGCCGTTTGATTCAGTACCCGGCATGCAAATACTGTTCACAACACGGTTCCAATCGCGAAGTGAGTCGAACCCAGCCTGTAGATATTCCACTCCTTCAGTCCTAGCTTCCATTCCTAGCATAGACGCTATCGTATCAGGAGTAATTGATAACTCAACACCACGTACGGAAGTGATGAATACGTACGGGCCGCCGTCGGAGTCACTCAAGTGACCTGCTCTCATATAGAATTCTCTAATCAATTCCAAACAGAACCCAGTTTGTTCCGGGAAATCACAAATCTGATGAAGATTACCCTTTTCAAATAAATCCTGAAATCCCGGCACACAACTAATGATACTGGCAACTCCAACATCGCGCTCACCAATACAATGCTTCGACGAGTACATTGACCATCGAGCGGATGGAACATCCTGTAGACTGTGACGCGAAGGCTCAGAACTAGGTTCTCGAATTTCAACACCGCCAGATTTCCGACGACCGGTATATCCAGATGCCTTTCCTTTTTCTTTATCCACAGCTTTGCCTTTCTCTTTATCAATGGCTTGTCCTTTCCCCTTTCCTTTTCTAGTATCCTTTTCCTTAGCCAACACCTCTGGAGTAAAAGCCTCCCAGTCCGGTTCGTCCTCCTCAGATTCATCACCTGGGGCATATTCACTCCCTTCATCCTCCGGTTGATACTCAACTAGTCGTTTACCCGAGGAGCGCTGTCGTTTACTACCGCGACCACCCCCAGCCATTAGGACCACAAGCACAAGTAGCCAAGAGTACATTTTGAAGAAATCCCCTGTTAAACATAATGATTTTTATATACTGAACATAAGAACACTTAATTTTTTATTCCAAACAAAAATTTCAGCAAATTGATATATAAATGTTAGATAATCCTAGGGGCTACAAACTCATGAGAAACATGAACAACTAAAGCAACAAAAATCAGTAAAACCACATGATTCCCAAAAATTTAAAAAAAACATGCTTTTGATGATAAAAACCTACAAAATTTGACCAAAAAGATGAAGAAATACAAGAGAAAAGGAAAATAACAAGTCTAAGAACAAGATCGAAACACAAAACTGCAGATTTAGCTAGATCTCTAGAAAAACCACCAATAAATCTGAAACGAAACACATTTTCGGAGTATATGATACAAATGCAACAAAATCCGAAAATCATACCTAAAATCAGTGCAAATCTACGAGAGACGTAAGTAAAAACAGATCTGGAGTCAAGAGAAGCTCAAAAGAAGAAGCAGGGAGAAGAAAAAAAAAACGCATACAGGACACATCGAACAAGAAACCCTTTTATCGGGTCGGGCGGAGGGACCGGTCTCTCCTGTCTGGGACCGGTCCCAGAGCCTGAATTTTCGAAAAATTTTGAAATAAGCCCAAAAAATCCCAGAAAAAATATAAGTTTTTCACAATGTGCAATCAACACACATAACCAATTTCTATCCACAAAAACTTTAATTAAAATTTCATACATAAATTTTGAAAAATCAATTTCAAGGATATTCAATTTGGCAAAATTGTTGACCCGAAAATCAATGATAATTCTATATACATATAAAATAAAATCCTACTTTAATTAAATTTATAGCTATAAAAATTACGTAAAATACACTAACTAAACCTATAAAGATAAACAATGTGCTCAAATCGTGAAATCAAAATGTCGTTAACTAACTCATATTAAATAAATTAAAAAATTAAATAGTAAAATTAAAATTTTAAAAATTTAGATAATCAAATCAAAATGGTCTATAATTCCATCTTTCATCTTTTATCAAATTATAAGACCTTAAAATATATGTTAGGAGAATATTTTAAATCCTCTAATTTTTTTATATTATGGAAAAATTTGTTGGTAATTTAATATGACATTCTTAAAATAAGTACATTAATTTCTTCAAATTTTTTTTTTATTATAATGTCTATGCATCAATAATACATATAAGTAATATTATAAAAATCTACAACAACGCTCGTTAGTTAGGCGACAACATGGTCAAAAAATTTTAATTTGATGACTAGAATTAATTAAAATATAGAAATTTGGGAGTTGACTCTCTTATTCCACGTCATTGAATCGACCTTAGCAATTTTTAAANATACATATAAAATAAAATCCTACACATCATGCAAGATATAGGAATTTATTGTATTGTTTTATCATCATATTTGTTAAAGAAAATGTATAAATAATTCTCAAATCGTGAAATCAAAATAAGATGTTCAAAATAAGTTATGCACAATATTCGAGACAGGAGTGGCTCTTTGAGCATCTTTTTGTTATTAACATTCCACCTTATATCACCTATGAGATGTATATATAGCTCTTTGAGCATTTTTTTTCTTTTTATCTCTAAAAGGTACTTTCCTTTTGTTTTATAGAGATACTTTAATCAACATGTGGTAGCTGCACACACTGACCGGACGACCGGGGTGGTAGCTCTTTCCTCCATGTGGTGTTAGTTTTCACACTCCCAGCAGGGATGTAACTCTTTCCACATCTTGAATTTCAGAAACTTTCATAACCAAAATTGGAAAGACTCCCCCCTAAATTAGTGCACCCCTTAAGTCAAAAATATTATTTCAATTTCAAAAACTGAGAAAGAGTTATTCATCTCAAAACTCATAATCAAACAAACAATAGCAACATTCAAAGTTCGAAGCATGAGGTGTTGAATTTGATTCAGTATGCAAAACAGAATCTCAATGATTTGATCGTTCAAAAATTATGACAATATAGAACAATCTTCACAGTGATCAATCAAAAATTAAATATGAAATAATTAAAGTTACGGACCAATTCATCTCCCAAAAGTAGCAACATTATTCAAGAAATTCAATCATCTCTCAAGCATAATCAGGAAATACCGGAAACCATGCACAAAAACAAAATGCAACATGCACATGATCTATGGCCCAAGAGAATATATCTAGATTGAAGGATTCATACCAATCGCCTTTCTTAAATGCAGAAAACGTTTTTGATCCAAAGGTTTGGTTAAAATATCTGCAAGTTGATTTTCAGTCGAAATATATTCAAGTTGTAGGATGTTTGATTCAACCAGTTCTCTTAAAAAGTGATATCTTAGTTCAATATGTTTTTGTTCGTGAATGTAAAACAGGGTTTTTAGAAATATTAATGGCACTTGTGTTGTCACAAAGAATAGTAAGAGTGGTGGAAGGGATTCGATAGTCGCTCAGTAAACTCTTCATCCAGATCAATTGAGTAGAGCAACTCCCGGCCGCAATGTATTCAGCTTCAGCAGTGAAAAGAGCAATACAGTTTTATTTCTTACTATGCCAAGCAACCAGACAGTGTCCAATGTAGAAACAAGCTCCACTGGTACTTTTCCGATCATCTGCAGAGCCTGTCCAGTCAGCATCTGAGTAGCCGATTAGATCAAGAGATGTTCCCATAGGATACCAGAGTCTATATGCGGTTATACCTTTAACGTACCGAATGATCCTTTTAACCGCTTTCAGATGAACTTCCTTAGGGTTCGCTTGATAGCGAGCACAAATTCCAACACTGAAAGCAATATCTGGTCTGCTCGCAGTTAAGTACAGTAGGCTTCCAATCATGCTTCTGTATTGTTTCTCATCCACGCTCTGTCCTTCCGAATTCACTCCAAGTCCTTTGTTACTTGTACCCATCGGAATGTCAAAATCCTTTGCACTGTCCAATCCAAATTTCTTAACCAAATCTTTCGCATATTTGGATTGATACAAGTGAATTCCATCTTTAGTTTGTTTAACTTGAAGTCCAAGGAAATAGTTAAGCTCCCCCATCATTGACATCTCAAACTCGCTCGTCATCAATTTTGCAAAATTATTGGCATCCTTATCTCTAGTTGCCCCGAAGACTATGTCATCAACATAAATTTGTGCCACAAAGAAATCATTCTTTAGGTGTTTTACAAAGAGAGTTCTATCTGCTCCCCCTCGATTATAGCCCTTTTCCAAAAGATATTTTGTCAAGCGCTCATACCATGCTCGCGGAGCCTATTTTAGTCCATAAAGTGCCTTTTTCAGTTGAAAAACGTGATTTGGAAATTTTGAGTCTATAAAACCTTTCGGTTGTTCAACATAAACTTCCTCTTTTAAAAATCCATTTAGAAAAGCACTTTTAACATCCATTTGAAAAAGAGTGATTTTAAAATGGCAGGCAATCGCGAACAAGATACGAATTGATTCAAGACGGGCAACCGGGGCGAAGGTTTCATCAAAGTTTATTCCCTCAATTTGTGAGTACCCCTGAGCAACAAGTCTCGCTTTGTTTCGAACAATAGTACCATCCTCATTTTTCTTATTCGTGAAGATCCATTTGGTACCTATGATGTGTTGTTGCTCAGGACGAGGCACTAATTCCCATACATCATTGCGAACGAATTGACCAAGTTCTTCTTGCATTGCATTTATCCAATATTCATCACGTAAAGCTTCGTCAATATTCTTTGGCTCAATCAAAGATACATAGCATGAAAATTCACATTGTAGTTGACTTCTTGTTCGCACACCAACGTTAGGGTCCCCAATTACATTCGATAAAGAATGATCTCTTGATTCTGTTAGGGATGTAGTCTCGGGAGTTATGCTAGGGATTTCAGATGAAGTGCTTTGAGGCTCAGATGAATCATTTGATGCAACATTTTCAGAAGATGCAATAGAATTATCAAGTGCAGAAACATCATCATTCACAGGCAATACAAACGGAGAATCATTATCATCATCATTCACAAATGAGTAAGAAGAACCATTCACAGAAGAACTTACTGAAGAAGCTTCATCTACTTTTATATTGATGGATTCAATCACCGTCTTAGATCTTAAATTGTACGCACGATAAGCACGACTTGTAGTTGAATAACCAAGAAAAATCCCTTCGTCACTTCGAGAGTCAAATTTTCCAAGATTTTCACGATCCCGAAGGATAAAACATTTACTCCCGAAGACACGAAAGTATTTAATATTAGGTTTCCTACCAAGCCAAAGTTCATACGGAGTATTCAAAGTACCCGGGCGCACATAAATCCGATTGATAACATAGACAGCCGTGTTCACTGCTTCGGCCCAAAAGTGTAAAGCAATTTTCTTACTATGAAGCATAACACGAGCCATCTCCTGTACAACCCGATTCTTGCGTTCAACCACTCCGTTTTGTTGGGGTGTATAGGGGGCCGAGAATTCATGTTTTATACCGTTTGAAACACAGAAATCAACAAATTTAGAATTTATGAATTCTCCCCCTTGATCGCTTCGAATGCGTACAATTTTATCATTTCGTTCAGTCATAAGACGGAGACAGATTTCAGAAAAAGAATTAAAAGTATCAGCTTTTTCTCGTAAGAAAGCACTCCATACATAGCGAGTAAAATCATCAACAATAAGCAAAATATAACGTTTTCCACCCAAACTTTGAATCCTAGATGGTCCCATCAAGTCCATGTGAAGTAACTCTAGAGGTTTAGTTGTCCCTAAGTGGTTCAAGTTCTTATGTGTGGATCTAGTTTGTTTCCCTAATTGGCAACCCCCACACACAGTGTTCTCTTTATAGTCAATCTTAGGTACACCTCTAACTACCTCCTTCTTGGTTATCTTAGATAGCTCCTTAAAATTGATGTGACCTAGTCGTTCATGCCATAAAGTTTCAGTTTCTAATGACGCTAGGTTACAATGTTCAGTGGCCGAACTAGGAACTACATAACAATTATTCTGAGATCTAATGCCCTTTAAGAATAGATTGTCATCACGAGTCACATGGCATTCTTTATCAGAAAAGTTCACCGAATACCCATCATCACACAATTGACTTATGCTTACGAGATTAGATTTAAGCCCTTCAACATAAAAAACATCATTCAACGTAGGGCCGTCTGAGATAGTCACTGTTCCTTTTCCAACGATTTTTGACGATCGACCGTCTCCAAAAACAACAAGTCCTCCGGAGATTTTGGTCAAAGAAGTAAACCAATTTTTATCTCCGGTCATGTGACGGGAACAGCCACTATCCAGATACCAAGATGAGTTATCGTAAGCATGAAGTGAAGTGTGAATGACTAGGCATGGGAAGAGTTCACCTTTGCGCACCCAAACCTTACGTGTTTTGGGTTGTGTCCGTTCGCTTGCTTTTGTTGATCGTGGCTTGTCGACGATTTGAATTGACTTCCCCTTCATGTCCTCCTTCTTTGGTTTCCATGCTGGTTTTGCCTTTGGCTTCGGAGTATTTGGTGTCGGAATTTGGCTCTTCTTTTGTTCTATCTTCTTTGGAGTCACAATTGACTTTAATGTCATTCTAGGGTCACTCTTCAAGAGAGCTATCGAGCTCTTTCCCTTTTGAAAGCAGAATTTCTTTATATGTCCTAAAACACCACAAATATGACAAGTTTTGTTAGCCAAATTATTTTTAGGAGGGACAAACTTACCATAAAGTTTAGGTACAGCAGTTGACGAGTTTCCATCATCCTTCTTCGTAACTTGATCAATATATGTCCGTTCATAACCAAGTCCAAGTTTATTTGTCTGACCAAGTCCAAGCATCTTATCTAGTTTGCTCGAGCCAGATGAAAATTGGTTCAAATCCGACTTCAGTTGAATGATCGTCTTGGTGAATTCCATATTTGCTTCTCTAGCTTCTGAGTTTTGTTTGGTAAGATGCTTGATGTTCTCCGCCTGAGTCTCCTTTTCATTTTCAAGTAACGAACACTTCTCAAGCAAAGAATTGTAAGCCTTGGTCAACCCATCTCTCTCTTGTTCTAAATCCTTTGTTAGAGAGACCAACTTTGAATTTTCTTGTTCCAACTCATGTAGACTACGCCGAAGTCTCTTGTTGTGTTTAGCCATCTTCTTTGATTCAACAACTAATTGTTGATATGCTGCGACCATGTCATCTTCGTCCGATTCTTCATCCGATGAGTTCTCCGAAGATGACTTCTCTTGTATAGATGTCGTAGAAATCGAGTCAGTAGATGCTAGACACATGAAAGTTGAATCCTGTGCAAACAGTGCCGTGGCATTTACATCCTCTTCGCTTGAAGTAGAATCGTCAGATGAGGAGTCGTCCCAAGTCATAGCTTGCATAGCTTTCTTCTTCAACGTCTTTTTATTAGGACAGTCAGACGCTATATGGCCAAAGCCCCTACACTTGTAGCATTGGATTTGACCTTCACCGCTTTTCCTCTCTTTTGTGGAGTCCTTTTGAGAGTTATCAGATTTTCTGTATTTTGACGAGGAAGAAGAAGACGGACCCCCTTTAGATTTGTTTGTCTTTGATGAACTAGACTTGGGAGGAAACTTCTTTCTAAAGTTCCGACGGAACTTCTTTGTTAGAAGTGCGAGTTGTTTCTCAAAGTCCTCCAAGCTTTGCTCCGACTCTGAATCTGATGAGGTTGACGAGACATCTCCTTTTGTTGATTTTAGAGCCATGCCTGAGGCTTTAGAAAAAGACTTGGAAGAAGACGAATTAGAAGGAAAAGTCATTTCATACGTTTGAAGAGCACCAACTAGTTCATCTACTTTGAGTTCATCCGGATGTTTTACCGTTTCAATGGCCGCAACCTTGGGACGAAAACGTTCGGGAAGAGTTCTCAAAATTTTTCGAACGATTTTTGGTTCAGAAATTTTTTCACCCAAATTTGCACAAGTATTGACAATATCTTGAAGACGAGTGTAATACTCGGTAAAGGTTTCATTTTCTTCCATACGAATAGCATCAAAACGACTAGTCAACATTTGTAATTTCTGAACCTTTACCAAGCTTGTACCCTCGTGAGTAATTTGTAAAGTGTCCCAAATTTCTTTGGCGGTTTCACATGCTGATACTCGTGAAAATTCAGTTTGATTCAACGCATTGAACAAAGCATTGATACCCTTCCCATTGAACGAAGATAGTTCGTTTTCGTCTTTTGTCCACTTAGTTCTAGGTTTCGGACCGGTAACATTCTCGACCACTTCAGTAGGATGTTTCCATCCGAATTCAACGGCTTGCCAAACCCTCTCGTCGATAGCAATAAGAAACGCCCTCATACGGACTTTCCAATAAGCATAGTTAGTTCCATCGAAGAGAGGGGGTCGATTGATGTTACCGCCCTCAGCCATGAGTTACAACCTATACCCGCTCTGATACCACTTGTAAGTTATGGATCCCGAGGATCTAAAAGGTAAGTAACACCTAGAGGGGGGTGAATAGGTGTAAATCCGGCAAACTCGAAAAATCTCGATGCAAACAAACACAATAGCGGAAATTAAAATAGCACACCGAGAATTTAACGTGGGAAAACTCCAATTCGGAGTGAAAAACCCACGGGACCGATCACGCAAAGAAAATCCACTAAGAAAACTTGAGTACAAGTGATTTCGACCAAAAACACACGACTCAATTTACCGATTTCTCGTTGACGGTGATCTTTGCCGGTCCTCGATCGATAGGAATCCACCAATCGACCTTGCTGCAACTCCTCGCAGCGTCAACGCCTCAACTCCTCGAAGCGTCCACCGAATCCTCGGCTTCACGCGAGATCCACGCGCCGAACCTCCTTCCGGAGCTTGTAGAATCGAAGATTTGTGGTGATTTAATCTTTGAATACCATAAGCTATGAGGGTTCGTCTTCCAATCAAATATCAACTTGATTCTCAAAGAAGATCTCGAGTAAAATCGGCGAATCACGTCGATTGTTGATTTTTCGAAACTTGTTATGTGAATAGAATCATCGAAACGGAAAAACAAGTTTCTAGGGTTTAGAATCAGTAAATATTCAAAGCCTTAAACTTTAAGACAACCCCCATAGCTTATTTATATATTTAGAAGACTTAGAAGTAGACTAGGATTGCAAAAAGTCCTTTTTAAAAACCTGTGTCGTCCTCAGGGACTGGTCCTCTCGAGGAGACCGGTTTGTGAGAGACCGGTCCCTCAAGTGCGGAACCGGTCCCTCGCTGCGTGACCAAAATCACAACGTTCGGGAACCGGTCTCTCAAGCTTGAGACCGGTCCCTCGCTGCGCGACAGATTTACCAAGGTTCGGGAACCGGTCTCTCATCTCAGGGGACCGGTTGCATCAAAACACACACAGTGAGGACCTTAGGGGAACCGGTCTCTTGAACTCAGGGACTGGTCCCTGAACACAGAAAAGTTCAGTAAAATATTTTTAAAGCAATCTAAGCCTTCTGAACTTATTCTAATTAAGTATCTTCACCACAAATGATCTTTTCCTCATATCTTAGGTGCCAAACTTTATGAGTGAGTCTTTGTTCTTCAATTTGGATCTTCTCTTCAATCTTCCGCAATCAACTCTTCAAGACTCCATTCAACATTACGAAATCTGCCAACCTATAAAATCCTTAACAGCAATCCAAACGATGTACATTACAATGGTTCCAACCAGGAACAATATCAATCAAGATTGCATAAGGAAGTATCACAACATAACACATCCTATGTTATTACAACATTCACATTCATATGCTTTATATCCCAACCACCATTCTTTTACATTAGACTTCCAAATACAATCTAAGTTATTACATCATAGATATTACAAGTTTAATACATTTTGTTCCTTTCATTTTCTATACCCCTAAGCTACGTCGACGGGGTACTGCTAGCTCTGGTCTTTGGGGGTAGGGCGCTATCTATGGAGCTACGCCCTTGCCTCGCGCCGCCGCGCCGCTCACGTGCGAACCTGTAAAACCCCAAAACAACGTGGGGTGAGAACCAACTCCATGGTTCCCAGTGGGTACGGCCACCCAAGGGAGGAGCTCGACCAACAGGTCCAAGGGAGGCAAATACAAGTTAGTCCAATAAACAGATAGATATGTATATCATAAACATGCAACTAACTTTACCTTGCTTTGCCTCACAACTGCAACGATGCCATGCTATATGCAACAGGAATATATGCAACATGAATATATGCAACAACTAGTAGAATTATTGATTCTACAATCAATCTCGCTAATCTTAGCTCATGTCATCCAACTCTAAGGTTTCCACTACCTTAGGTTATCACATTTACCACTAGCCCTCAAGGTTCTATCTACCTTATTCCAGCTAGCCACCCGACTCGGCCTCGAGTCAATCAACAGCGGATAATCCGCGCTCTGCCCGGCTCGAGGTGAAGGATCCTGTCGCATGCACCTCAGCCTGCAAGCCAAGAACCACATCGCCCAACGGTCCGCCCGAAGGTCCGTGCACCGTGGTCAGGGATCCGCTAGTGGGAGAGGAAACATAGCCGCGTACACCCATAGCCAAGATCCCCGATAGGGAGAGGAACATGCCGTACACCCTAGCGCTCTTTGTTCTTGCTTAGTCATAATCCTCAAAGTTCTTTCCGGTGGGAGAGGAACATCGCCGCATACACCCGCGGTCCAAGAACTATTGAGTTCACAAGTACTGGGATTCCGGAATCGACTTCACAAGTCAAGGGTCCATATCCAACCCTATACTATTGACCTATCTAGGTCCAATGCACTTTCCACCCTAGGTCCAACTGACTCTAGGTCTAATGCCTCAATTTCACAACCTAGGTTTACCTTAACTCTAGGTTCAGTTCTCAACCTATGTTCTTTAACACTAGGTTAGATGCCACACACCTAGATCCCGACTCTAGGTTCATACTCAACCTATGTTCTTTAACACTAGGTTAGATGCCACTCGTTATTTATCCTAGGTTCAACAACACTAGGTTCGATGTCATCTATGTCCGACCTATGTTTATTAACACTAGGTTTAATGCCACTCGATCTACTTGACGTCCTATTGTCATATCGAGTACTATAGATATCCACATTTCATCTCGCATACATTCTATGATGCCAATATGCATTTACTATCTAGCATGAACTCATAATGCTAAGTGCAACTAGCATATATTCCAATACACACATACATATCATTTTACATGGATCTACTTAGCATTTGCATCATATTATTAACATGCATTATTTACATTTATATGCATCATCTATATGCCTCATTTACATTCATATGCATCAACATGGATTCTTAATCATCTTAGACATAAAGGGCGACCTAGTCGCTTCGGTAAACATAACCCACCTTAACTCGCGTTTCGATTGCTCGTCGACACTTGCAATCGGCCTCCCGCGGCACTCGGCACCCGTTTGGGCCCGATCTCATAGTTGCTCTCCAAGAGCGCGTCGCTTCGCCGTTTCAAGTGCTAACGGTCTTCGCCTCGCCGTTACGATGCTCGGGACCCGATTTCACGATTTATGGACGTCGCCTCGGCCCTCCAGGCGGAAACGAAGCTCCAAGCGTCCGTTTCTTCAATATCTTTGTAACGGCTCGTCGGATTGCCGAACCGTTTTTGCCAACGTGTTTCGTTACCTACCAATTAGGTTTACGAAGGGTCAAATGAGATCAAACTCATCTATTTATAAAAATCTCATTTTTGATGCCCTAGATGCTACTATTGCAAAATACCCCAAATCGATCTCCGATTTATGCAATAAACATCTATCTAGGATCAAAGGAGCCTACTAAATCCATTTCTAGAGCATTTAGACCTATCTCTAGAGATCTACCATTAAAGGGAGTAGCAAGCTTACCTCTCAAGCTAGCCCGATGGAGAGGAAGAAGGTGAGAAGATGAAGCTCCACCTTGCTCTTCTTCTTCTCCACCATCTCCTTCTCATCCTTCTTTTTCTTCTTCTTCTTCTTCTCTTCTTTTTCGTTTAGAAAGAGAGAGAGAGAGATGAAACGGTGAGGGAAAGAGAGAGAGAGGTGTTCTAACCCTCTTTATACACTTAACCCATGCCACAATTGCATATAAGTCCCTCAACAATGCCTCTCTTGCAACAGCCCGAACTGGGCATTTTTAGGGATCTGGGACCGGTCTCTGCATGAGGGACCGGTCCCTGAGAGACCGGTCTCTCTGCCTGGGACCGGTCTCAGAGAGACCTCCAGCCCAGACTTAGCCAATTTTCAGCTTCGTCCGTTTTCGCTCCGTTTTCGCCCGTTTTCGTTCGTTTGACCTCCGATTCGTCTCAAATCGAATCGAGACTCTCCAAACATGTTTTCATCATCTTTCCATCCTCGCTAATGCGGGATTTAGCTCACGGCCCAACTTAGCCTTTCGAGTTCTGTTTCCGCGCCTACGCGCACCGAAACGCCCGATTGCTCCCGAACTTCACCGAACTTCACACCGGAACCATTCAAATAGCTCTCCAATCGAATGTACACCGTAACTTAATAGTTTTAGAAGTCCGGTACCTTACATTTGCGGTAGGCTGTGACGGTAGCCAGGCTGATGTGCAGCCAGTGCGCGGACTATCCGCGGATGATTGACTCGAGGCCGAGTCGGGTGGTTAGCTTGATTAGGTTAATAGAAACCTTATAAGCTAGTGATAAAGGTAAGAGCTAAAGTTAGCAAAGTAAATGTAAAATTAACATATCTACTAGTTGTTTATATAGATGCATAGTTGCATAATATTCCTGTTGCATATTGTGAGGCAAAGCATGATATATGTTAGTTGCATTTAAATTATGATTTCATATCTATCTATTGAACTAACNCGAGCTCTTTCCTTGGGTGGCCGTACCCACTGGAAACTATGGACAATAGTTCTCACCCTACGTGGTTTTGGGGTTTCAGGTTCACACGCGAGAGGCGCAGCGGCGCGAGGAAAGAGCATAGCTTCGTAAATAACGCCCTACCATTGAGACCAGAGATAGCGGTACCCCGAGTCAGCCTACCTAGGGGTGTAGAAAAAGAAGGAAAGCATTATTTATGAAATCTTGATTGTATTTGGAAGAAGAGAAAATGAAAATGTAATATGTAAAAAGCATGTGATGTGAATGCTTGTAATAGCTTAGTTATTTTATGTTTTTGATACTTCCTTATGCAATCTTGGCCTGAAATTTGTTCCTGGTTGGAACCTCACGCTTTGTATTGATTGTGACGCCTAGGATGTACAGGAAAAACTTTATCCGTTCGGCGGTCTGTTAGCGGGCTCGAATCCGACCAAATAGGCGGGTCGCGGGGCGTGACAGATAAAGTAGTATCAGAGCATAAAGTAGAGAATGGGCAATAGTTTAGATGGACCTAGGAGACCCTAGGATAGTAAACCATAGGAGAATAAGGCTCGTGAGAGACGAGGACTTGCGACTTATGGTGAAAGGTTCATTGATTGGGTTGTGTTGAAACCTCTTTGACGGATATTAGAGGTAGACTCGAGGTGTGGTTCATTCTCAACCGAGGGTGTTCATGTTGGGTGCACACAACATGAAACTGAGTGATGAGAATAGACGGCCTTGCGTGACTTTCGCCCGATTTGAGTCAATGTTAAATTGTCTCGTGCTTGACCCAGAGGGTTGAGAATTAATTGAGTTGTCGTATTTCAGGGAACGATGGCACCGCGTAGGCGACCTTCGTCTAGATCGATGCGGGATGGGACAGGTGATGTCCCTGAGCAATCCGAGGTGAGTGGGGACTCGGTGCTCCGCGAGCAGATGAGTACGCTCATGGGCGTAGTGCTGCGACAGGAGGAGCAGATCAAGGAGCTCCATGAGTTATTGGCACGACAGACTGCGGCGGCTGCGCCGGTAGCAGCGTGCCGTGTACCGGCAGGAGTGGCGATGGATTCAGGGATAGTGACCTCTGATTCTGTGGAAATGGAGGCGGAGAAAGAGCGGGCTTTGACGGCCCTAATGACCTTCAAGAATTTTGATCCGCCTGTCTTCGATGGAGAGAATGTTGATCCATGGATCGTGGAGATGTGGATTGAATCTATGGAAACGCTCTTTGAGGAGCTGTACACCTTGGAGCGGAACAAGATGCCCCTAGCTGTGCATTGCTTGAAGCAGTCGGCAAAGGTGTGGTGGAAAGGCATTCGACAGAATCGATCGCCTGGTCTCCCTCCTATGGTATGGGATGAGTTTCGGGGATTGGTGTTTTCGACTTACTTCCCCGACACTGAAAAGAGAAAGCTTCAGGATAGGTTCAGGAAACTGCGGCAAGGAGACCGCTCAGTGAGAGAGTACGAATGGGAATTCTCTCGTATCGTGAACTGTGTCCCGGATGTGGTACGGAATGACAAGGATATGGCCAATTGGTTCCTGCATGGACTTCGACCGGAGATTTACGAGAGGGTGCAAATTCTTAGGCTCACGACCTTCACGGAGGTGTTGGATCGAGCGTTGTTGGCAGAGCACGGTGATGCTTTCGTGCGCGAGAAGCACGAGTCTTCTAAGCGTCAGCGGGAAGGGGTGAAGCCACTATCGAGAGATTCAGGTGGACAATCAAGTTCCAGGCGCCACTCGAAGTCGTCCTCTAGCCGATCCTCCCCAGGATGCGTGATTTGTGGTGGTTCCCACTGGGCTCGGCGGTGTGTGCTGCGCGATGGTAGATGCCTTCGTTGCGGGCAGCCGGGCCATGTACGGGACGATTGTCCGCAAGGGTATAATCAGACCCTGACACGGGCGACGGCCTTTTCCTCCCCAGGACAGCCTGTAGGTGTGCCACCTGCGGCATGGTCGCAAGCGCGACCGTTGAGAATGATGCCACCGAGGGGCTCGCGGCGGGCAGCGGGTGACCGTGGATACGCGACTGAGGTGGAGGAACCTATTACTGCTGACACTGTCATGGCAGGTACGAGTTAATTAAGCAAGCATATGCTTCTACCTAATATTGGACTGTTGCATAGCATGCATTTATCATATGGTCAGCAGCTACTATTTACATATTGCATAATAGGGACCGAGTGGTCGTGTAGGTAGACACCCGAGCATGCTTGCATCGTGAGAGTGTAGCGCTTGCTGGAGCAGGTAGAGAGCCATGTAGCACTAACAAATTGTTAGTGATGGTTCCTGGACAAGAAATGAGACTCGCGGTGAACGTGAAACGGTGGAGCAGCTCTCAAAGCAATAAGAACCAGATTGCGAGAGTTGCGCCGTGACATTGAGGATACCTTGATAGTTCGAGCATTTTGAATATGGTTCGGTAGATCGAACAGTGAGAGTTGGATCACTGTTGAGAAAATAGCCGGATAGTTACCGAGCACGAGCATGTGGGCCTAATAACACCCTGAGTTGAGGTGGGCGAGTAGTGCTCGTGTAGTCGGTGTGCATAGGCAGGTGGCCTACTGCTTGGCTTAGTTGAAACGCTATAGAGGCGTAGAGCGCTCGAGTATAGGTACTCGTAGAGCATATTGTGTAGGACGACGTTGGCGGGTATTGCTTGGGGACGACCCATGTCTGGACCCTTTGTGGACTGTGGAGCCTGGGCCCATTGGGCAAGCGCAGTCAGCTGTGAGAGACAGCGGCCCGGTACCTATAGGTAGGGCAGAGAGTTGGTCAGGACGGTAGTCCGAGCTTAGACCCGGGTGCGTGGAATGCCACGTGTTGGATCGTGAGATCGAGGATACACCTAGTGTGTTGTGACCCAACCCGAGGACTTGACGTGGTTTGGGGTCTTGGTTGCTCCTGTTTGGAGTGAGTGCGAATTCCCAAGTGAGAATTTCGCTCGAAAATTGAGAATTGGGTCTACGTTGCGAGCGGGAAATGCTACGCGTAGTGGAGACACGTTAGGCGATAGACCTATGTAGTGTTTGGGCCCGTTGGTTCACCTGTGGAAGCCGACGTAATCGGTTTAGCCGATAACTCCGTGGAGGAGTTGGTGCAAGAAGATGAATTCTCGAAATATGAGAGTTGAACTTCGCTCGAGATCGACTAATTGTCGAGTGGGAGTGCTTCGCAAAAGCCGAAGAGGTCAAATGCACCAAAAGTGCATTGCAATGGAGTCCGCGAGAGCAAATTGTGCAAAAATCTACACTTGGCAGATTTGCTCTCGGGGACCGGTCCTGGGCAGGGAAGGACCGGTCAACGTCGCTGGTGGTTGCGGGGTTGCGTGATGCAACCGGTCCCTGGGTCAGAGGGACCGGTCCCCGTAAACGTAACCAGCGAGAAGAGGAAATTGGCTAAGTCCTGCGAGAGCAAGCTCTCGGGGACCGGTCTCTGGTGGACGGACCGGTCTCCGGGGGATCGGTCCTCTAAGGGCAGACCGGTTCCCATAGGTGTGTTCAGGCTGAAGGCTCTCGGGGACCGGTCCCTTATCGGGAGAATCGGTCCCTCTGCACAAAAATTGCCCAGGCAGGCTGGGTTATGTTGGAGGAATTGGGGAACTTGAGGATAATGCTCTATTATGGATTCAGAATCGAGATGCGCCGGAGTGGACCATCTCTTGATAGAGCAAGGATCCAAATGTGATTTGAACACTCACGATGAAGCGATGCACAATGATATTGCCTTCAAGCAAGGATGGTAATCGAATTGTAATACTCTGAGGGGAAAGTAAATGCAAAGAAAAGTTCTTGCATGTCAAGTGGTGAATGGTGTTGGAGCGCATGGTGTTGTTGAGTTTCAACTTGCGCTACCATCAAGAATGACGGAGACCCGTAATGCACTTTTGGACTTACACACGGCAAATGTGAGTAAATTTAGTCTCACGTCCTCCGTAGTGGGCTTTTGGCTAGTTCCAATAAGCGAAAGGCCACTCCGAGATGCAAAAGTGCATTGTACCCCCTTGTCACTCAATAAAGAGAATTAGAGTGTGAATTGGGTTGAAGTGAGTGAGTTTCGGGGACGAAACTCTTATTAAGGAGGGGAGGATGTAAGGTACCGGACTTCTAAAACTATGAAGTTACGGTGTATATTTAAATGGTTCCGGTGAGGTTGCGGTGGAACGTAACATACTGGATTTTAAATATAAAAGTGAAAATAAATAAAAATAGTATGAGATATTATTTTTATTGGATTTAGAGAACTGAAATATAAGTTGGGAATGACCTGTGCTGAAATCGGAGCGAAAACAGAAGATTTAGAATTTTCTGTAAGAAACGGGGCAGATAAATTAGCAGAAAATGCATAGTGTCAGAAAATTATGAAAATTGGCAGAGATGTCAGAAATATTTTTATGAGGCTAGATTTAAAGTTTCATATTTTTCTGACACCCGTAGAGTGAGAAATAAAATCCGAGGTTTATTTGATAAAGATTACAGTTCGGCACAGTTTTCAGTGACCAAACGAGGTCGAAACTGAAAACTTAAGATATATTCTTACTCAGTACGTTAAACTGAGTCTGCCTGTCAAATTTGAGCCCAAACGGACATTTAGAAGGACTCCAACTGTTCCGAACTGCTAAACTGTCTGGAGTGAATAGTGTTTTGGGTGTTAATGTATATAAGATGCAATGTGCTTCTTCTTCCTCTCCTTCAGCCCGAGCACCCACAACGCACGCACGCATGGAAAGAGAAGAGAAACTCTCCTTTCTCTCTCTAGAGATCTCTCTCATTTCTCTATATCTCTCGATCAAATTCGCGGCGTTGGCGGAGAAGATGCTCGCGAACGCGTTGGGAGCGACGGGTCGAGTTTTCGTGCGCCCGTTGGAGCGGTGTGTTTTCGTCGCGGCGTTCACATTATGGTAAGCTTTTGGGATTTGGCTTAATCCTTCACATTAAGTGTTCTAATAGCCTCTAATGAGCTTAGTTGGCATGTTGCTCCATTTAATTTGGATTATATGAAGGTTAATTCATGTTAGGGCTCAAAAATGGAGTTTTGTGAAATATAAGGGTTTGATCTCATTTGACCCTCCGTAAACCTAATTGCTAGGTAAACGAACGCGTTGGCGAAGATGGTTCGGCAATCCGACGAGCCGTTACAAAGTTATTAAAGAAGATAAAGTAGTACAGAGGCATAAGATAGAGAATTGGGCAATAGTTTTAGATGGACCTTAGGAGACCCTAGGATAGTAAACCATAGGAGAATAGCGCTCGTGTAGAGACGAGGACTGCGACTTACTGGTGAAAGGTTCGATTGATTGGGTTAGTGTTGGAACACCTTTGAGGATATTAGAGGTAGACTCGGGGTGTGGTTCAATTTTCAACGAGTGGTTTATGTTGGGGTGACACAACATGAAATTGAATGTGATGAGAATAGAGCACTTGCGTGACTTTCGACCCGATTTGAGTCAATGTTAAATTGTCTGTGCGTTGACCAGAGGGTTGAGATATATGAGTTGTGTATTTCAGGAACGATCGGCACGCGTAGGAGCGACCTTCGTGTAGATCGATGCGGAATGGGAAGGTGATGTCCCTGAGCAATCGAGGTGAGTGGGGACTCGGTGCTCAGCGAGAGATGAAGTCGTCTCATGGCGCGTAGTGCTGCGACAGAGGAGCCAGATCAAGGAGCTCCATGAGTTTTGCACGACGACTGCGGGCGGCTTGCGCAGTAGCAGCGTGCGGCTTGTACCACGAGGCAGCTGGCGATTTGGATTCAGGGTAGTGACCTCTGATTCTTGTGGAATGCGGGTAGCGAGAAGTAGCAGGGCTTTGACGGCCCTAATGCTTCAAGAATTTTGATCGCCTGTTTCGATGGAGAGAAATGTTGTCCATGTGATCGGTGGAGATGTGGATTGAATCTATGGAAGCTCTTTGAGGGAAGCTGTACACCTGTGGAGCGGAAACAAGATGCCCTAGCTGCTGCATTGTTGAAGCATGTCCGGACAAGGGTGGGTTGGAAGGCATTCGACGAATCGATCGCTGGTCTCCTCCATATGGTATGGATGAAGTTTGGGGGATTGTGTTGTCGACTTACATTCCCGACACTGAAAGAGAAGCTTCAGGTAGGTTACAGGAAGCTGGCAAGGAGACGCTCAGTGAAGAGAAGTGATGGATTCTCTGTATCCGTGAACGTGTCCGGATGTGGTAGGATATCGACAAGGATGATGGGCCAATTGGTTCCTGGATGGATTCGACCGGAGATTTACGAGAGGTGCAAATTTTAGGCTCACGACCTACTGGACGCGCTCTTGGAGTCGAGCGTGTTGGCCAGAGGCCGGGTGATGCTTTCTGTGGCGAGAAGCAGAGTCTCTAAGCGTCAGCGGAGGGTGAAGCAATATCGATGAGATTGCAGGGTGAGACAATCAAGTTCAGGCGCCACTGGAATCGTCCTCTAGCCGATCCTCCAGGGATGCGTGTGATTGTGGTGGTTCCACTGGCTCGAGCGTCAAGCGTGTGTGCTGCGATGGTAGATGCTTCGTGTCGGGCAGCCGGGATGTACGGGACGATTGGACCCAAGGTATAATCGAGACACCTGACCTGGCGACGGCCTTTTCCTCCCCAGGACAGCCTGTGGTGTCCACCTGCCGCATGCGCTGCAAGCAGCGGACCGTTGAGAATTATGCAACGAGGGGCTCGCGCGGCAGCGGGTGACGTGGATACGCAGACTGTAGGTGGAGGAAACCTATTATGCTGACCTGTCATGGCAGGTACGAGTTAATTAAGCAACATATGCTTTACCTTAATATTGGACTGTTGCAAATAGCATGCATTTAATCATATGAGTCAGCAGCTATATTTAATATTGATATAGGCGACCGATGTGTGTTTAGGTAGACACCCGAGATCTGAGCGAGAGTTGGGATAGCACTTGCTGAGCAGGCTAGAAGCATGTAGCAGCTAACAATGTTAGGTGGATGGTTCTGTGACAAGAAATGCAGATCAGCCGTGAGCTGAAACGCGTTGGAGCAGTTTCAATGCAATGAAGACAGATTGCGAGAGTTGCGCGTGAAATTGAGGATACCTGATAAGTTCGAGCATTTGATATGGTTCGGTAGATTGAAAAGTGGAGTTGGAATCACTGTGAGAAAATAGTGATATGTACCGAGCACTGAGCATGTGGGCCTAATAACACATGAGTTGAGGTGGCGAGTAGTTCTCTAGTGTAGTCGGTGTGCATAGGGCAGGTGCCTACTGCTTTGCTTAGTGAACGCTATAGAGGAGTAGAAGCGCTCGAGTTATAGGTATTCGTGAGCATATTGTGTAGGCGACAGTTGGGGGTATTGATAGTTGCATAATATTCCTGTTGCATATTGTGAGGCAAAGCATGATATATGTTAGTTGCATTTAAATTATGATTTCATATCTATCTATTGAACTAACAAGTTGTTGCCTTCTTGGACCTATCGGTCGAGCTCTTCCCTTGGGTGGCCGTACCCATTGGGAACCATGGAGTTGATTCTCACCCCACGTTGTTTTGGGGTGTTTCAGGTTCGCACGTGAGCGGCGCGGCGGCGCGAGGAAAAGGCGTAGCTCCATAGATAGCGCCCTACCCAGAGACCAGAGATAGCAATACCCCATCGACATAGCCTAGGGGTTTGGGAAATGAAAGAATACAATGTATCAATTTGTAATAAGCAAATGATGTAATAACTTAATTGCATTTGGGAGTTGGATGTAAAGTAAATGTATTATTGTGAATGCATGTAATAACTTAGGATGTGTTATGTTGTGATACTTTCCTTATACAATCATGATTGATATCTGTTCCTAGTTGGAACCCTTGTAATGTTCATTGTCTTGATTGCGACGCCTAGGACGTACAGGGGAAGGTCTGTCCGTTCGGCGGTCTGTCGACGCACCCGAACTCGGCCAAATAGGCGGGGTCGCGGGGCGTGACACATGTTCCGACCCAATCCTTAGCTATCCACTTCACCAAGTATTCCATGTACACTTGGTTAACATTTAGAAGCATAAGGAAAAGGTACTACAATGCAATCCTATAATGCAACATGCAAGAGATGAGATTATATGTTATTCTAAGATATAATAGAGAGTTCGGTTGCTTCGGGATGACACCCCCCACCTTTTGAGGGTATGAAGGTTCTAGAAATGCTTCTTGCCGAACGTTACGACGATGTCTCGGCCTTCTTGGTCCAAAACGGTGCTCAATCGACTATATTTTGCCGATAGCTTTTCACCCGCTCGACAAATCGTAAATCCAACTTCGCCCCGCGTTTAGACACCTATCAATTAGGTTTACAAACTATCAAATAAGATTAATCTCATCATTTATCAAAAACCCCCATTTGGGTGCCCTAGAGTTCACATCTTGCAATTTGCACTATAGAACCCTAGCTTCTAGCTCTATTCCACCATTAATGGTGCTAGAGGTCCATTTGACCTCATTTCCAAAGCCAAAAACCCAAAACCCTTAGTTCCACATGCTAGGGTTTAGTAGCTTACCTCTTGAGCTACTCCAAAGGGATGAAGAGGGAGAGAAGAAGGTGGTGGAGATGATCTTCTCCAAGCTCTCCTTCTTCTTCTTCTTCTCCTCCTTCTTCTTCTTCTCTTTCTTTCTTCTCCTTCTCTTTTCTGAGGGAGAGAGAGAGTGTGAGAGGGAGAGTTAGAATGAGAGAGGGAGAGAATGATCTCCCCCCTATACTCTCTAGCTAATGGCATTTTGCATAAAAGCCCCTCCACTTTAACCTTCTCAACTTACTTTGCCTGGGCAGATTTCGCGCGGAGGGACCGGTCCCTGGTCGGGAGGACCGGTCCTCTAGGACCTTCCCAATTTTTACGCGTACGGGAACTGGTCCCTGCCCGAGAGACCGGACCCTTGAGGACCGGTCCTTCCCGAGAGACCGGTTCCCGAGAGCTGACCTCTCGGGACTTAGCCAAATTTTTACTTCTCCCGTGAGTTTCACCGACGGGGACCGGTCCTTCAAACCTGGAGACCGGTTGCATCAGGCAATCCCGCAACCACCAGCTACGGGGACCGGTCCTTCCCTGCCAGGGACCGGTCCCCGAGAGCAAACTCTGCCCAGTGCAAACTTTTGTATCTTTTGCTCTCGCGGACTCGACTCCAGAGCACTTTTCTGTTTTGGACATCTCTAGCTTCTCCAAAGCCTACTCACTCGACAATTAGTCGATCCTGGATGAAATCCAACTCTCAAATTTCAAGAATTCACTTCCTTACAGTGTGTGTGCTGCTCGGTTGAGGAGGCAGGAGGAAGAAGAAAAGCCTCCCAATACTTCACATTCGCAGTTTAGCAGCTACAAACTGACGTTCTTCGCCGGAACCCTTCTGAATTTCTGTTTGCGCTCAAATTTGACAGTCAGACTTGGTTTTACTTAATAAGTACAAAGAAAGTTTAATCTTTCAGTTTCGACCATGTTTGATCACCGAAAGCTCTACCGAACTGTAATCTCTAGCAGATAGCAGTTGGATTTTATTTTCCACCTTCCGGGTGTCGGATTGATATGAAACTTCAAATCTAGCCTCATAAAAATATTTCCGACATATTTTTTAATTTTCATAATTTTTCGACATTGTGCATTTTCTGCTAAAATATCAGCTCCGTTTCTTATAGAAAATTCTAAATCTTCTGTTTTCATTCCAATTTCAGCACAAGCTATTTCTGACTTATATTTTACTCTCTAAATCCAATAAAAATAGTATCTCACACTATTTTTATTTATTTTTGCTTTTATATCAAAATTCGATATGTTACATTCTCCACCCTTTAAAAAGAGTTTCGTCCGTGAAACTCCAAACACGTCTCAATTTAGCTCTAATGTGAGATGGCCCACTCGGCGCATCCAATTCCAATCCTCAAACTCCACGTGGCTTGCCACTAGCTCCAGGTCTCACCAAGAGCACTTCATCTTCTGATACCATATGCCACGGTCTACGTCCAATTACTTTCGCAATGAGCTCACACGAACGCTTTGTTCGTGATTCCAAGTCAAACCCCTCGATAAGGCTGTCCGCAAACTCGCTTTCCTCAATTTCATAGGTGGCCCACAGATCGCCAATGCCACAAAGGCCTATCGTCTAAACCTGTCTCAACATATGCGCGGCGTCTCTCGCTCGCAAGCATAGACCCAATCATTATTGGGCGAAATTCTCACTTCGGAATTCGCACACACTCCAACCAGGAGCAACCATGATCCCAAACCGCATCAAATCCCCGGGTTGGGTCACAACCGAACTCTCGGTATACTATCGATCGCACGACACGCTCTATCGAGCACACGTATCACTACCGGCTCCTAAGCACCTAGTGCGAGCCATCCGCCCTATGAGTAATCCCTGGCACGCTTCACACCTAACAAAGCTCAAGTGCTACTGCCAACTCACTCACTCGGCTGAACCCAATTCGCACTCCATGAGTAACTCTAC
The DNA here is from genome assembly GCF_001540865.1 of Ananas comosus. Classification (NCBI taxonomy): domain Eukaryota; kingdom Viridiplantae; phylum Streptophyta; class Magnoliopsida; order Poales; family Bromeliaceae; genus Ananas; species Ananas comosus. The sequence continues at coordinate 9,796,370 of NC_033624.1, forward strand.
TCGAATGTCAAACGCCTCTATAGCGCTCCACACTAAGTCCAGCATTAGGCAACTCTTGCCTACGCACGCCGACTTTACGAGCATGACCCTCCTACCTCACATCGAGGTACTACTAGGCTCACGTGCTTGCACTTGGTTACTAACCAACTATTTCCCTCAACAGTGATTCACTTTCACTTTTCGATCTACCGGAACAACATCCAAATCACTCGGATTACTTGAGTGTCCACAAGTGTAATGACTCAACTCTCGCAATCAATTACTTACATTGCTCCGCGAGTTGGTCCGCTAATTCCATCCCTACCACGAGTCCCATTCCTTACAATAAGACTCATGCTCCTCCCCGCACAATTGCACTGCCTCGTTCTATCCACAAGGTCCAATCTTCAAATCTCCTCCAATCCTTCTCCTACTCCTTTTCCTTGTTCCTTAGAGAGATTTCTAGAGAGAGAAAGAGAGAGATAAGAGATGAGAGGTGTTTGCTGCTGTGGAGAGTAAATAGAGGGTGTTAGGGGTTTATATAAGGTGCTACAATAGCAACTAGACCCTCCCTCGTTCCATATTTGCAGCAGATCTATTTTTGCTGTCAGGTCCAACTTGTACCGGTACAAGGTAGGTTGTCACCGGTTACACGATCTCGCAGAGGCAAACCCGAGAGCAATCTGCTCGGGTTTAACACTTGGTACCGGTACACTTTCAGCTTGTCACCGGTTACAACACTTCGCAGAGGCAAGCCCGAGAGCTCCCTCTCTCGGTTTCCTATATGGTACCGGTACAACATTGATGTTGTACCGGTACAAAATATCCAGACTGCAGTTTTGGCACTTGTTCAGCTTCTATTTACACCGAGCAATGCTAAAACCTTCCTAACTTCTTCAGAACTCAATTTTGACCCTTCCAATATTGTTGGAATGTCAATTGGACTTTGTCCAACTACTTCTCTCGACGCACTTTGGTCAACTTGACCGAGAGTGGTCTGACACGTCGAGGATTCACTAATCTCTCTACCACGAGTCTCACCTCTTGTCCAAGAATAACTACTAGCAATTTTCTAGGGCCGTTCTGCTCTCTACCTGCTCTAGCAGGCACCACACTCTCACAATGCAAGCATGCCCGGGTGTCTCCACTTACCCGTCACTGGGTCCCTATTATAATAATGTATCGATGGTAGTAACTGACCATCTAATGGATGTATGCAATGCATCTACTTAAGATCATGTAAAAGCATATGCTTGCCTTAGCCAAATCATACCTGCTATATCTTTGCCAGCAGCAGCAGGTTCCTCAACCTGGGTCGCATATCCATGGCCACTTGGCGCTCGCCACGAACCCTCCGGTTGCATTGTCTTCAACAGCCGCTCTCCTGACCATGCTGCAGGTGGCACACCCGCAGGCTGTCCCGTAGAGGAGAAGGCCGTCGCCAACGTCAAGGCCCGGCTCTCGCCTTGCGAGTACTCATCCCGCATATGGCCCGGCTGTCCACAACGGATACACCTTCCATCACGCAGCGCACACCGCCGCGCCCGGTAGACACCACAAATCACACAACCTGGGGAGGATCGGGTAGAGGACGACTTCGGGTGTACTTGATTGTCCATCCAAATCGCTCGACAGTGGCCTCACCCCTCCTCGCTCATGCTTATGAGATTCGCGCTCCTCACGCACGAAAGCCTCGCCATGCTCTACCCACAATGGTCGATCCAACACTTCCGCGAAAGTGGTGAGCTTGAAGATCTGCACCTTCTTGTAAATATCTGGTCGAAGTCCATGTAAGAACCAATCGGCCATATCCTTGTCATCCCGTACCACATTCGGGACACAATGCACGATACGGGAGAATTCCCGTTCGTACTCCCTCACAGAGCGGTCTCCCTGTCGCAGCTTCCTGAACTTGTCTTAAAGCTTTCTCTTCTCACAATCGGGGAAGTACGTAGAAAACACCAATCCCCGAAAACTCTCCTAAGTCGTGGGAGGAAGACTAGGCAATCGGTTCCGCCGAATGCCTTTCCACCATGCCTTTGCCGACTGTTTTAAGCAATGCACGGCTAGGGGCACCTTGTCCCGCTCCAAGGTGTACAGCTCCTCGAAAAGCATTTCTATGGAGTCAATCCACATCTCCAAGATCCACGGATCGTTATTCTCTCCATCAAAGGTAGGCGGATCAAACTGTTTGAAGGCCATAAGGGCCGCTATAAGGGCCGCCAAAGCCTGCTCTTTCTCTGCCTCCATTTCCATAGAACCAGGGGCCATGGCCCCCGAACACGTCACCATTCTTGTCGGTACACGGTACGCTGCTAACGGCGCGCTGCTACCGGTGCAGCCGCCGCAGCCTATCGTGCTAACAACTCGTGGAGCTCCTTGATCTGCTCCTCTTATCATAGCACTACGCCCATGAGCGTACTCAACTGCTCGCGGAGCACCGGGTCTCCGCGCACCCCGGATTGCGTAGGGACATCACCTGTCCCATCCCGTATCGATATAGATGAAGGTCGCCTACGCGGTGCCATTGTTTCCTGAAATATGACAACTCAATTAGTTCTCAACCTTCTAAGTCGAGTGTGAAACAATTAACAACGACTAAAATCGGGCGAAAGTCACGTAAGGGCGTCTATTCTCATCACTCGGCTTCATGTTGTGTGCACTCAACATGAACACCCTTCGTTGAGAATATCCCACACCTTGAGTCTACCTCTAATATCCGTTTAGAGGTTTCAACACTTGACCCAATCCATAATCCTTTCGCCGCAAGTCACGAGTCCTCGTCTCTCTCGAGCCTTAATCTCCTATGGTTTACTATCCTAGGGTCTCCTAGGTCAAGCTAAACCATTTCTATTATTCTTTTATGTTCTTTTTTTATGCTCTGATACCATTATTCTGTCACAGCCCGCGACCACCTGGCTATTTAGCTGGGTGCGGACCACCGACAACACCGAACGGACAGGGGTTTCCCCTGTACTGCGGACAGAGTCTCCCCTGTACGTTCAAGGCTCAACAACAGTACAATACAAGAGGTTCCAAACAGGAACAGTATTCGTACACTGATTGCATAAAAAAGGTATCAAACAACATAAAACACCTAAAGTATTACATGCATTCCCACAACATGCATTTTACATCTCAATTTTCAATTTACATTACATTCAACTCCCAAATGCAATAAGTTATTATATCTTCTTTTACAAGTTTGATACATTTGTGTTCCTTTCATTTTCCCTATACCCCTAGGCTATGCCGACTCGGGGTACCGCTATCTCTGGTCTCTGGGGTAGGGCGCTATCTATGGAGCTACGCCCTTGTCTCGCGCTGCCGCGTCGCTCACGTGCGAACCTGTAACACCCCGAAACAACGTGGGGTGAGAACTAACTTCATAGTTTCCAGTGGGTACGGCCACCCAAGGGAGAAGCTCGACCAACAGGTCCAAAGGAGGCAACACATGTTAGTTCAACAGAGAGATATAATATCACAAATATGCAACTAACATTTACCATGCTTTGCCTCACAAATGTAACGATGCCATGCTGTATGCAACAATGCAACAACAGAAATAAATCTACTGATTCTACTTTTATCTCGCTATCTAGCTCATATCCAACTAGCCTCTAAGGTTTCTATTACCATAGATTCTTCACATTTACCACTAGCCCTCAAGGTTATATCTACCTTATTCCAGCTAGCCACTCGACTCGGCCTCGAGTCAATCAACAGCGGATAATCCGCGCTCTGCCCGGCTCGAGGTGAAGGAACCCTCACATGCACCTCAGCCTGCAAGCCAAGAACCATATCGCCCAACGGTTCGCCCAAAGCTGCGTACACCGTGGTCAGGGATCCCACGGTGAGAGAGGAACATGCCGCATACACCCCGCAGCCGAGATCCCCGATAGGGAGAGGAACATGCCACATATACCCTAGCGCTCTCTGTTCTTGCTCAATCACAATCCTCGAAGTTCTTCCGGTGGGAGAGGAACATGCCACATGCACCCGCGGTCAAGAACTGTCGAGTTCACAATTCCTGGGATTCCAAAATTCACTTCACATAGCTCAAGGGTTGGTCTCAAACCCTATAGTATTGACCTATCTAGGTCCGATGTCCTTTCCACGCTAGGTCCAACTGACTCTATGTCACGCCCCGATGCCGCTACCAATTTGGTCCGGTTCGGGCGCGTCGAACAGACGCCGAACGGACAGCACCTCTCCTGTCCGCCCAAGGCTAAACAACCAGATCATGTACAAATAAGCGCCCAGAAATGCTTAGATAACATACATGATCGAACATAGCGCACACAAGTGCAATACATCTAAGAGCAAGAACCACAAGTAATATACTAGTGTATAAAGAGAGATAGTCTAACTATTACATTCATTCAATAGTTACATCATTTGATTGCATTACATTTTTCATCTACCAAAATGTAAATACATATTTTCCTCAAAATACAAGTAGCTCTCCCATATCTATCCAAACATCATCTAGTACACGAGGGTACTCTAATGCATAAAGGAAAAGCTACCAACTAAACTCACTTAGGGCGCTATGCCCTTACCGCGGTCCTCGCTTGACTCGCCTCTGTGTGTACCTGTACCCCAAAACCACACGGGGTGAGAACTATATAAATATAGTTCCCAGTGGGTTCGGCCGCCGACGCCGCCGGTTTTCCCACTAGGTCTAAGCTGGCACAGATAGAGAGATAGATAGATATATAAAGATAAACTGCAACTACTCTATCATGCCACCAATGATAATAATGCATGCAACAACTACTATCATGCTAGTATCATGTCATGAGTATATAAAGGTGCATAGTAATGTAAACTACAACATACACTATGTCTACTCAAGGTAATAATGCAAGTCTACTATGCATTTCATGTTTCTTACCCAATTCACTTGGTTAACCCGAAGGTTAAACCCTCGACTCACTCTCAATCTCATAGGTGAGGAGAAGCTGCACTCGCACACCGAGACCGTCTGCGGGACAACTACGTCTGCCCCTAGTGAAGTACTCCGGAGACTCGTGCTTCGATGGAGCGACCACCGACAAGCAAAACAGACTAGTGAGTATGATCCAATCCTCTCAAGAGGATACCCTGTCTACTAGGGTCAATGTGCCTCTGCTGCACAGTCATGATATATAATCAATGTTGGGACCTCTACTATCCCTAGGTTCATGTCAAGTTTACTACACTAGACTCAATGCCACTCGTTCGATCATTGTAGTAAGTTTTCTACTAATTGACATGCCACTCGTTCAAGTTTAGTGTCTCTACTACACTAGTTCAATGCCTCTCTACTAGGCTATGTCCAAGTTCGGCTCTTTATGCCGCTATAGGATTCTATGCCATAAGACCCAATCCTCATGCTACCCTAGTCTAGGTGTTCAACTCATAAGTACACTACTAAGAAGCATGCAAGGAAAAAGGAAATATACATTTATTAATCCTATAATGCAATATGATCAACACATATGTAACTTAGACATAAAAAGAAACCCGGATGTTCCGGAACGACACCCCCCACCTTTTGCGTATAAGGAGGCTCTAGAAGTGCGCTTCGGCGTCCTTTACGACGAAGCCTCGGTCTTCTTGGTCCAAATGATGCTCAATCGGCCTTATTTTGCCGATAGCTCTTGACCCGCTCGACGAATCGAAATTCCGACTTCGCCCCCGCGTTTAGGCACCTACCAATTAGGTTTACAAGGCCTCAAATGAGATCAATCCCATACTTTACCGAAAAACCCTATTTTGGTGCCCTAGGGTTAGCATCAAGCTAAACCCATCTCAAAACCCTAGATTCTAGCTCTAATCCTTCCATTCATGGTGCTAGGGATCCATTTGATCCCATCCAAAGAGCTAAAACCCAAAAACCCCAAATCTCACAAGCTAGGGTTAGAAGCTTACCTCTAGGTTAGCTTAAAAGAGAGAAGAGAGGATGAGGGAGAAGTCCAAAAGCCTCCTTTTGTTGATCTCCTTCTTCTTCTCCTTCCCTTTCTTCCTTCTTTCCTTCTCCTTTCTTCTTCTTCTTCTTTTCTCCTTCTTTTCTAGAGAGAGAAAGCAAGAGAGTGTGAGGGAGGGAGAGAGAGTGAACTGAGAGAGAGTGAGAGGGAGAGAGGGACTAATAAGCCCTCTAATGTAACAATATCCAGCTGGCCCCCTCCACTTTTCACTCTGTGCGCAGCCCTCACTGGGCGTTCTGCGCGCGGAGGGACCGGTCTCCCCGACTTGGGACCGGTCCCCGAGAGCTTCAGCTCGGGTCACGCGTTCGGGTACCGGTCTCTCCCAGAGAGACCGGTCCTCGGGAGACTGGTTCCTTCCTAAGAGACCGGTTCCCGAGAGCTGGGACTTCAGGACTTAGCCAATTTTTGGCTTTTCGTGCTGGGATCGCGTTCGGGAACCGGTCCCTCACTGCCAGGGACCGGTTGCCTCAAGCAACCCCCGCAACACCAGCCGATGGGACCGGTCTCTCCCTGCCAGGGACCGGTCCCCGAGAGCAGTTTTGCTCCAGTGCAGATTTCGCACTATTTGCTCTCGTGGACTCGTTTCCAATACACTTTTGGTGATTTTAATATCTTTGGTTTTTCCCAAAGTACACCAACACGACCCTTGGTCGATTCGGGATGAAGTCAAATCCTCGTATTTCGAGAATTCACTTCCTCACACTCTAGGTTCAATGCCTCTATCAAATAACATAGGTTTACTTGAACTCTATGCTCAATTCTCAACCTATGTTCTCAACACTAGGTTAATGCTACACACCTAGATTTAGTTAACTCTAGATTCATTCTCAACCTATATTCTTTAACACTAGGTTAGATGCCACTCATGATTCACCCTAGGTTCAACAACACTAGATTCATATCCGACCTATGTTTAATAACACTAGGTTCGATGCCACTCGATCTATTCGACACCTAATTGTCCATATCGAGGTTTAAAGCTGCACTGTCACGCCCCGCCCCCAAACCACTACCAATTTGGCACAATTCGGGCGCGGCGAGCGGACCACAGAAAACGGACAGCACCTCCCCTGTCCGCCCAAGGCTCACAACAAGAATGTGTACAAGAATTTTTCAGAAATTTAAATTCTAAACATACACATTTAACGGGGCACAAATAGTGCAAGCAATTACAAGAGCAAGTAATCCACAGGAATAACATGTGAAATAAAGAGAGTACTTTGCTAACTATTACAATAGTTCATTCTTTTCATTTACATCATTTTCTTTAAATGACTATATCTTTCATCCAAAATACATAGCTCTCCAAATCCTCACCTACAATGAATCTCTCTCAATACATAGGTGTACTAATGCAAAAAGGAAAGCTACTATACTACCACGGTCTTACTGGTCGGGCGCGATGCCATTGCCGCGGTCCTCTCTCGGCAGCCCAGTACCTACCACTAGAAATAGAGTAGGGTGAGAACTATCTTCCATAGTTCCCAGTGGGATCGGCCGCCGACTCTGCCGATCTCCCTACTAGGTCCGAGTGGGCACAAGCAACAACAGATAGATAGATAGATAGATATGTAAATGCGATAGTAGGAAAACTATGCTACTATGCTCATAATCATGTGTAATGAATGTATGCATCATATAGCAAAGGTTTACTATCATGCTAACAAATTTGATCCATGTTCGAATAATAATGTTCAATGATATTGTTCACTGTTCTTTTACCCAATCTGTAGCGAAGCCCTTGGGTTCGCCAATAACTCACATTTCAATCCCAAAGTGGGGAGGGAGCTCCAAGTGCACCCAAGCCCGGGACCGTCTGTGGACCTCCATGTGGTCCGGACCTCCAAGAGGTCCTAATCGCCCGACACTCCGGAGTACTCGACGACAATCCCCTCCATGTGGGGATATGGATGTTTATACCACCTCAAAAGCAGACTATGAGCTAGATCTATCCTCTCCAAGTGAGGATACCCTACAACTAGGGCCAACAACCCAATCAAATCCTCTCCAAGTAAGGATGCCCTACAACTAGGGTCACCATCTCATTAACTCATCAACAACCTCTCCATGTGAGGGTACTTAGGTTTACTAAGTTCTTTATCCACAAGACATTTTCTAAGGGATCCATCTATCCCTAGGTTCTCAAACCTCTAGTGTCATTTACACTATATTAATGCCACTCGTTATTCTTTAATAGTTGGATGCCACTCGTTTGTTCTTTAACATTAAACACTACTTTCTATGTCACCAACCCCCATCGGGTTCATCTCTTTTCTCGCATCATAGGATCTACGTTCCGACCCAATCCTCACCTATCTAAGTTACCAAAAGTTCCAAGTACACTAGGTTATCAATTAGAAAGCATAAGTAATGGAGCTACTATGCAATCCTACAATGGAACATGTAAGAGATGAGATTAAATACAATCTAAGACATAGAAATGAGTTCGAAAGCTTCGGGATGGCACCCCCCACCTTTTATCGATGTAGAGGCTTTAGAAATGTTCCTCGGTGAACTTTACGAAAAGGCTTTAGCCTTCCTTGGTCCAAGACAATGCTAAATCGGCCGTATTTCGCCGATAGCTCCCAATCCACTAGTCGAATCGTGAAATCGACTTCGCCCCCGTGTTTTGTGACCTACCAATTAGGTTTACAAGGCCTCAAATGAGATCAATCTCATACTTTACCAAAAACCCTATTTGGGTGCCTTAGGTTTGCACCTATAGCAAACCACCAAATCAATACCTTAGATTCTAGCATTGATCTATTTAGAAGCATGCTAGAGGTCCAATTGACCCATTTCAAAAGCTCAAAGCCCAAAAACCCTAAGTTCTACAAGCTAGGGTTTATAGCTTACCTCTTGAGCTACACCAATGGAGAGGAGAGGAAGAGAGAAAGATGCTCCAAGCCTCCTCTAGCTTGATCTCTTTCTTCTTCTCCTTCTTCTCCTTCCTTTCTTTCTTTATCTCCTTCTCTTTTCTTCTTCCCCTTCTTTTCTTTCTAGAGAGAGAGGGGGAGCAAGAGAGAGTGATGAAAGGGAGAAATGAGAGGCTGAGGGAGAGAGAGAGAGGGTAATTTCTCATATACACCCCTCATATGATGGCCATTTTGTACTTAAACCCTTCTACTTTTCCATGCTTGCACTACCCTCACTGGGCAGAATTCACGCGGAGGGACCGGTCTCCCCGACTTGGGACCGGTCCCCGAGAGCAGCCCATGCTGCCAGGGGCCCTTCTCCCGTTCGGGAACCGATCTTTCCTTGGGAGACCGGTCCTCGCCTGAGAGACCGGTCGTCGAGAGCTCGATTTTCAGGACTTAGCCGATTTTGTCCTTCTCTCGCTGGCGTCGCACACGGGGACCGGTCCCCCTCAGCCAGGGACCGGTTGCATCACTAGATCCCCAGCACCCACCAGCCTCGGGGACCGGTCTCTCCCTACCAGGGACCGGTCCCTGAAAGCAACTTCAGCCCCGTGCAGGTTTTGCACTATATGCTCTCGCGGACTCAACTCCAATACACTTTTTGTGTTTTGGATAACTTTAGCTTTCCCGAAGGATACTCACTCGACAATTAGTCGATTCTGGATAAAGTACAACTCTCGGATTTTGAGAATTCACTTCCTTACATACACGTTCTCATTTTTCAATGTCGAGTTCTCTAACACCCTAGAGTTATCGACCCAAGTCCACATGTTCACAATGCTAGCATGCATCTTATCTAACATGATTTCATAATGCTAAATGCGTCTAGCATATATTCCACTATGCATGAATATCAGTATGAATCTATCCATTAGTATATACTTTCAATGTCTTCTTATGCAATTATCAACTAGCATGGTTCTCATAATATTAACATGCACATGCAATTCACTTAGCATTTCTAATTCATGTCTTTATCTCATGGTAGTTTATACATTTTTAGCATCTATTGCATGCATACTAGCATATTTACAATGCCATCGTATCCATACATATGCATCATCAAGAACTTATAGTCCACTTTGACATGCAAGCGACTTAGTCGCTTCGGTAAGCACAACCCACCTTGATTTGCTCTCCAATTGCTTGTCGACACTTGCAATCGGCCTCCCGCGACACCCGTCGCCCGGCACGACCCGATATTGCAACTGCAACCCAACCGTGCGTCGATTCGCGGCCCCGAAAATTATAGGTCTACTGTGAGGAAGTGAATTCTCGAAATACGAGAGTTAGACTTCATGCAAAATCGACCAAAGGTCGTGTTGGTGAGCTTTGGAAAAGCCAAAGATGTTAAAATCACCAAAAGTGCTTTGGAAGCGAGTCCACGAGGGCAAATAGTGCAAAACCTGCACTGGAGCAAAATTGCTCTCGGGGACCGGTCCCTGGCAAGGAGGGACCGGTCCCATTGGCTGGGGTTGCGGGGATTCTTGAGGCAACCGGTCTCTGGTAGGGAGAGACCGGTCCCCGAACGCGAACCCAGCGAGAAAAGCCAAAAATTTGGCTAAGTCCAGAAAATCCTGCTCTCGGGAATCGGTCTCTCAGAAAGGAACCTGTCTCCCGAGGACCGGACTTTCTGGGATAGACCGGTACCCGAACGCGTGACCCGAGCTGAAGCTCTCGGGGACCGGTCCCAAGTCGGAGAGACCGGTCCCTCCGCGCGCAGAATGCCCAGTGAAGGCTGTGCAGGGGATGAAAAGTAGAGGGGGCTGCTGGGATATTATTACATTAGAGAGTATAGGGGACCCCCTCGCTCTCTCCAACTCTCATTTCTCCCCCTCTGTAACACTCTCTTGCTCCCTCACTCTCTCTCTCTAGAAGGAAAAGAGAAGAAGAACAAGAAGGAGAAGAAGGAAAGGAAGAGAAGGAAAGGAAGGAGAAGAAGAAGGAGATCAAGAGGAAGACCTTAGACATCTTCCCCTCCCTCTCCTCTTCCCCTTGGTGTAGCTAAGAGGTAAGCTACCAAACCTACCTTGTGAAACTTAGGGTTTTTAGGTTTCGAGCTTTGAAAGTGGGGTCAAATGGACCCCTAGCACCATTGTTGGTGGATTGAAGCTAGAATCTAGGGTTTTGAGATGGGTTTAGCTTGATGCCCTAGAGCTCCAAAATAGGACTTTTGGTAAAGTATGAGATTGATCTCATTTTAGGCCTTGTAAAACTAATTGCTAGGTAACGAAACGCTGGGAGGAAGTCGGAATTTCGATTCGTCGAGCGGGTCAAGAGCTAGCGGCAAAATAAGGCCGATTGAGCATCATTTGGACCAAGGGGATCGAGGCTTCGTCGTAAAGAACGCCAAAGCGCATTTCTAGAGCCTCCGTATACACAAAAGGTAGGGGGTGTCATCCCGAAGCATCCGGGTTTCCTTTTATGTCTAAGTTAATTTTATTCATCATATGTTAATTGTGCATTATAGGATTAGTAGAAGCATATTTCCATTCCTTGCATGCTTACTTAGTAGTGTAGCGGTATGTGCTTGACACTTGGACTAGGGAGGCATAAGGATTGGGTCTTGAGACAAAGAATCCTATAGTGGCAAAAGTGATGAACTTGGACATAACCTAGTAGAGTGGCATTGACTAGTGTAGTAGAAACACTAAACTTGAACGAGTGGCATATCGACTAGTTAGAAGATATTACTACAACGACTGAACTAGTGGCATCGAGTCTAGTGTAGTAAATATGACATGGTTCTTGGAATAGTAGAGGTCCCGGCATCTAGGATGTATTGTATATTGTGAAGCAGAGGGACATTGACCCTTGTAGATAGGGTATCCTCTTGTGAGGATTGGACCATACCCACTAGTCTGTTTTGCTTGTCGGTGGTCGCTCCACCGAGGCACGAGTCTCCGGAGTATCTCACAAAGTTGTCCCGCAGAAGGTCTCGGTGTGCGAGTGCAACTTCTCCTCACCTAAGAGATTGAGAGTGAGTCGAGGGCTTAACCTTCGGGTTAACCAAGTAGATTGAGTAATAAACATGAAATGCATAGTAGACTTGCATTATTACCTTGAGTAGATATAGTGTATGTTGTAGATTACATTGCTATGTACCTTTATATATACTCACGACATGATACTAGCATGATAGTAGTTGTTGCATGCATTATTATCATTGATGGCATGATAGAGTAGTTGTAGTTCATTTTCTATATATCCATCTATCTTTCTATCCGTGCCAACTTAGACCTAGTGGGAAAACCGGCGGCGTCGGCGGCCGAACCCACTGGGAACTATATTTATATAGTTCTCACCCCGTGTGGTTTTGGTGTACAGGTACACACAGAGGCGAGCCGAGCGAGGACCGCGGCAAGGGCATAGCGCCCTAAGTGAGCCTAGTTAGTAGCTTTTTCTTTATGCATTAGAGTACCCTCATGTACTAGATGATGTTTTGGATAGTTATTGGAGACCTACTTGTATTTTGAGGAAAACATGTATTTACATTTTGGAAGATGGAAATGTAATATATTCAAATGATGTAAATGTTGAATGGTTGTAATAGTTAGACTATCTCTCTTTATACACTTGTACATTCACTTGTGGTTCTTGCTCTTAGTTATAGTGCACTTGTGTGCATCGTATCGATCATGTATGTTATTTAAGCATTCCCTGGGCGCTTAACTGTATATGATCTGGTTGCTTGGCCTTGGGCGGACAGGAGATGTGCTGTCCGTTCGGCGGTCCGTCTGGCGCGCCCGAACCGTGCTAAATTGGTAGTGGATTCGGGGCGGGGCGTGACATCTATAGCTTGATGCCGCAATGCCACAAATCCATTTTCATGATTTTAGGACGTCGCCTTGGCCTTCTAGGCGGAAACGAAGCCGAAACGTTCGTTTCTTTAATATCTTCACACCGGCTCGACGAATCGCCGAACCGACTTCGCCAACGCGCCGGAATACCTAGCAATTAGGTTTATATAGGTTCAATTTAGATCAAACCTCATCTATGAAAAACCCCCATTTCTAAGCCCTAGCATGTACATATACTCCAAATGTCCCACAATCTCATGGAGAAACATGCATTTAGTAGTCTAGGGATCATTAGAATACTAAGTATAAAGGATTTAACCAAATCCTAAATACTTACCAAAATTTGAACGTCGAGACGAAAGCACACCGCTCAAACAGCCGCACGAGAACCCGAACCGACACTTCCAACGCGTTCCCAAGCTTCTTCTCCACCAACCCTCAAATTTTTAGAAAGAGATCTAGAGAGATGAGAGAGAAATCTAGAGAGAGAAAGGGAGGGTTTCTCTCTCCCCACCATGTGTGCGTGTGAGTGGTGTGTGTGTGTGTGCTTGTCGGTTGAGGAGGTAGGAGGAAGAAGAAAAGCCTCTCAACACTATTCACATTAGCAGTTTAGCAGTTACAAATTGACATTTTTCGCCGGAGCCCTTCTATATGTCTGTTTGCCCTCAAATTTGACAGTCAGGCTCTGTTTTACTTAATAAGTACAAAGAAATTTTAATCTTTCAGTTTCGACCATATTTGGTCACCAAAAGCTCTACCGAACTGTAATCTCTAACAGATAGCAGTCGGATTTTATTTTCCACCTTCCGGGTATCGGATTGACATGAAACTTTAAATCTAGCCTCATAAAAATATTTCCGACATATTCTCCAGTCTTCATAATTTTCTGCTAAAATATCAGCTCGGTTTCTCATAGAAAATTCTAAATGTTCTGTTTTCATTCCAATTTCAGCACAAGTCATTTCTGACTTATATTTTACTTCTCTAAATCTAATAAAAATAGTATCTCACACTATTTTTATTTATTTTTGCTTTTATATCAAAATCCGGCATGTTACAGTAGAGGTAGGCGAACGTGAGCGCGGCGGCGGCGGTGGCAGCAGCGCCGGCCGCGCCGAGGGCGAGAGCGAGCGCGACGACGAGGGGTGGGCTTTTGCAAACCAGGGGGGCGGGCGCCGGGCGGAGCGGATGGTTGAGGAAAAAAAGGGCGAAGAAAAAAAAAAGAAGAGAAAGAAATGAAAAGAGAGAAAAAAAAACAATAAGGATATTTTCGTCCTATGCTAAAAAATTCGGTTCGAATCTGCAAAAACGAAAAAAGTGGCCCGGTTTTGCAAAAGCCCAAAACTAGTGAATTTTTTCTGCAAATTGGACTTTATAAAATATATTTAAAACTATATATATAATTAAAATTATTAATATTTTAAATATTATTATAATATTATATATTTAATTATTAAATAAAATAAAATTAAAAAGATTAAAAAAATATATAAAAGTTTGTACGAGTCCATATCCTAAAATAAAATAGGTTATAGATTAGATTTGCTAAGTTATATAAAGGTTTAATATACTTTAATTAGATAAATTAAGTCTCATTAAAACTTAGTTTAATTTAATTAAATCATATATCGACAATTTTAAACCGTTATAATAATTAATTGAAACCGATGGTAAAGTATAGTTTTGCCAATACTAATGTTAAGTATTACTAAAGAAAACCATCATAAAAAAATTATTATATTACTATATACCGACAGTTTAGAATTGTTCTAATAATTAGTTAAAAGCGCTGCTAAAATATATTTTTGCCAGCGCTTGTATAAAGTGTTACCTCATTAACTGTCACCACAAATCAACTTTTCTGTAGTGTGGGTCTGTGTGGGGGAGAGAGAGAGAGAAAGAGAGAGATGGGTATTTTGGGCCTAGAGAGAGGGAAAGAGAGGGAGATAGGTCATTAGTTATGGGCTAGGCCCAGAAAGTGAGTGGAGAAATATATAATTAGGACTACTATTTTTGGCCAGCCCAATTTAAAAACCCGCTAAATCAAAGCTCAATTCAAAATCTTGATAGTTTAAATAACGACGCTTTACAAAGTGTCGGCATTTACTACATAATAACGACGATTAGGTAAAGCATCCGAAAAAGCGTCTTTTAATTAAAAGTTTCTTGTAACACACTGAACTTTAGCAAATTGCAAGGTTCGAGTGTTTGATTGGGATTCTGAGCTTTTTCGGGTTATCCGGAGGGTCGTTGACTGTGTTCCGACCTATGACTCGCGTCTCGAGGAGCGAGGATGAGAAATTAGTACCAAAACCTCTAAATTGCAGGAATTAGGCTGCTCTCGGGTTGAGCTCTGCGAGGCAGAGTACCGGTACTGCATTGCCCGAGTACCGGTACTGGACCTGGTACCGGTATTGCATCACGAGGGTACTGGTACCCTGTGGATTTTGTCGCGTGACCGAGGCTCAGGTTGCGCGTGCTGCTGCGGGGTACCGGTACTCCATCCTGCGTACCGGTACGTAGTGCAGTTCACAGACTGCAGGTTTTTTAGGATTCTTTTTGTATTGTTGCAGCACTTTACCCACACCCTTTGGCTGGGGCTTTTTGTGCTGCAACTATAGAGGAGAAGAGATGAGTTCCTGTTCATTTTTTCATGGCTTTTTTCCTTCTCTTTTGCTTGGGAATTTATGGGTTGATCTCTCTACTTTGCTCCTCTTTGCATGGTGACGGTTTTCCCACCTTGGAGAAGCTTTGGAGTGAAAACTTGAGCTTGTTTGAGGGAAGAGTTTCAACCCTAGCACCTTTTTAGCTAAGTTTGAGACTTCAAGAGAGGTTAGTAACTTAAATCTCCCCTTTGGATCTTGATTTAGTGATTTTTTTTAAATGAAACCTAGATATGAGATATTAGGGTTTCTTTTGGGGGTTTTTGATTTGTTGCCTTTGGGGCTAAATTGATAGGTGTAGAACTTTCTTCTAGGTTGGATTAGAGGTGTTCTAACTCTCATTTGGAATTTGGGATGATTTTTCATCATACAAGGTGAGTTTTGACCTCTTTTTGGGTTGGTTAAAGATTAGCTTGTGGGGTGTTCGTTCATTACCCCTAACCCTCTTAGAATTTTTATTAGGGAGATAGGATACTAGTGGACATCCTCGTTCGCGCAAACGAAGGGGATACGAGGAGTACTCGATGGGTTTGACCTCACCAAAATGGGTGAACTCCCTTATATTATCTTTCATGTTTTAAAAATAAAAAATCATACATATTCATGCTAGCTATACCAAAATTACTTTTTAGCGGCAATTTAATAACGGCGATTATAAAACGGCCACTATTACTATTATTTTATTGTACTTTAGCGGCGATTATTTTCAAATATATATTTTAAACGACTAATATATATATATTAAAAATAATTCTAACCCAACCTCAACCCTAACCCAACCCACCCGAACCCACCCTGCGATGATCGACCTCATTCGCTCGCGACCAGATCAACCCGCATCCTCTCTCTATCGAGAGCGGACCCCCCCACCCCTTCCCCCTTCCCCCTCCCCCTCCCCCTCCTCTCCCGATCCAAGCAGCGTCGCCCTTATTGCGAGTTCTCTAAGCTCGGATCCCTATCGGCGGCGGCGACGACATCGTCGTCTTCGGCGGAGGAGCTCTCGGCGGCGGCATCTAGGGTTCCGACGGAGCCGCGACGACCGCGCCGTGTGGCTCGCCGAGAATCCCCTCTAGCACACCCAGCTCTCCCTCGACGTCACCGGTCTCTACACTAGGCTCCCAGATGCGCTTTTCCCCGAAGCCGATCGATTGCGATTGGCTTCTCCGTCCCCGGCGTGCTAAATCCGAATCATCATCATCATCAACATCAGAGGATGAGGAGGAGGAGCTCGAATCCGGGCGTGGTTGTGGCGGCGATCAGTGAGGAGGCGGCGGTGGAGAAGAAGGCGGCGCCGGTGAAGACGAAGGCGCGGGCGGCGCTGACGGTGCGGAGGAAGAGCAAGGAGGACTTCAAGGACACCATTGCCGGCCACCTCTATGCCCTCGCCGACATGATCGGCCGCAATGTCGTCTTGATGCTCATCAGCACCGACGTCGATCCCAGTGAGTCCAATCTCATCCTCCAGAACCTTAATTAGCTCGCAATCCAAAAAGGGCTCGTCGTAATGCTCTTTACAATTTACTCAAATCCCCTTTTTCAATTTTTAACTTAAAAAAGTTCTATTAAGATTAGTATATAATAATTAGTATATAATAATTGATCTCCTTCACCTCTCCTCTCTCCTTCCTCTCTAACCTCGGATCCCTATTGGCGGCAGCGGCGGCGTCGTCGTCGTCTCCGGCGGAGGAGCTCCTTATGTGTTTGAATTCGAAACTCTAATCATCCATACATGCCTCAGCTATTCTTGTGCTAAATATAGTTCCGATCACCGTAAACTGAATGGAATATGGAAATTCTATTTTAAGTTTGAATATGGAGAATTATTTAGTGTTGGGCCAAAGTTTGGGCCTGAGCCAAGCGGTGATATTCAAATAGATAAGCTTACTATGTAAATTAGTGAATTTGATCATGTTTTTTTTATTTAATACACAGTGTAACTAGGAATATACTATTCACATTATTATAATCGAGCATGGTTATAACAGAGATTTATACAACAGTCGCATTTACGATAGGAAGCTTGAACGGTAATTCTTTCATTCTATTTATTCTAATGTGTAGATGATATGTTGATAACAACCAAGAATCCCAAAAAAAAAAAAAAATGCAGCAATTAAAAGATCAGTTGCCTTATTTCATGCCTCAAGTGTGATTTCCCTAGGATTCAACTGTTGGTTGCTGAGACAATATTGGCTCTCCAAGGCAGATTCTCAGCCTCCGGGAGAAGTCTTGCTCGAGTTTTTCTGTTAAAGCATGCACGGATGAATAAAAGATACAGAGCACTAGTGCGTGCAGAGCAGATGGGGAATGCTCTAGAAGACTCGGAGGATAATTTGGTAAGTTATGATGATGCCATTACAAACAAACAAATAGAAACTTGGTCAAATAGCTATTCCTTTCTTTTGAGAATGTATTAGATAGCTATTCTTTGTTAGAGAGTTGGTACTCTGCCGTAAAAAGGTTTATACTTAGTGAGACTTTTATCTTAAATTCTCATAACATGTAATCCTTCGGTGAGTAGATCTTTAGAGGATATGCATTTTGCGACACTCCGTGACACTACAGAAATTTACTTGTTTTTGTTGGATATTTTAAGACTGCTTTTCAGTTGGGGTAGGTTGCTTAAAGACCAATCATATTCGATCGCAAATAATGAAAGTTCCAACCCTAGATCGAGTCCAGAAACATATCTCTTTCTTGGATCATTCTTACTTTCTTAGGACAGAAAATCTGATGGGTCCGGCTGGTAGATCCACTTCCAAACTACCTAACATGTAACCATTCAACCCTAGACTGGATGGGGATTCCCAGACCATAGCCCAACATTACTATACATTAGATCAATGACCCATTTGATTAGGTTTTCTGTCGGGTTCGGAATGGTCGGTTTGACCGAATTCAACTGAGAATTTAAAATCGCATATATTTTACTTTTATGTGGCAATTGAAAACTTCTATGCTAAGTTCATTTGAAGATGAATAATCCTAGACTATCATGCATAAGATCCCTAATTATTCATGAATTTATGGGGTTAAATGTGAAATCTTCATAAAGCACAAGTATGTGAAAAAAAAAGGAGAACAAAAACCTTGTGAATATGGATTTTCAAAACTTTGGGTTAAGGTTGGTGTTAGATGTATGCCCTAGAAGCCAACCAGGCCGACACATGTATTCTTTATAGGACATAATTTTGTATTTGATTTTAATATTATAAATAAATTTGGGTTCATATTTCCATTCATGTGTGTATGTGTCCATGAATCGTCCAAGGAATTAATAAGATAATAACATATATTCTCAAGAGTTGAGAATTTGAGACATGTGTCATTGGTGGTTAATTCCTAAATGCTCCCGATCAATGGATCATCACGGGGACGGTAATTTGTCCGGTGAGATTGGTGCATAGGTCGCTTCCCTTTTGGATAGACGAGTCTCGAGTCGACAGTGTGGGGACACTGAAGCGAATATGCAGGTGGTTGTTAGAGAACAAGGGTACCGAGCGTGACCAACGCGAGAAGTCACTTGGATGTCTACTCACTCGTCAGTGACTTACTCAATGTTGCAGTAGTGTGACTGGTCCTTTGATCTGCGGTGCCTCGGTTATTCACAATGAGATTACTGTAGTTTGACTGTACATACACTTGGTCCCTAGCCATTCGGGTCCATGCGGTGCATGTTGGCTGCAGTAGGTTCATTGTAGGAGTAGGGTGCGCATTCAGATGGAATCTATCTCCCTTGGTAGATAGGGGTGTTAGTCCTATATGATTTATGAGACCGAGTTTATAAGACCTTGGCCAGGGCAGTGTTAATAGCGGAAAAAGGGTTTCCGATATTAGAAACTCGAGTCGAATAAATTTAACATATGACAGACGATGGGGTTTGACGAGTTATTCCATAACCTCCGTCTAGTCGGGACTCATGATAGAAGGATTGTATCACACGGTAACTGCACCAAGAGGTTCAGTATTCCATTCTACTGGAATGCCACTACATGCTGCTAGGCGTCACTGGTGGATTGTGAGACTCATGAGAATTATCTAGATGATCGATAATTCTCATTGGGCTGAGTTGGAATTGTTCCGATCCACTGAAAGGAGTTTCAGTGATATTGTTGATAGTGATCAAAATATATCTCACTACCAGATAGAATAGAACCTATGGGGTCACACACATAAGAGGTTGTGATTGATCGGATAGCTAGATCACGATTATTGAATCGCCGGAGGACCTAATTATCAATATAATGATAATTAGACTAATTTGTAATTGTTACAAATTAGTGGTATTAAGGTGTAAATGTTACAAGAGAGGACTTACTAATAGTTAGTAAATTATAAGAGGACTTATGTGCAAATGTTGTATTATTAATTTGATAAGATCAAATTAATATAAAGATTGAATCAAATTAGGATTTGATCGATCTAACCAATTAAGGAAAGGATAAATTTAAATCTAGATTTATACTTATCCTTAATTGTCATTATATTATTAGGAATAGAATTATATTCCTCTCTATATAATATACAAGAGTTTTTAGAAAACCCTAGTCGTTATATCTCTTCTCCTCTCTTCCATCTTCTAGCAAATAGACGTCCTTTTGCAAGGGAGCTAGCACCCCGGTGAGGACATCGATCAAATCAAGAACCTCGTGTGGATACCTTTAGAGGCCGGACGCGTGTGCTGCTTCAAGAAAGAACCGATTCCACGATCATCAAATTGAGGTGAAGATTTATCCGCGCAAAAGGTAAAGATTCGATCTTTCTTTTCTTCTTTAATCTTAGAACATGAGGGATCCTATTTGCGTAGTTTTTGAGATTAGATCTTGAGAGTTTTCAAATCAAATTTGTTTGATTTCTTTTTCCGCTGCGTTTTTACCGTACGCAATTCGCTAACAGTGGTATCAGAGCCATCCTCATGTATTTAAGATTAAAATTATGATTTTGGGTATACTAAACCGTTTTTCACCGGTAGAACGATTTATAGATCGTTTTTGGTTAATTCGAAAAACATAAATTGATCAAACAACTTAATCGACGGTTTTTTATTTTCAAGCAAACTATTAAAAAAAAAAAAGTTACTGTAGCGATTCTACTGTAGCATCCGTACGAACGGAATTTTTTAAATTTTTTAAATTTTTTTTTAAAAAAAAAGGTTGATTAGATTGTTTTGAAAATAAAAGATAATGGAAAATCTAGTTTGATTAGATCAAATCTTGATGAGATCAAGTTGTTATTTTTTTGAAGATTAAGTTGTTGATCAAATTTATAAACGATCAATAAGATTGATTGCTTTTAATAATTTAGTGTTTAATTTTTCGAATTATCGGTTAACGTTTAATTAGAATGCCCAAAGTTAATTTTTACGCATGTGATGTATGAGATACATATCGGTGATGATCATGGATAGCGACCAATTTATTTTTGTTTCGACATGTGATGTACGATGTGTATGCCGAATCCTGTAATTTTAAATTTGTTTAAATTAAGGAATTTGTATTAGAGATGGCTGTAATTGTGCCTGCGTGCACAAGCCGATTTATTTGGAGACCTGTGTGTCTCAATAGGTTAGAGATAAACGTTATCAAATGCAATTAATTTTTATTTTTATTGTTGGGTTGTATAATGTATGGTTGCACGTCATTGGTTGATCGGTTGCTAGCCGAGAAGTACGCAAGGCCCAGATAGAGACGAACACTTGATGGCGGTCGGATCAAGGTGTTGATACGGATCTAATCAAGTTGAAGCTCCGGATCGGATCAAGAAGTTGAAGACGATCAAACTAATGACGTGTGTGTGCTTGTAATTGATGACCCTAAGACCACGATTCCGACTCAGTGGCTCGAGTCCGAATCCACTTCCAAGATCCATGATCATCACCAATTTAATTATATTTTTATGCGCAGATTATTTTTATTTGCATTAGATATAAATAAATAAAATAATTTTTGAGACCTAAATATTAACCTCCTCATAAATATTAAGTCGAGCGGTCTTCCACCATTGTAGAAGTGCGGGCGGTTTTCGGGTGTTGATTGGCACGGCTGGTTACAGTAGTCAGTTGCATCGGAAAAGCGCAACCACTCTATTAGCATGAGATGCTGCGGAGTAAAGATGGGGTTGGGCCCAATAACTGTCAGGTGAGGGACCCAATGACGGCTTTGCTTACGCGTTTGAACGGTGGGTCTGACTTAACTAAGGAATGGGGCCAATAACTGTCAGGTGAGGCTTACAGGACTTAGAGACCGATTACTGCAATTTGCTTGAGAAGCATTGGACAAGAGTTGTCCACTCATCGGTTTGCATATCACCAATAACTGTTAGGTGAGGTGATACGTTAAACTGGTGGGACCGCAGTACTCACTTGAAACCTTTTGTCGTGTTGGGTTTCCGTTTCTCTACCCGAGAAGTGTAAGAGGCTCGAGAAAATAGTGGGAGGCTAAATTTGTTTTTAAAATCCCTAAACAAATTTTCAAAACAAATACAAATATTTAACTTGAATCTTTATTCTCTACAAAATAAATGTCTGCTTCCAATTATCTCTCTCGTATTCTCGACACGAAACCCTTAACTGAAACTAATTATAAAGACTGGCCAAAGAACTTAAAAATAGTTTTAAATTCCAATAAGCTCCGCATTGTTCTCGACCAGGTAAACCTTATGTTACCAAACCGTCCAATAACTAACCGAAGGGCAGTCTGTTCATGATCATTGTTAGACAATGATCAAAGACCTCGAGGAGCTTGAGAAGCTCGACATGAAAATGGACAAGGAATTGCAAGTTGATTTGATCCTGCAATCCCTTCCTGCATCATATGGACAGTTTGTTGTAAACTACCATATGAATAAAATTGATTGCAGCAACGCTGAGTTATTGAAAATGTTGGTAACTACAGAGGGGACTTTGAAAAATTCAAAGGGCTCGGTTCTCGCTATGGAGCGAGCTTCCTCTTCCAAAAGAAAGTCCAATTGGAAGAAGAAACCCGCGAAGAAACAAAAGACGGAGAACAAGTCCAAGAGAGAAGCTCCTAACAAAGGAAAATGTTTCCACTGCAATGTTGACGACCATTTGAAGAGGAACTGTCCTGTCTACCTGGAGAGCCTGAAGAATAAGAGGAAAGACATACCTTAGGGAAGGTATGTCAGACTTGCTCGTAATAAAAACTAACCTTACGGTTTCCTTTACTTCCAGTTGAGTTATTGACTCTAATTGTAATACTTTTTGTACTTCAATGTAGAGTCTAAGAAAAAATAGAGGGCTTAGGAAAGGTGAAGTGACCCTATGGGTAAGCAACGGAGCAAGAGTTGCTACTGTGGCTGCTAACACCTATCCTTTGCAACTACCGTCAGGATATATTTTATTAAAGACTGTTATTACGTACCTACTGCTAGCAGAAATTTGATTTCTGCACAGGATGGTTTAATTTTGACAAAGACTATAGTATAATTTATTTTAGAAATAATATTATTGGCCGTGGTTTTATAATTGACAGTCTTTATCATTACATATAGATGTATTTGTAAATATTTCTGGGCAAGTAGTAACTGCTGTTGGGTCTAAGAGACCTAGAGATGAGATGAACCTAAAGTATATGTGGCACCTTAGGCTTGGTCATATTGGAGAAGAAAGGATAAATAAATTGGATAAAGATGGGCTTCTCGGCTCATTGACTTCAGAGTCTTATCCAGTTTGTGAATCTTGTCTTCAAGGAAAATTGACTAAATTACCCTTTGTAGGACAAGGGGAAAGGGCCACTGAGATACTTTCCCTGATACACACTGATGTGTGTGGGCCATTTGATGTGCATGTTAGGGGCGGTTATGTAATATACCGAAAATTCGGAAAATAAATATCGAACTTTAGTCAAATTGACCAAAGTGCGAGGATGGTACACTTCGGAAAGTCTGAAGGTGTTAAAATGATCCAAGGTGAGTTACGGGAGGTTTTCGAGAGCTAAAGGATCAAAATCTGCATTCTGCAGTTTTGAGCTCTCGGGGACCGGTCCCTGGTGGGAGAGACCGGTCCCCGAACGCGTGAGAATTGAGACAGCCGAAAAATCGGCTAAGTCCTGAGAAACTAGCTCTCGGGAACCGGTCCCTGCCTGAGAGACCGGTCCCCGAGAGACCGGTCCCCCAAAGAGAGACCGGT
>NC_033624.1:9821713-9924759 GCF_001540865.1 Ananas comosus
TGCCCATGCGCGCAGCAGCTATGGCTGTCGCGGGGAGAGCCTTCAGGAACCGGTCCCTGGAAGGAGAGACCGTCCCGCCTGCGCGAACACCTAGTCCAGGCTGTGGTGAAAAGATTAAAAGTTGAGGGGGTTTTAGCTGGCAATTTGCAACCCCAATGAGCTATTATTAGGGTAAATGAGGGATTGTCTCTCTCATTCTCACCCTCTCATCCCCAGTCTCATCCTCTCTTCCTTAGACAGAGGCCACCAGAGTTGAGTTGGGTTTACATTTTGTTAGTAGAGTACCCTATGTTCATCTTTTGTATTTGATGACTAGTGATGTTGAGAAAAGAATGTAATGTGTATTTTGAGGTAAATGTGATGTAAGAGAGAAATGATGAAATGAAATGTAAGGAATTCGAAAGTGAACAAGATGAATACAATGTATATGATAAAAAATGAATCATAGTACTTGTAAATGTTTCGTTTTCCTTTCTTTCACTAATGGCTATTGCTTACCCTCGTGTAAGTCGTTTGTGTATGTTTCCGCTAGTGCATTTCTTGTTTGAATTTGTACATGTGATGAGCCTTGGACGGATAGGGGAAACCCTGTCCGTTCGGCGTCTGTTTGACGTGCTCGGGTCGGGCCAAATTGGTATCGGTCCCGGGGCGTGACAGGTTATCTCTACTTCATAACCTTTACCGATGATTATTCACGATATGGGTATGTGTATCTTATGAAACACAAATCTTAGGCTTTTGAAAAGTTCAAGGAATTCAGATATGAAGTAGAAAAATAAACTGAAAAATCCATTAAGGTTCTTCGATCAGATCGAGGAGGGGAATATCTTAGTGGAGAGTTTCTAGATTATCTCAAAGAAAATGGCATAGTATCACAATGGACCCCTCCGAGAACACCTCAACTCAACGGGGTGTCAGAACGGAGAAACCGAACCTTATTGGATATGGTTCGATCCATGATGAGCTTCACTGATCTTCCTTTGTTTCTTTAGAGACATGCTTTGCTTACCGCAGCTTACTTGTTAAATAGAGTTCCCGCTAAATCCATTCCTACCACGCCGTACGAGATGTGGCATGGTAAGAAACCAAGTCTTGGTCATATCAAGATTTGGGGATGTCCGGCCTATGTTAAGCGACTATAGGCGGACAAGTTAGAGGCTAGGTCTGAGAAGGCTCGTTTTATTGGATATCCTAAAGAATCTTTAGGATACTATTTTTATATCCCAGAGAATCACAATGTAGTTGTGAGTCAACATGCTATTTTCTTGGAAAAACAGTTTATTCAAGAAGGAGCTAGTGGGAGAAAAATTGGGCTCAAAGAGAGAGTCTCTGAAGAGCAACGAGTCGAACCTACAGAACCTATTCAAGCTGAGCCAGTACATGTATTACCTCCCCTACCTCGTAGGTCGAGTAGAATCTCCCATCCTACTAAACGATATTTAGGTATCGTTACAGAGGATGTAGAGGAAATGTTCCTCATGGGAGATAGGGAACATGGAGATGATCCTAAAACCTACAACGAGGTGATGTCCGACATCGATTCCGAGAAATGGCTGGATGCCATGAAGTCAGAAATTGACTCAATGCATTCCAACCAGGTTTGGATTTTGGTAGACCCACCAAAATGTATAGTACCTATCAGGTGTAAATGGATCTATAAAAGAAAGATAGGTTCGGATGGAAAGGTGGAGACCTATAAAGCAAGGCTGGTTGCGAAAGATTATAGTCAACGCGAAGGCATTGACTATCAAGAGACCTTTTCACCTGTGGCCATGCATAAATCCATTCGAATACTGCTTGCCCTTGCAGCATACTATGATTATGAGATCTGGCAAATGGATGTGAAAACTGCCTTCCTAAATGGATATCTTGAAGAAGATATTTATATGGAGCAGCCTCTGGGTTTCACTTCCGGTGACGAAAGTCACAAAATATGCAAGCTGCAACGGTCTATTTATGGACTTAAGCAAGCATCTCGGACTTGGAATACCCGTTTCAACGATGTGATTAAATCGTTTGATTTCGTTAAGAATAAGGAGGAACCATGTGTTTATAAGAAGGTCAGTGAGAGAGCTGTCACATTCCTCGTATTGTACGTGGACGACATTCTCCTAATTGGGAATGACATTCCAATGCTGACTTTAGTTAAAATATGGTTGTCTAAAAAATTCTCCATGAAAGATTTAGGGGAAGCATCCTATATTTTGGGGATAAATGTCTATAGAGATAGATCTAGAAGGATGCTAGGCCTCTCACAGAAAATGTACATAGAGGAGGTGCTGAAGAGGTTCGGCATGGAAAACTCCAAAAGAGGACTTTTACCTCTTAGACATGGAATTTATCTCTCTAAGAAGAGGTGCCCCAATACATTTGAAGAGATTCAACGTATGAATAAGATCCCTTATGCCTCAGCAATAAGGAGTCTTATGTACGCCATGCTATGTACACGACCTGATATCTCTCTTGCTGTGAGTGTCACAAGTAGATATTAGTCTAATCCAGGCGATGAGCACTGGATTGCTGTGAAGAACATACTCAAGTACTTAAGAAGGACTAAGGATATGTTCTTGGTCTTTGGAGGAGGAGAGTTGAAAATACAAGGATATACTGATTCAGACTTTATGCTGATGTTGACGATAGAAAGTCTACGTCAGGATGTGTGTTCTTATGCAATGGTGGCTTGGTGTATTGGAAGCGTTCCAAACAACCACCCTACCATGGAAGCAGAGTATATCACCGCATTTGATGTAGGCCTTCTGATTCATAAGGTTTGTCACGGAATTAAGTGTGATGCAATTGGATGCCATACCACTCTATTGCGACAATAATGGCGCCATAGCTCTAGCTAAGGAGCCCAGGTCACATCAGAAGTCCAATCATATAGAGCGGCGGTTTCATATTATACGCGACAACCTCGACAAGAAATACATCGAGATGCAGAGAGTAGACTCCACGGATAACGTGGCAGACCTATTGACTAAACCACTTAGCCCGCAGAAGACTGAAGTCCACCTTGAGAAGATGAGGCTTAAGTATATGGCTGATTGGCTTTAGTGCAAGTGGAAGATTGTTAGATGTATGCCCTAGAAGCCAACCAGGCCGACACATGTATTCTTTTTAGGACATAATTTTGTATTTGATTTTAATATTATAAATAAATTTGGGTTCATATTTCCATTCATGTGTGTATGTTCCATGAATCGTCCAAGGAATTAATAAGAGATGACATATATTCTCAAGAGTTGAGAATTTGAGACATGTGTCATTGGTTGTTAATTCCTAAATGCTCCCGATCAATAGATCATCACGGGGACAGTGATTGATCTGGTGAGATTGGTGCATAGGTCGCTTCCCTTTTGGGAGACGGGTCTCGAGTCAACAGTCTGGGGACACTGAAGCGAATATGCAGGTGGTTGTTAGAGAACAAGGGTACCGAGCGTGACCAACGCGAGAAGTCACTTGGATGTCTACTCACTTGTCAGTGACTTACTCAATTGTTGCAGTAGTGTGACTGGTCCTTTGACCTGCGGTGCCTCGGCTATTCACAATGAGGTTACTGTAGTTTGACTGTACATACACTTGGTCCCTAGCCATTCGGGTCCTTGCGGTGCATGTTGGCTGCAGTAGGTTCATTGTAGGAATAGGGTGCGCACTTAGATGGAATCTATCTCCCTTGGTAGATAGGGGTGTTAGTCCTATGTGATTTATGAGACCGAGTTTAGAAGACCTTGGCCAGGGCAGAATAAATAGCGGAAAAGGGTTTCCGATATTAGAAACTCGAGTCGAATAAATTTAACATATGACAGACGATGGGGTTTGACGAGTTATTCCATAACCTCCGTCTAGTCGGGACTCATGATAGAAGGATTGTATCACACGGTAACTGCACCAAGAGGTTCAGTATTCCATTCTACTGGAATGCCACTACATGCTGCTAGGCGTCACTGGTGGATTGTGAGACTCATGAGAATTATCTAGATGATCGATAATTCTCATTGGGCTGAGTTGGAATTGTTCTAATCCATTGAAAGGAGTTTCAGTGATATTGTTGATAGTGATCAAAATATATCTCACTACCAGATAGAATAGAACCTATGGGGTCACACACATAAGAGGTTGTGATTGATCGGATAGCTAGATCACGATTATTGAATCGCCGGAGGACCTAATTATCAATTTAATGATAACTAGACTAATTTGTAATTGTTACAAATTAGTGGTATTAAGGTGTAAATGTTACAAGAGAGGACTTACTAATAGTTAGTAAATTATAAGAGGACTTATGTGCAAATGTTGTATTATTAATTTGATAAGATCAAATTAATATAAAGATCGAATTAAATTAGGATTTGATTGATCTAACCAATTAAGGAAAGGATATATTTAAATCTAGATTTATACTTATCCTTAATTGTCATTATATTATTAGGAATAGAATTATATTCCTCTTTATATAATATGCAAGAGTTTTTAGAAAACCCTAGCCGTCATATCTCTTCTCCTCTCTTCCATCTTCTAGCAAATAGACGTCCTTTTGCAAGGGAGCTAGCACCCCGGTGAGGACATCGATCAAATCAAGAACCTCGTGTGGATACCTTTAGAGGCCGGACGCGTGTGCGGCTTCAAGAAAGAACCGATTCCACGATCATCAAATTGAGGTGAAGATTTATCCGCGCAAAAGGTAAGATTCGATCTTTCTTTTCTTCTTTAATCTTAGAACATGAGGGATCCTAATTGCGTGGTTTTTGAGATTAGATCTTGAGAGTTTTCAAATCAAATTTGTTTGATTTCTTTTTCCGTTGCGTTTTTACCGTACGCAATTCGCTAACAGTTGGAACAATATCAAGTTATCTGTGGTAAGTTTGGTGCCAGCCCTAACCAATGCTCCTCTCGGAAGGAGGATGAAAATTTCACATCTCCAAACCCCCCTAATCTAAAATTCTCTCATTGATCCTACCTAAAGTTTAGGGTGGGCTGCTTGGTTCCCCTTACTACTGTTATGATTAAATTCATTTCCCTTCTCGTATCAAATCATCCTTCTTACTTGATGTACCCGTCATCTATTTTGACATTGTGTTACTTCATTTTCCTTTATTGTTTTTTGTTGAGCTTCTATTGTTGAATACACGAAGAAGAGAAGGCTGCTAATCAATGGGAAAGGAAAATAGCATACTCCCTAGCAAGCCATGAATTCGGATTGCTATTTGAAGCTTTAGCTGAAGGTCTAAAGAGCCGAGATTTGGAGTTGTTCTCAGCATGTCTTATATCTGCAACCTGGCTCATCCATATGCCTCTTTTCTTCCTGATACTGGGGTTCGAGGAGCTGCGAGAGTTTGCTTGTTAAGGCAATTCATATCAATTCTGAAGTCGGCATGGCACACTGATGAAAGAGTTTTCGCCATGCTGGCTCTGAGAAACTTTATGCATGACCCTGGTATGTTCTCATAGATGCAATATCCTTTTTCAGCAAATAAGCCGAATAAGAGAAGCATGATAATAATATGGAATCAGCTGTGACATCGTCACTCTGTCAAGAATTTAAATTTTGGTGACTTAACTGGAATTTTGCAGCAAATTTATTGACTAATGGTGTTATTTACCCTTTTACTTGATCTATTAATTAAACTGTTGAGATTTAACATTAATCATATGTGCCTACTCTTATATTTGTTTATCTAGATCTGATGATCACAAAGACTACTTTTGGCTATAATGACAGACAAATTGTTCTTTCTAATGCTGCTTGTCATTCTATTATAAACAGAGGGAATGCATGATGTGACTCTCCACATCAAGGATGTAGTGAAAACTTTAAGAGAGCTGAAGAAATCCTCAGTCTTAGCATATGACATGTTAAAGCTTCTCTCAGTTGGCCAAGAATCCAGCGTTGTGAGTCTGACCTTTACACAAAGAACTGTAAAATATATTTTCCTGGTGGTAGTATACATTATTATTATTTTTTCTTAAAAAGCCTTGATGTTCAAATTTTGCCGAAAGATTAGTAACATTTATATTTTTCTGGCTGTAGGATATGTGGAGTCATAAAGAGTTGGTTCATGTAGATTGCGCTACAAATGGAGAAGTGTTGTCAATAATTTACCACAAACATTTGATTTTTTCTAGACACTCAGATGGGACAATAAAGATAAATAAATGCTTTTGGATTTTCTAGTGCTCGATAATGCATTTATGCAATAATAATATGAATATACATCATTGGTTTTGAAGAATCTAGTGGCTTGGAAAATGGGTTTTATGAACAAGATTGATTTTGCACCAGTATATGAAATTATCTAGCTTGTGTACCAAGCTTGAATCAGGATCCAGATTGAAACATAGATATTGTTATTTGAAGTGCAAATACAGGCTTAGACATTATATAGCATTAAGAAAATACAAATGACAGATCAATAGACTCCTTTCTGGAGTCATATCACCATATGATTAGCTCGGTTTAACTTGCTGCTATTAAGTATCTCAATACGATACTTGTTGAACATAATGGTAACTTTGTTCAGTGTGCGCTAAAAAGCCACATATGGTGGAAGGAGATGCAGCATAATATTACAGAAGCCAATCTGCAGAAGCAGAAGTTCTAGGTGAGGGCCATGAGGCTAAGATGAACATCAACATCTTAAGAAATGAGAAATTCCGTAATCATCTTTCACAAGAATGTTTTTTTGAGAATAAACTTTCATAAGAATGTTATGCCATGATATATGTGTGTGTGTATATATATATATATATATATATATATATATATATATTTCTTTTGATTTAAGATCTGAACATGCAGAAACAGTTAGCAATCATTTTGCCAAGATTTCTAGACCTGATATGTATTATTTGTAACACAATAGGTTTGGGAAGGCAGCGACCGCCTCCTCCATCCTGTCAATGAATTTCGTGAACATTCAAAAGCAGTCACCAGTTTGGCAATATCAAACTCAGGGGAGAGATTGTACAGTGGCTCTCTTGACAAATTTATAAAGGTATATGGTTCTAATGTTGTCTGCTACTATAGTAGTGTGCTAATATGTTTGTAAATATGAAGTAATGGTGTGTGAACAGGTATGGGCCATTCAAGATAGAGATCATCATTGTGTTGAGTGCATGACACAAAAGAGCAAGTTCATAACTTAATCGTCTCAAATATCATTGCTTGCTTCACTCCACAAGGAGCTAGTGTTAAGGTGCTTTTGGATGCCGTTAGTTTATCTTTTCCAACCACTTGTTTCGCAGTTTGTTGTTCACGATGACATTTTTTTCCTTTTTCAGTTACTGCCCTGGAATGGGAACTCCAAGTTTCTTAACCCAAACAAGCATGTAAGGTCTTTAGTCCAAGTCCAGGGGAAGCTTTACTGTGGATGTAATGATAGCAGTATCCAGGTGTGCTTTTACGACTAGTAGTTTTCCATTTTATAGATAAATGGGTGTGCCCAAAATCACACATACAAGCTTTTTTATCGGCATAAAAATATGTATGTAAAAATCGTTTAATTTCTTCATCCATATTCTTTACTCTTGTTGCCAAATAAAAAATTTAGAGTTTTTGGCCTTAGTTACTTATACTTTATTTTCTATTAATTGTCAAGTTCTATGCAATTAAATGCAGATGATTTTATGATATTCTTTAATATTGCCTAGCATTGGATGATTTGTACTTTAAGCTCATATGACTTTAAAGTACAGAAAGATAAACGCCTATAAATGACAGGGATGTTCTAAAGGCATACTCTGTCTATGACAGGGATGTTGGATATGTTCAGGTTTGAGTCTAGATACTAAAGAAAAACTAAGATTTTGAAAGTTGTAACTGACATAATTGAATAGTTAGCTCTTGGATATCTATAATGCAGCTGTTTTTTATTGCAGGGTATGGGATTTTTAGCAGGTCTGTTACTTCTTTACATGAGTGAAGAGGATGCTTTTTGGCTAGTAGTTGCTTTATTGAAGGGGGCTGTTCATGCACCAATGGAAAGGTTGTATCGGGTAATTAAAAATATTTCAAAATTTCTTGTTTTTAAATAAATACGTACCTTCATTTTGATGTTGAGATGACATTTTTGTTTAATTATTTTTCATTGCTTCTTGGTTCATCATTGTTTGTGGGAAGAGGCCATATAGTTGCCCATGAGTTTATATTCATCTCCACTTGCAATGCTTCAGCATTTTAGACTAGCACTTATATTTGTACTTGTGGAACAGGTAGGTCTGCCACTTGTACAGCAATACCTATTTCAGTTTGAGCAATTAGTGAATGAGTACATGCCAAAGTTGGGGCAACATTTTTCTGAAGAAAAGATAAACCCAAGCATGCACGCAAGCCAATGGTTCATAACTGTATTTTCATATTCATTTCTGTTTCCTTTGGTTCTTCGCATTTGGGATGTTTTCCTGTATGAGGTTAGTATCGTCATGCTTCATATATTAAACACAATAAGGTCATCCAAGTCATTATTTCCAATTATTGTGCAACCCAGAACCACCTAAGAATTTATAAAATCGATCTCGTGACACTATACTCACATTGAAAATAATTTGCATGAAAGCTTGTCTTTTTCTCTTGAAGTAAGAATTTCTTACTACATTAATTTGACTAGGAATATTGCTCTCTATGTAAATTCTTGCATGTTTTCCTACAAGGTGACTTACATTATCACTCTCAAATTTCAAAATATCTTTTACGCAGGGTATGTGTCACGCCCCGGAATCCAGCGGAAGCCCGCCCGGCGCGTGCCCAGACCCGCCATATGTCTAAAACATACAAGGCGTCTAAAACAAAACGATAAATAAAGCAGTAGAACAAAGAAATCTAACGATATCAGAGCAAAATAAATAACTATGTTCTACAACAGAGGTGTAAGTATAAAACTGAAATCCACTAATAGAGCCACAAAGTAGTACAAAGGAAATCTCAAATACAAAACTAAACATAAGAGTATATAGGTGGTCTCTCTATACATGGTACTCAAAATCTCTCTCTCTCTCTAGTACAAAAAGAAAGAGTAAACCACCTAAGCTCAACAGTAGCTCCCCGCTAATTAGCTACGCGACTCCCTTGCCGCGATCCCGTGCCTCCGCAGGTGCCGAAGGCTCTGAAATAAAATCATAAAATAGGGGGCGTGAGAACTATTAAATAATAGTTCCCAGTGGGCAATTACTGACTTCAGTGAAATGCGCCACTAGGCCCAAAAGTTACAAAAAGAGGGTCAGTGTATAAGTATAAGCAAAAGTGGTAAGAACAACTAGAAAATAAATATGAATACTACTCAACCATGACGTCTCTACTTAGCATGATTTGCATAAGTAAGAAAGCAACTACTATAAGTATATGCACAAGAGTATCCCACATGTAAATGCATAAGTATGCAACTAACCCAATGTCCACAATGTAAATAGTAAAGACGTCATTGTTTACTATTCTAGTCAATGTCCACCTGTCACTTTGACTGTTTAAGGTTCAACTTTGATAAGACCCACCCGAAGGCTGTCTGGCATGAAGACCCACCCGAAGGCTGTTTGGCCTGTAAGACCCACCCGTAGGCTGTCTGGCCGGTGCCGTGCCTAATGGCCCCGTGGTAGTCAACATCCCCACTCTTAGGGATGAGCCTTTTCCATGGCAATCCACTTCGGCGCCTAATCCTGCACGGCGAACGTATCGCGATGGCTAACTCCGGAGTGCCGGCTTGTAGGGAGCGACCCTCACAAGCATGTGCGAATGAGCACAATGGCGAGCATGCGCATAAGTCTATCTCAAGTCTCAAGTCCTCATGTCTATGAACATGGAATATATCGAATGTCACAAAGGCCTATCACTATGTCATCATGTCTCTAACATGGAATATAGTCGATGTCCAATGGCCTATCACTATATCTCTATGTTGCATTTTCATAGTTTACTAGTTTCAAGTGCCCCTTTATGACACTTTTGTTCAACGAGTCCAAACATGATAATTATGTTCCCGAATGCATAATATGAGTCATTTTAAACATAGAAGACAAGTTTTTCACTCGCTAATGCAATTACTTTTCACATGCATGCAGCATATCCACAAGGCTCTACTATATAGAGTGAAATTTTCATCATACATAATGCATGCATTTTAAGTATTCTAAAATTCACATAATTCATAGTTAGCATGGATTTGCATTCAAAAATACTATACGACAAGTAGAGAAAACATAGGGGCCATTTTGCCCCGTGTTCATGAAGCCAAACCCACCGATGATACCGAAACCCTTCATAAGCTCCGACAAAGGTGTCCACTAGTCTCCTAGCACCCTAAAGATGTAGGAAAAAGGGTTAAACAATCGAAACGAACATCGAAAAGCTCAATCTTAACCATCTAAGCATAGAGGGCATAACTCACCTCATGTGATGAAATCCCTTCCGAAGCTTCCAAAAAGAGTAATAACCTTTCCAACCCAACCTAGAGGAAGGTTCTAAACCCATCAATTAGGTCTCCAAGCCCTTAAATCAAAAATCCCCAAAATAAATCCTAAATCTCATTTCTAGGGTTTCATCTCCCAAAATCTACCAAAAATAGGTCTAGAGGGGAGAAATATGCAAGTAACCTCAAGAGGAGATCCAAACCAAGCTCAAAATGCTTTAGGGTTGTAGATTGATCCTCTATCGAGCTCCTAGCCCAAGCCCCAAGCCTCCAATGGTGAGCAAAAGGGAGAGAAAGATGCTCCAAGCCTCAAGATCTTGCTCTCCTCCAACTTCTTCTTCTTCTTCTCCTCCTTCTTCTCTCTCTAGAAGTATAAGAGGGGGGAGAAATGAGAGAGTGAGAGGGTGTAAATGGCCTTAAGGCCCTTAGAAGCAACAAAATCCATATAAGCCCCTCAAAGAATCACCCTGTGCACTGCCCGGTTGGGGCAGTTTTCGCGCTGAGGGACCGGTCTCCCCAACACCTGGGACCGGTCTCTCAGTTCATCCCGCAAAACCAACATTCGGGAACCGGTCTCTCCCCGCCAGGGACCGGTCTTTCGAACCCATCCTGCAAAACACGCGTTCGGGAACCGGTCTCTCTCAGCCAGGGACCGGTTGCCTCAAGCCCTGCCGCAGCACTGTTCTGAGGGGACCGGTCTCTCTTATCAGGGACCGGTCCCTGAGAGTGAAAACTCTCAGGACAAAGTCAAAACTCTAGAAATCGAACTTTTAGGCCGGAATACCATCTACGGCCTTCCACCAAGTGTGGAAAAGTTCGGAGTACACATCAAACACTCGAACCTCGCAATTTGCAAAGGTCCAGTGTGCTACAGTATGAAAGTTGTCTTTCAAGTTGGGTTGGCTTTATTGAGATTTTGCCATGATGACTTGGTGAGCTTTCTGCTATTTTCTGATTACTATGATCTGACTGTAGAACTTTAATTTACTCAAGCCCGTCTTGAACAACAGGTAGATGGTAGATGTTATCCAATTACAACTACTTACCTATATAATAAGGTAGTAATTAGATCAAGATTCAGCAGTAGATGGTAATAGAAGCATTATAGATATTGTAAGGACTGAGATTTTTGCAGTGTAGCTAAACTCTCAGTTGACGATGTTTTCGTGTGTAATTTAATTACAAAATCACTCGTCAAGTTTCGGGTGAAAACGAGTTAAAACGAAAATTCTACGCGATTTCCAAGTTTCACTTAAAGTGAATAGTAACTCGATTTTCCGGAGAAGCCACGGTGGGAAGTTGGCTTCTGGCTCGTACCGGACTCTGTTCATAGCAGTCCAATAGCTCGTTTCGACCGGTTCAGCTATTCTGGAACTGATGGCGCTAACGGATTTTGAGTTCGACGCACGAATTTCGAGAAAATCCAAAAATACATATTCTATATGTATTTAGGTGTGTTTTCTTCTGTTGAAAGGAAGGTTGGATTTTGTCGTGAATCCGTGGTCGATCAAGACGAAACGAAATTGTAGCTTTGTTGTCTCCGTCGTGCTGATCGCACTGGTGTGATCCGTTCGCAAATCTGACGGACGGATCTGCGGAGATCACGCGTTGTTCGAGAAGAGGTCGGTTGTGGCAAAACGGTATTTTCGCAAAAGTCGCCATATTTTATGTACCGTTTCGCGTGAGATCGCACGTGGAGGGGTATTCGTGCATTTTAGTCGTGCTGTGAGGGACTCGGTAAGAATTACTGAGGTTTGGTGGACTTATTTGCAAAGTTGCACCTTGGTATTTATAGCTCCTAGGGTTTTGATCCCCTAACCCTAACCCTAGCCAGCCCCCAGCTACCCTAGTCGCCCCTGCTACCTTCACCTTGCTCGCCCGCCCTAGCCACGCACCCCCGGCCGCCGCCGGCTGAGCCCCGGCCGCCGCCGAGCCACCATCCATCTTTCTTTCCATCCCTCTCTCTATTTCCCTCGGGTTAGAGCCTGGCCGAGGCTGCAGTGCCTCTGGGTCCGTTAAAGGCAGCGATCGTCCGACCTATCGCGATGTCTCCCCGCCGGCCACGCCCGCCCGAGGTCGCCCGTCGAAGCGCCCGCCGCATGGCGCTCAGCCGTTGCAGTTTTCCAAGGACGCGAGCCAGGCCGCAGGCAAGCTTTGCAGCCCTTCCTCGCGCCCCGCGTTGGGGCCGCCCGAGACATCCCTGCCGACTCCTGCAACCTCTGCGCGCGTCCGAGCCGGCCCGGCCGCCCGTTTGTCCGACACATGCCGTGGAACCCGTGCCCATCAGCCGTCCGGCTCGGTTTGATTCACAGCAATTGCCGCAGCCGCTTCCGAGTCGCCAGTGAGGTGCAGCACCTAACTCCTTCTCCTCCCCGCACCGTTCCTGGCCGCCTGCGCGCGCCGCCGTGCCGACGAAGGCCGAGGCCGAGCAGCGTTGCTCGGCCAAGCCGAAATAGGATCATTTTGGAGGTTTGTAGTTTGACTTCCCGGAGTCTCCCCGATCTTGCGGAGGGCAGAATGATCGTAAGGCAAATTGCTATCATATAGTGCTCACCTTAGATTCTTTGCCGAGCAGACTTGTTCCGCTATGTTTCGGACCGTGTTGCCCTGTCGAGCCTGTTTCGGTCATGCTATTTGGGTTTGCGCACGCTTAATCCGGCTGATCGAGGCTGTCCTGATGAGCTTCGGAGCGTGGAGCACTTCATGTTTGTCAGGTGCTGGTCACGTTGCCTCACCTTCACTTTAAGGCATCGATGTGTCGGTTAGCCCTGGTTGCGGTTGAATTTCCACGACTGCGCCCATGTTCGCTGAACCTTCGGGGTTCTCAGCCGCACTCATCAAGCGACCGTTGTGCTCCGGAATCGTGAGCGATGGCCTTCCGGCACGTCGGGAGACTGTCCGTATGTGTTCTCGCTGGACTTGGGTCTCGGGTCTTCGGTGAACGAGCCACGTTGAATCGCTCAATTTACAGAAATAATAGGATTTTATTGTAATTGAGGTCTTTTATGCATTTCTTTCTCCTTGTGGTACCTGTGGGACAATGTGTATGGAGTGTGTGTTGACTCTGGAACTGGTTGTCCATGACCGATAGTCTTTGCGGAAATCGAAAAGTCCAGGATTTCGTGTGGTGTTGATTCGTCTGCGACAGTTTCGCGTCCCGACAAAACGCAGTGGTTGTCGTCGTTGATTCGTCATCGAAGTGTTTGTTGCTTGTTGTTTTGTTGCTGCCTTGTTGGCTGAGTTCACATCATCCATTATTGATGGGTTCTGATGGAATGACTAGTGCCTGTGAGGACGGAGGTTCCGGTTGTCAACATAGCACTTTCGGGACTCGGATTCGTCGGTTACTCTGGCTGTCGGATTGTTGTGTTTCCAGCCTCGTGTTAGCCTGCAAGGCTATCCAAATTGGAGCATGCTTTGGGCGCGGCACGGGTGACTCGGTGGTGGCAGCCGCAGCGCGTCGTGGTTCGGGACACTTTCAGTGGGGTCCCGACTGGTGTACCCGGTGTGGTTTTCGGGCACTTCCGTCTTGAGTTTACGATGATCGGTTTTGGGAAACGATTCCGCTTTGGTTAGTGGATTGGATACTGACTTGTTGGATCTTCTTAGGTTCCGGTCGGACTTGTGCGTACCGGTGTCCGCGCTAGTGACAGGTGGGTGCTTTTCGAGCTGGTAAGTCGGTGAGTAGCGTTTCACTTCCTTCTCCTGTTTTTCTATTCCTGTATTTAGTCTCTACATGTATTGCTTGTTATCGTTTGGTTTATATGCACCCTTAATTGCATTGTATTAGTCGTTGGATAGACATGTAGAGCCAGCTGAATTCGGTTTTCAGATCTCCGATGGACTTGGGTGCAGGCAACACATCGACTTTTTGTCGTGTGTTTCGATTCTGAGTGGATCGAGCTTCGGCGTTGTACGCACGCCTTAGCATTCTATTTCAGTATCGCGCGTTTAGCCATAAGCTTCTATTTCAGGTTTGGCATGTACGCCTCGTGTTTGTTCGGCCTAGGCGGCTTTAGGCCGGCGCTTGTTTGTTCTAGAGCTTACCAGCTTGATTAAGTCAAGGCAGCTTAGAGCGGCGTATTCATGAACCGGATCGCTGGCCACGATCGTCAGGGCTTCGTACGTGTTATCGGATAGAGTAGTCCTGCGATGCGCGGTATGATCAGTCGGTGCAGTTGGTGACAACGGCAAACCGGTTGGGAGGTGCTGGGCGGGAGCCAATCAGCAGGCACAGTTGTGGGGGGTACGAGGTTGTGGCTATCAGTACGTGTGTGATGGCATGTGCTTTGCCGGATTGTTATCTAGTAGCGAAGTACAGGTTTGGGTGTATTGTTGCTGTAGTATTATCATGTGTGGTAGGTGATGGTTAGATTGTATATCGGCGAGTCGGTGTATTGTTTGGCTATCTGCTGGGTTTGATTGTCGCGGGTGTTACGGCTTCGCTCGTGGCTTTGTCGTACCCACTGAGAAAACCATGGTTGCGGTCTCCACCCTTTTCCCCCCAGTTGGACAGTACAGACGAGGATTGGATTTTTTGGTGAATCGCGAGGGTGGGCGGGGATCTCTATTGGGTGTATAGCGGGATGCGCACGGCCTTGGTTGTGTATTGTTTCCCGATTTAGTAGTCGATGTAAGTAAATTGGGTTCAGTTAGTGTTGTTGAGTGTTGGGGTCGGTTGTTAGCATGATTGAGGGAAGTGGTTAGTGATTGTTTGAATGAGTTGGTTTTCCTCGTATGCATGAGATTATGGATGTTTTATTATACATGAGATTGGAGTTTTCAGATATGTGGTTTTGGATCCTTGGTTTCAGATTGGATTTATACGCTTTGTGGATTTCTACCCCTCGAGGTAGCTGGTTTTCAAAATAGAATCTCCGTGTGGGAAACAGTTTTAAAAAGGTTTTCAAATGGTTTTTCATGATGAATGAATTAGAGTTCAAAAATAAAAGCTTCTGTGTGGGGAGCACTTTTAAATAGGATGGTTGTTGTATTGTGCATTGCATCATCCAGCGCCTAAGGAGTGCTTAGAGGCATGCATCATTCTAAGGATTGTTAGCTGTATGAAAATACATATCATGCTTTGGTTGTTGATTGGTAAATGTAGGTTGTGGTTCAGATCCTGTTGTATCCGTTGGTACGCCGTGCAAATACAAAGGAGACTCTGCCCGAGTGGACAGAGGAACTTTGTATTTGTGGCGGGTCTGTACGTCACGTGGGCCAGGTTGGAAAAAAAAAAATGGCACGCTTTTCGCAACTCTGTTTTCAAAAGGCTTTTAAAATCGGCCCCGGGGCGTGACAGATATCAATGCCTCAGCTCATTCTCTGTATTGCAAGTTTACTAAAAGCGGTTTTATTTTTTGCAGGATATTGCTTTGCTATGTCAAATCTACAGCCAAAGCTACGTCAAACCTACAGCTTTCAAAGTGAAACAATAATAGCTTGAGCACTTAGAATTTGGAATTTTTTCGAGAAAATAGATGCTTAACGTCGTTTAGAATTTATTATTTTTTGGTTGGAATTCAAAAAATCATTTTGTAGTTGAAACTCATATATGAAATTTATTTTTAATATTCAAACTGTGATTTGTCGCAAATCATGATTGCTCTTTTGTAATAAATATTTTCTAATTTCAATTTATTGGAATATTTAATTATGGATCAAGCGTTTTAATATATATTGCAATTGCCGCTATAAGTCTTATTTAATATTTATTTAGTATACTTTTAGTGATAATTATAATTAATTATGATGGCATCTTATAATTGTTGTTATTAGGTAGGATTTAGCGGCATTTTTTTAGTCTTTTACCAACTGTTCAAACAAATGCCATAATAACTTTTACCGACCCCACCATTAGCGGCAATTACTATATTTGTCACTAAACTATTTAGCGGCAATTGTAATTGCCGGGATTTAAGAAAATAATCACCACTAAAAGTTAGTTTTGTTGTAGTGATAGATAGAGCATAATGGAATTTTAAAATGCTTAAAATGCATATATTATGTAAAGTCCGGCTGGGATACTATCGATAGCACCATGCATTTGGTGCTATCAAGTTTTCCGCTGTTAGATTTAACCCTTTGACTATTTTCACCCGTTAGATTATACTATTAAACCAACAACTCACTGAACCCTAAGGGGCCCACATCATCCTAACCGTACATTTTTTAATTCAAGGGCCGAAAACCTAGTAGCATCAAATGCTTGGCGCTATTGATAGTATTCCAACCTAAGTCTATTATGTATCATATTTTATAAACTCTATGTAGTAGAGAGAAAAGTGTAATATAACCTTGCATGTGAATAGGATTCTCTATTTATGGATAGAAATCATGTTTCATGTAGTGAAAATAACAAGTATAACATGCTCTTAGACATAGAACTCATGTTTGACATAGTGGACATTAATGTCATAAAGTGGCATTCAACTTAGTAAATAGTGAAACTCTTACTTTATGACATAGTGATAGACCATCGGGTCATTAGCTTTCATATTATGTTTTAGACATGATGACATTAGACTTGAGACGGATGACTACGCTTACTTGCCATTGTGCTCATTTGTACATGCTTGTGAGGGTCGCTCCCCATAAGCTGGCACTTCGGAGATAGTTAATGCGACATAAGCTCACCCGTGCGGGATTGGACGTCGAAATGGGATGCCGTGGGGGAGGCTCATCCTAAAGTGGGAATGTTGACTACCACGGGGTCATTAGGTGCGGCGCAAGCCAGACTACACTTGTGTAGGTCCTACTTGATTGGAACAATGTTGAACAAAATGAAATATTGACATCATACTAGTTGTAAATGTGAATTTTATACTAGTTAGTGCATGCTAGTTGTACATGCTCATTCATGTTAGAATAACTCTTATACATGTGAAATTCATGTTAAGTAGAGGCATAGTAGTTTAGTAAAATTTATTACATGCTCATTATACAAGTTGTTTATTTTCGCTAAATGTTAAATTACACTACTTATGCCTTCATAACCCAGTGGTGTATTTCGCTGATGTCAGCGGCTTACCCATTGGGAACTATTGATTAATAGTTTTCACGTCCTTTGTTTTGTTGTTTTTGTTTACAGAGCCTTCCACTCCGGAAGAGGATAAGGACCGCGGCAAGGGTGTCGCCTCTAGCTAGTTAGCCGGAGCTTTGCTATTAGGTGGTCGATCTCTCCTTTTTGTTTTAGTTGGAGAGAGAGAGAGTTTTTGTACTCTATGTGTAGAGACCGCCATGTTCGTGTATCTATATCTTGTATGTGGGATCTTATGATGCACCTACTTTTGGATTATTGTTTAGTTCTTTTACTTTTCCACTTGTTTTAAGAATTTAGTTGTATCCATGTTCTAATATCACTAGATACTTGTTTACTTTTATTTTATTCATCGCTTTGTTGTAGACGACTTATGTGTTGTAGGCATATGGAGGATCTGGACACGCACCGAGCCAGCTTCCGCTGAGTCCTGGGGCGTGAAATTTCTTGTAGTGGATGCCTCTCTAGTATCTTCTTAGTGTTGTGAGCTCTCCAAATTGATCCATCACTGAAAAATATCTCTGTGTGGACCTAAGACATTGCAAAATAAGAATCTTACTATAAAAGGAAAAAAAGATAATACATAATTATACCTGCCGACAAGGAACTGACAAATAAAGAAATGAAATGCCTGAATGATTAATGAAGAATAACAATATAGCACTGACTGCATCAAATAACAATTATACTCCTAAATGATTTATAAATTCACATTTTGCGGATAAGAAAAGTTTAATATGGTTGTCCAATGCGACAAAAGATTATGTTCAGATTTCCAATTTGACAAAAGATTATGTTCAGATTGCAAAATATTATCTGTTGTCAACGATTATTTAACATGTTTCAACATGACATTTTACATTTAAAATAGCAAAAGCATAACAGAGGAAGATCAATCATATTACTATTCTTCAAGTATATAAAAAGAATGTGAAACATATCAAACTAAATATTCAGAAGAAAATAATATGATCCGGGACACTATAACATTATTTCTTACTAGGCTTTAGAAAAAGGCTAAATTACAGAAAACCCCCCTACCAAAACTCGATTTTTCACTTTCCCCCCTGTCATTTAAAAACCTACATTTTGCCTACTTGTAAAATGAAAAATGTGCACTTCGCCCCTACAGTTAGTGATCCGTTAGAGTTTCGTTATAAAATATTTTTTTATGCCAAAAATACCCCTCCGCCCTCTTCCCTGTAGTTTCGTCTTCCTCTGCCTCGCCACCTCACCGCCTCGCCCTCCTCCACTGCCTCGCCCTCGCCCACATCCCCGTCCGCGCCCACAAACACCCCCTTCGCTCTCCTCCGCCGCCTCGCCTTCGCCCTCGTTGTCGTTACCTACCTCTCCATCCACGCCCACCACAATTTTGTCCCTACTGTCGCCGAAATCGAGGGGCGACGAGGGTGCAGGAGGAGAAGGGGAGCAGGTGGAGAAAAAAATGGAGAGAAACCGCGGCCGATCGAGGCGGCAGTTGAGGAAGATGAGGGAGGAGACGAAAATGGTGAGGGACAAAATGATCATTTTATCATCACAGTACACACCGTACCCCTCTGTGAACATTTTTTATTTTACAAGGGGGCAAAGTGTAGGTTTTTAAATGACAGGGGGGGAAAGTGAAAAATCGGATTTTGACAGGAGAGTTTTATGTAATTTAGCCTTAGAAAAATTATACCTCAACCAAAACACTTGTATCCCATGCATCCTTGTATTGATCATAATGCAGTGCTATGGCCATGATTCGATGTCCATTTTCCTAAAAAAAGATCAGCTAATAATATAGTTTAGCAATATATTAAAAGGCAAGTGGCAAAGGGCTTGGTGGTTGGTACCCGAGGTCCTAAGTTCGAATCCTAGTTGATTCACATTTTCAGCTAAGTTTATTTCTAAATGAAATAAACGGCAAGTAAATTTACTTGGCTAGCATAAATCTAGAGGAAAAAAATTTAATTTAATAGCCGAATTTTTTATCTCGAATTTTTAATTGGTAAACGTATAATATCTGTATAAATCACGTATCCGAATAATTAACGAATCCGTTTTTTAACTATTTTTTAAACGAATTTAAAAATTAGGATACGAATTTTATCCGTATTATACTCGTACCGAATTTTTGCCAAATCCAAATTAACTAACTAAGGTTCGGATTCTTCCTCTCTTCTCCTCTCTCTATTCCTGTCCCTCTCTCTAGAGTCTCATGTAATGTCCCGGACTCGCCGCAACCCGCCGATGACGAGAACTTGTCGAGGCGTGGACGGAGGCGAGGATGATAGAGAGATGAGAATTGGGTTAGAAGTAAAGAAGAGAAGAGAAG
This sequence comes from Ananas comosus, assembly GCF_001540865.1. Classification (NCBI taxonomy): domain Eukaryota; kingdom Viridiplantae; phylum Streptophyta; class Magnoliopsida; order Poales; family Bromeliaceae; genus Ananas; species Ananas comosus. The sequence goes on from NC_033624.1 coordinate 9,841,464, forward strand.
AATTGGGGGAGAAGAGTGAAGGGAAGAAGAAGAAGTTTGGGGAAGAAAATATTAATTCATTTCATTCATGCCCTCTCATTAGCTACATCTGCTTTTTATATAATTCTTTACATTGTACTAAAAAGTAAATTGCAGAAAAGATAGTTGATTAAGGGCCTGTTTGGGAAATCTACAAAACTCTGTTTTGGCTTACTTTACGTTGTTTTTTAAAAACTTCCAATTTTTTTTAAATAAGCCCGTTTGGATAGCCCAATAGACTAAAATTTTTACTCTGTAATATTGAGTTTTCAGAGTATTATCAGGGAAAATAAAAAAAAGAGATCGGAGCGCTGTAAAATTTTTTCCCATTTATCGCGTTCTTTCCTCATACGCCCTCTTTCGCATTTTCGCCCCGCACCTATCCTCATCGCCTCATCGCCCCATCCTCGTCACCTCATCGCCACATTTCCACTCCCCTCTAGTAGACCTCATTTCCACACAATGTCTTCAGGTTTGTTCTCTTTCTTCTCTTGCTGCTCCTCGGATGTGCCCTAGCTTCTCTTACAAAATCCCATTTTTCCTCTCATCCATGAATTTAATGGAAAAAGAATTAATAAAAAAACCCACTAGGTATAAAAGAGAATTGTTTAGATTATGTTTCAAAAGAAGTGGGTTCCAACATTCCCTTTGTTTAGATTATGTTTCAAAAGAAGTGGGTTCCAACACTCCCTTTGTTGATATCTATTTTATTCTTATAAGCAAATATATTTGGTCGTTTCGTCTCACCCCACCATTTTGTCGGTAAGCATGTGTAATTACAATTTTACCCTTTCTTTTATTTATTATAGAAATTATTGAATTTGATATTAAATTCTGAAAATACAATTAGTTATACAATCAAGTTTAAATTTTTTGGTATAAAGAAATTCTAAAAGACATTCAATTTGAATACTGATTATAGAATCCTCTAATTAATTTAATGCTAAAATTCTACCCTCAATTGTCACGCCCCGGATTACACGTTCCCCGGACACGCCCACAAATCCGCCGTATACAAAAGAATTTTTCCTGTATACGAAGCGATAGCTGTACCTGCAAATCATACAATACTACAAACAGTAGTATAGAGCTGCTAGAAGAACCAGAAATAAAACAAACGAAGTTCCATATACATACGCCAAAATCCAAGATACAAAACAACTCGCACTAGCGAGTTAAATACAAGTATGTACATGAACTCAAACAAAAACAGCTACCTGCTGTAGGGGCACCTCTAACGTCGGGTAGGGCTCTAACTCGCAACGCGCTTGCCTCGATCCTGATCAGCGACAGCAGTAGCCGAAGACAAAGGCTCTGCGAAAATGGGGTAACAACAGGGCGTGAGAACTACCGTAAAACAAGTAGTCCTCAGTGGTTGCCGCCCTCAACATCATCGGTCCGCCCACTAAGTCTACAGAAGGGAGCAAAGGTAATAATAAATGCCGGAATAAAATCTACAGCTATCATTTATTACTTTATCATGCTCTAAGCTAACCTACTGTAGAAATGTCATTTCTGACCCAATCTCTTTAGGGACTGTAAACATACCCGTCCCAGGGACTCGGAACACACCCTTCCCACCCAGTTGAGACTATCCAGCTACCTCCATACTAACCAGTCCGTGGAGAGCATGTCTAACCGGCATGCACGACACCAACGCAAAAGCACAGCGCCCGTCTCCGGAGTGGCACTCGTGGGAGCTACCAAACCGAGTATGCAACGTATCTCTGTCGAGCTCAATCAGGCTCTCTCAAGCCAAAGTCCAAGTAACCAATACTAACTGGTCTAACAACTCACAGTTACATGCCCTCGGCACAATCCGACGCCAAAAAGACGATATGGGTCCACCGTCAACCCCGACGGTACCCAACAGTCCGGAACAGCCTGAACGCTACAGTAAAAATACACTAGGCATCCCAGCATGAGCGTAACAGAAAACTAAACTACCTGGGGTATTCGTCGCCTCGATACTGCGACGATACAAAATTACAACGGCTTTTAGAGCTAAATCATGTAGTTTAGACAGGTGACAGGTCCAAAACGCTGATTTTCTCCTAAGTCAAATTCCAAGTCCAACATGTATATTTATGATTTGCCAATCATGTCCTCAATGCTGATTTCATCCATGATACAATCAACAAAAATGAACTACAACATGATTTACAAAACTGAAAATCATACATGTCGACTAATACTGTGCTTAGAAATAAACCGATGTAACCCACCTCAAAAGCTAAATCCTGGCAGTGAAGGAGGTCACCGGAGTCCCTGCCAAGCTCGGCGCAACCCAACAAACCAACGATAACAACACTCCATGGATCTAGATATAGAAACCCATAATAAGCATCAATTCTGCCCAAAACAACAACAGCAGAGTGGAACAGGATTTCGACCAAGCTAACCTTCACCAAAATTGACAATCTTGGGTTTTTGGATTCCTCTCAAGGTCCTGAATCCAACGAACCAAGTCTCGCTGCAATCCGACGCTCCTACGTCGCGTTCGAGTTGAAACGCTAACGGTCGACGCAGAAAATCTGCGAAACAGCATCCTTGAGCTCGGAAGTGATAAAGACTTGCCATGGTTGGAGAAATTGATGAACATCTCACCTCAACAGCGATTCTAGCACCGGCGCGACATCAAGAACGGCGAAAATACACCCTCGCCCGACCTCCTCGCAATGCAACGGCAACAAACGCGCGCTCGAACGGCTCCGTGGCGCGACGTCGGAGACGGAACAACTCCACCCGAGCTCCTCTACCACACTCGGTCACGCACAAGGAGAGAAGAGAGAGAGTGCTGAAGTCCTCTCCTCTCTGCTCTCTCTCTATCCTATATAGGAGGGAGAAGGAGTGAGTGAAAACAACGAGGGAAGGAAAGACCAAAAAGCCCCTTACCTAACCTGGCGTACTGGTACACGGGCCCACGTACTGGTACTAGAAGCCAACCCGAGAGCAGTCTGCGCGCAGCCTGTGCAGTGTACCGGTACACCATACTTGCTGTACCAGTACAGCAAGCAGAAAAATAGCTATTTGTAGATTTTTTTTGCTAAATACTGCTCTCGCGTCGCACAGAGTCTGTTTTGCGTCTATTTCACGCCAACGCAACTCAGCCATGTCCCGACACTCTCCAAAGCTGGCGACAAGCCTCAACCGCCAAACACCAGGGATCTCACATCCTCCCCCACTACAAAAAGTTTTGTCCTCGAAACTTAATCATACCTCAGCTCAGGGCATCGAACAGATAGGGATAGGACTCCCTCATCACCGTCTCAGGCTCCCAAGTCGCCTCCCGCTCCTCATGATTACTCCACTGCACCTTTACATATGGGATGACTCGATTGCGCAATTCTTTCGTCTCCCGAGCAAGAATCCGCAACGGTCGCTCCTCATAACTCAGATCCTCGCCAATCTCGAGTGGAGTGAAGTCAATCACGTGAGAAGGATCGAAAACATATCTCCTCAATGCCGAGACGTGGAAGACATCGTGAATGCCAGCTAGTCGCGGGGGTAGAGCGATCCTGTATGCAACTGGTCCCATTCGCTCCAATACCTCAAAAGGGCCAATGAAATGTGGATTGAGCTTTCCACGTACTCCAAATCGGCGAATCCCTCTGGACGGTGAGACTTTGAGGAATACATGATCTCCAACCTCAAACTCTAAGTCTCGTCTCCTGGTATCAGCGTAGCTCCTCTGGCGGCTCTGGGCTGTCAAAAGGTGTTGTCGAACAACTCTCACCTTTTCCTCAGCCTTTAGCAAAATCTTAGGCCTAAGCGTTTTCCTTTCACCCACATCACTCCAACATAAAGGGGATCGACATCTGCGTCAATACAACGCCTCAAACGGAGCCATCTGTATGCTCGCTTGATAGCTGTTGTTGTACGCAAACTCAGCCAGTCTCAAATGTCGATACCACCCTCCTCCAAAGTCCAGGACGCACGCTCTCAGCATGTCCTCAAGAGTTTGAAAGGTCCGCTCTGACTGACCATCTGTCTGTAGGTGAAACGCCGTGCTGAACTGCAGCCGTGTACCCAAGGCTGTCTGCAAACTCCTCCAGAAGTGTGATACAAACCTTGGATCACTATCAGATACGATCGAAATCGGCATGCCATGCAGCCTAACAATCTCATCCAGATATAGCTGCGCGAGTCTCTCTCTTGACCAGGTGATCTAAACCGGTAAAAAGTGAGCAAACTTGGTCAGTCTGTCCACTATCACCCAAATCGCATCGTAGCCACCCTACTCTCTAGACAATCCCACGACGAAGTCCATAGTGATCTGCTCCCATTTCCACTCGGGCACTGGCAGACTCTGAAGCTTGCAAGCAGGTACCTGATGCTCGGCCTTTATCTGTTAACAAGTCAGACACTTAACCACAAATCTGCCAATGTCCCTCTTCATTCTATTCTACCAAAACTGGGTCTTCAAGTCCTTATACATCTTGGTTCCACCTGGGTGAACCGTATAAGGAGAACAATGAGGCTCTCTCAAAATGTCCTCTCGGATCCCTAAATCCGCAGGTACACACAGTCGGTCCCTGTACCGCAGTACTCCCGAACTGTCCACAGAAAAGCCCTCAGCCTGTCCCCGGTCTAGATGCTCTCGAATCCTCAACAAGTACGGATCTCCACTCTGTTTCCCTCGGATCCTATCCAACAGAGTGGGCTGCAAGACCAGAGACATCAGTCTCGCAATAGACCCAGGGGACACAATCTCAAGCCTCAACTGTTGTAGCTCCTCGAGTAACGGCCTCTGCTGTGTGATCATCAAACTCATGCTCTGTACTACCTTCCTGCTCAACGCATCTGCCACCACGTTCGCCTTACCGGGATGATACTGAATACTAATGTCATAGTCCTTCAGTAACTCCAACCATCGGCGCTGCCTTAGATGCAACTCCTTTTGGGTGAACAGATACTTGAGACTTTTATGATCAGTAAAAATCTCGCAGTGCTCGCCGTACAAGTAATGCCGCCACAACTTTAACGTAAAGACTACCGCGGCAAGCTCCAAGTCATGCGTAGGGTAATTCTTCTCATAATCCTTTAACTGCCGTGAAGCATAATCAATTACCCTACCATGCCGCATCAGCACACAACCCAGTCCACTGTGCGACGCATCACTGTAGATCACGAATCCTTCCCCCATCACAAGAAGGGCAAGGATAGGAGCTGACGTCAACCTCTGTCTCAACTCATCAAAGCTCCTCTGACAATCCTCACTCCAGATGAATCTAATCCCCTTGCGCGTCAGTCAAGTGAGGGGTGTGGAAAGCTTCGCAAAGCCTTCCACAATCCGACGGTATTATCCTGCTAGTCCAAGGAAACTCCTCACCTCTGTTACCGTCGTCGGTCTGGGCCAATACCAAATCGCATCAATCTTCTTCGGGTCGACTACTACTCCCTCTGCAGATATCACGTGGCCCAAGAAAGCGACCTCCCGTAACTAGAACTCGCACTTCTTTAACTTGTCATACAACTTCTTCTCTCTCAGAAGCTGTAGCACAGTCCTCAAGTGCTCCTCGTGCTCGACATTGCTCCGGGAGTATATCAAGATATCATCTATGAAGACTACCACAAATCTATCCAAGAACGGCTTGAACACTCTGTTCATCAAATCCATGAATATTGCAGGGGCATTCGTCAATCCAAAAGGCATCACTGTAAACTTATAATGCCCGTACCGAGTCCGAAAAGCCGTTTTGGGAACATCCTCGGCCCTCACCCTCAGCTGGTGGTAACTGGACTGGAGATCAATCTTCGAGAAGACACAAGATCCTTGCAGCTGATCAAACAGGTCATCAATGCGCAGCAAAGGATACTTGTTCTTGATGGTCACCTTATTCAGCTCCCGGTAATCTATGCATAACCTGAGCGAACCATTCTTCTTCTTTACAAATAACACCGGCGCTCCCTAAGGCGAAACACTGGGTCTCACATACCCCTTATCCATCAGATCCTGAAGCTGCGCCTTTAGCTCTCTAAACTCAGCCTGTGCCATCCGATAAGGTACCTTTGAGATTGGTGCAGTTCCAGGAACTACATCAATCACAAACTCAATCTCCGTCTCCGGCGGCATCGTCGTCAACTCAGGGAGAAACACATCTGTAAACTCGCGAACCACAGGAATATCCTCGAGTCCCAGCGCCGCCGTAGATACCTCAACAATAGTCGCTAGAAAGGCAACACATCCTCTACTCATCAGCTGTCGAGCCCTCGCCGAAGATATCCAAGTGACAAATAACGTACTCCTTCAGCCTCGAAAAGTAAACTCCTCCTGGCCTGGCTCGCGGAACGTCACTGTCCTCGCTCCACAATCGATAGTAGCATAGTACCACGCCAGCCAATCCACACTAAGCACGACGTCGAAGTCCTGCAGCTGCCCTAACACCAACAGATCTGCGGGCATGATCCATGAGTCTAACTGCACCGAACACGACCAACAACATTCTGCAACCTGTAAAATATGGTCCGGGATCTGCACCTCTCGTGCCAGTGATAATACTCCTAACTCTAGACTATGCAACAATGCAAATGCTCGGCTAACAAAAGAATGCGAGGTACCGGTATCAAAAAGAGTACGAGCTCTAATACAAAAAATCAAAGTGATACCTGCCACCACTCGGTAAGCTGCTAAAGAGTCCTCCACCTGGACTGCATAGACCCTGCCGCTCGGAGCATGCTGTCACCGCTTGCCCTGACGCGGCATAGACGATCTGTCCTCCTGGCGAAAACTCGGAGCTGCTCCAAAAGATGGGTGAGATGCCGGCAACGGTGATGCAGTGGATGGTGCTGGTGATGCTGCACGGGGACAAGCTGACCTCATATGTCCGGGCTGACCGCGACCATAGCACCTGCCCTCTCTTTGCTCGCACTGCCGGGGCGAGTGTGGTCCCCCGCAGATCACACACTGTGGCGTCCTCTGAGTCTGCCCCTGCTGACGGGATCCCCTGAAATGCTGACGCCCCGGTGGCCTATGACCCTGAGAGCGTGATCGTGGAGGCCTCGGCGGACGCCTACTGCTCGACTGTCCAGCATCATCAGAAAAGGGGCGCTTCCTGTCCTTACTCTGCCCCATGGCCTGAGTCCTCTCCTGCAGTGACACCTCACCTCTCTCTACCCACAAGGCCTGCTCTATGGACGCATCCAGAGTCCTCGACCTCTGCGTCCGCATCAACCTGAAAATGTCGGGTCTCAGCCCCTGCTCAAACAGATAGACCCTGTGTGCCTCGTCCCTGGCTACAAATGGCACACAGTTCAGGAGTCGAGTAAACTCCCGAATGTACTCCTGCACTGGACGATCCCCCTGCTGAATCCTCTTCAAATCCTCCTCGAGCTTCTGTTTCACACTGTTGGGAAAGAACATCCCAAACAGCAATCCACAGAACTTATCCCATCTCAACTGCAACGCTACCAGTCCCTGCTCTCTCCTCACTCTCCTCCACCAGGCGTGGGCATCACCTGCCAAGCAATGGACTCCCAAAGACACCTGCTCCCACTCAAGAATGAACAGATCCTCAAATAACTTCTCTATCGCACTGACCCATCCCTCAACAACCCAGGCCTCAGTGCAACTGCCATCGAAAATCGGTGGATCAAAACGGCGAAAACGAGCCAACCTCTCCGTCCACCGCTCCTACTCAGCCTCTGTCAACTATACTGGCCCCCTAGCAGGCGCAACTGGCGCTACTGGAACTACTGCTGGCGGAGGGACTGCTGCAGCTGGTGCTGTCACTGGGGTAGTCGGAGGTGGAACAGACGACTCTGGTGCCCTCGGTGCTGAACTCTGGGGCGAAGCTAGGCTCTCGCACATCCTCTCCAACAACTCCCCCTGCCGCCTCGTCACCTCTATCAGGGCGGCTAACTGTGCACTCAAGTCTGGGGATGTACTCGTCTCCGGTCGAACACTCTGCTCCCACTGGGCATGTATTCCTAAAGGTTTCCCCGACGAAAGGAGTTAAGAGATTTGGCATTCGAGGAAAGTTGAACCCTCGATTTATTGGACCCTACGAGGTGTTGGAGCGGATAGGCCCCGTAGCGTATCGACTTGCTTTGCCGCCGAACCTGTCGGGAGTACACAATGTGTTTCATGTATCGACACTTCGAAAGTATGTTTTTGATCCAACCCACGTTCTGGAAAATATTCCAGTAGAGCTGCAAGAAGATTTGAGTTTTGAGGAGCATCCGGTGAGGATACTAGCCCGAGAAGTGAAACGGCTTCGAAATCGTGAGATACCCTACGTGAAGATCCTTTGGAGCAATCACGAGGAACGGGAAGCCACTTGGGAACTGGAAAGTGCAAAGTTAGAGCATTATCCCTACCTTTTCTCGACGGAATCGTGAGGTAAATGATTACAAGTTTCGCGGACGAAACTCCTTTTTAGGAGGGGTGAATGTAATACACTGAATTTTTGCAAATTGCGAAATTCGAGTGTGAAGAATGATATTTGGAACCCTCCCACAAGTTTAAAAGGGTTTAAAGATGTTTACACATAAGTTTGAGAGTGTTCGGATTGTCGGAAACAAGAAAGTGTAGTGAACTGGCGAAATTCAGCTTTTTCTGCTTGCTGTACCGGTACAGCCACTATGGTGTACCGGTACACAGTGGCAATACGTGGCAGCAAGGCTGTTTTGGTCATTTCACATTTGATACTTATCTCTACCCTCGATGCACGACCCAGGAGCTCAGTGGAGCTTGCTGGAGACCAGAGAAAGCCTCTACCACCTTCCTCTCTCTCTCTCTCTAGGGTTTTTCTCTCTCTACAACGAATCCGACGATTTCGTTCGTTTTCGTCGCAACGTTGGTTCTTCGCTGTTCGCAAGTGTCGCAGGGCCTACGGGGACGTGTGAGGGAGTATTTTGGAAGTCTTTTCGCAGCTCTGGACCAGCGAGCTACTGGTTGGAGGCTTAACGAGGTAATCGGCTCAATTTTTCTATTATTAACGTTGAGTTGAGTATAGATTTCAGGTTTTAGCTTTCCACTGTTTTGAACTGGGATTTCAGCAGTTAAATATGAGTTAACTAGCTGTGGATTAATCTCCTTAGACCAGGGATAAGCTTCTTGGAAGGTTACTTGAGATAATTATTTCATTATGAAGCTAGTTGGAGCTATATGACGTTTAATTGGATACCTAATACAATTTGGAAATTGTTCTCTTCGCAGCAGGTTTTTGAACCTTATTAAACGAAATTAGTGACCTTGGGACCTAGTTTGGAAGGTGTTCTAACTACGGGTAAGCTGGAATTTCAGCTAGGCATTTAATCTCGCGAGAATTCGACTATTATAGTTTATAATCGACTATATTGATGCCGTTTCGGTATTATTCGCAGCGAGAGGGTATTTGACCCTTGGACCGTCTTCGACTGGCCTTGGAGGACCTTTTGGAAGCTTAACTTGAGGTATTACTCTAGCCCAGATTAGGGATTCAAGGGGATACTTTGCACTGAGTGTAAATTAGGCCGAAATCGGACATTTCGGTCGTCATTTTGACACGGTTTTGATACCTTATTTTCAGCAGCAGTGGGACCTCGTGGGGCTGATTTTGGGACCCTTGCAAACTGATTTGGAGCTTAGTACGAGGTGGGTTTGACCTAACCAGAGCAAGTGAAGCTCCCCTATGTTTTATATGTACGGAATTTGATATAGTTGTGCGATATTGGCACAATATGGTTGTTGGAACTTCTTTGCCATAACATGAATAGAACCTCTATGAAGTAGAGAGAATTCATGCATAATTATACTTATGCTTATGTTTATGTTTATCTTTAATTAAGTTGAATAACTAATGGACATGATAATTATGCTTTTGTAAAGTAGAGAACAATGATATTCTCGTGACTTTATCGATTATAGAGTAGAGAACAATCACATGCTTTGGGACTATGTTGGTAGTGCCATGATAGTAAAAAGATTCTAATGCCATATGTAAATTAGCATTATTCCTGCATGTTTACTAAACTAGTGGATTCTAGTTGTTGTTAAGATTTGTTATACTGAAATGTCGATCAAAGGATCGAGAGCGAGAATATTGTGAACTAAAATATGATAATTGAGACATGTTGGACTGTGGACTTTGCTTGCTTGCTTGCCATTGTGCTCATTCGCACACACTTGTGAGGGTAGCTCCCTACAAGCCGGCACTCCGGAGTTGGCCTACGCGACAGTTGCTCGCCCGTGCGGGATTGGGTGCCGAAGTGGATTGCCGTGGGGAGTGTATACTACCACGGGGCCATTAGGCGCGGCGCAAGCTGGACTACCTTGAGTAGGTCCTAGTGAATGAGAATGAAAATGAAAATGGAAATGATAGTGATAGTAATGAATGAGTATCAGTTGTAAGTGTACAGTAGTACTTACATTTCTATGATTATGTTTATGATCATGTTCATAGTAGTTGCAATACTTCTATTATTTACTTGATTCGTTACTGCAGAAATCATGTTTACATGTTGAATACATGCCTGTCACCGGTTAGCACTGCATATTTCTATATCATGCAAATTACTGCTTTTATTTCCATTTAGTACATCATGAGCCTAGTGGTGTAATTCGCCGAGGCTGGCGGCTTACCCACTGGGAACTATTGTTTATAGTTCTCACGCCCTTTTGGTGGTTGTTTTTACAGAGCCTGTTACAGGAGAGGCTAGGGATCGTGACAAGGGAGTCGCGCCTAGCTAGGGACTACTAGGAGCGTGCTAGTCGATCACCTTGTTGCTCGGGCTACGGCCGAGGGTGATGTCCCTATGTATAGAGAAACCACCATTGTATCTATTCTATTTTTGTATCCTCGTGATGTATATGTACTACTTGGACCGTGAATTACAGTTGTGATACTTCTCTTTAGTCGAGATTTTGGGATTGTACACTCTTTGTTCTTTTGTTGATATATATATCGACCTGTACATTGCTCTGATATCAGGATAGGACTTTCTTTGTTTTACTTCCTTTCGACTTGTTGCTTGTAGACGCCTTATATACTGCAGGTGTATGGCGGGTCTGTGCACGTGCCGGATATGCTTCCACTGGTACCCGGGCGTGACACACATTGTCGGCCGCCAACGTGATCTTGCAAGAACATATATATTACTCACTTCGATCCAACTCCAACACTTTTGGAGTTATAAATATGACCCAATCATGATACTTTTGCCAAAGTGGTCGTAAAAGACCCCGTCTCTCACGTTCTAACCCTTATCATCCAACCGGCCTAAGGTTTGCTAGGTCCCCTAAGACTCAACCCTAGGCTCTGATACCACTATAATCTGCCACACCCCGGGCCCAGCGGAAGCCTGCCGGCGCAGGGACAGACTGCCGTGTACACCAAACAATCACAATGCACACAAGGCGTCTACTAAAACAAGAAATGAACACAGTAAAGTCCTAACAAGGCTATCAGAGCGAGTAATATAAAATCACTACTGATCTAACACAAAGAGATCCGCAAGAAATGAATATACAAAATGTATAGAACTAAATCCAGGAGATTAACAACATCTCTAAATCAAATACATAAAACATCTTCCTACAAGATAGAAAAAGAAAGATGATGTCAGGTCCCTCTAAAATATCTCCGTAGGGGTCCTAACTAGTCGCTAACCCCTTGCCACGATCCCTAGCTTCTCCCGTCGTGGAAGGCTCTGAAATAAAACCACAAAACAGAGGGCGTGAGAACTACTAATCAATAGTTCCCAGTGGGCAAGCCGCTGACCTCAGCGAAATACACCACTAGACTAGAGGCAAAAGTAGCATGTTCTAACATTTAATTAGAATGAACAACATGTATAATAAGCATAAATAAAACTTACTAAGCTACTATGCCTTTACTAAAGGATTAACTATCAAGTATATGATGTTCTACTTTCCATTGTTCAACTCTATATGCAATGTCAGTTTACATGCATATTCAATTGTATGCTAATGTCAACTTACATGCATAATCATAAAATTCATGATACTACATAGAGTAAATTGTGCTTTTCATTATTTTTCTAGCCATGCATATATACTAATCCGCATAAGTATAGGTTTACTACCACTAAAGGTGTCAATGTCATCATGTCCAACAAAAATGTCCAACTACTATGAATGCATCAAGTAGCAATATAAGGTAGCAAATCACAAGTATGAACATCTACTATGTGTGCATCAACTATCGTGATGTACAATATTAAGATAAGTTTCAATACCCAATTTACAAGGAACGTACACGTGGTAACATCTCGGCTCGTGCCATGCCTTAGTGGCCCCGTGGGGGTCATCATTTTTCCTACAAGAAAAAAAACTCCGCCCACAGCATCCCACTTCGGCGCGCAATCCCGCACGGGTGATCTATCGTCACAAGGCTAAACTCCAGAGTGTCGGCTTCTAAGGAGCGACCCTCACAAGCATGTGCGAATGAGCACAAGGGCAAGCTAGCGTAATCATATCATAGGGTCCACAATTTGGGATACTCAGTCATCATGTCTAAAACATGAAATTTTCACACATCAACTCGACGGTCGGATACTAGATCATTCATGTCATGTCTTGTTTACATCTACTTGGGTGGTATGTCTTTACGAACACATACAATGCCTAAAGCATGCATAGTTCATATGTCATTACCCTACCTAGGATAGTTCACTATTTTATACAAGACTCCAAAGAGGTTCAGGACATGCAATTCCAATAACTGTCCAAGAAAACGTTTACTAATATCATATGCAAGAGAATTATGAAGTGTCCACAAGTACCACAATGCATGTTATGCACATGTCTTTCTACTAACATCCTCACTACATGGAGTGGAAGTATTATGATGCAAATAATTAATTCCACTAGTATTACATGTCAATATCTCAATTAGGGTTCGCCTCAAAGGCTTTACACTCTCATTTCCTCATGTCTAAAATATGGAATATAACTATCGATCTCTAAATCGAATGCAATATCACAATGGCCAATACTAGTTGTTTTATTAGGTTAAATGCACCAAGTTACAATGTCATATGTCAAGTTCTAGTTGTTCAACTAGATTAAATACACCAAGTTTAGCTTCAAGATGACCTTGTCATGCACTATGTCCCAATGTCCCAATTATCTTGCCTACAACAAGTATAATGTTATCATGCAAGTAATGCTAAGTCTCAATTACCTTGTCTATAACAAGTGTACTAATGTCAATATGTAAGTTAACTACTTACTTAACCCATTCACTAGGTATCCTCAAGAAATGTGCTATCATTCATGCTCTAACATGCCTCCTATTGTTGCATAAAAGAGAAGTCAACAAGTATCATTTAGTGCCCAAATCCACATGTATGCCTCTACTACATAGAGCATAAATTTTCACTATACATAACATGTATGTATTATGTTTTCATAAATTCTAGTATGTTATATCAGGCATGAATAAGCATCTAAATATGTCTTAAAACCATAAGGAAGGCATAGGGGGAGTTCACCCATTTCGGTGAGATCAAACCCACCATAAGCACTTCGATCCCTTTCGTTCCTTCGAACGAAGTTGTCGACCAAGCTCCTAGCACCCTAAGAGAATTTCTAAGAGGGTTATAAGTCTCGAACGAACATCAAACAAAATTCACCAAAAATCACATAGAAAATATGTGAAAATTATCTTTGATCAAGCTACACTTGTCCAAAGCTCGAATCAACCCAATGGATCTTCAAATCCAACCTAAATGAGAGTTCAACACTCATCAATTAGGTTCCAAAAATCCCAAATCAAAAAATCTCAAAATAAACCCTCGTTTTTCGAAAACTAGGTTTTCATCTCCAAATCTTGCAAAAATCACAAATAGATGTTACAAGAAGAGTACTAACCTCAAGCAAAGCTCCTCCAAACCAAGCTATCTTGAGTTAAGGTTCAAGATAAATCCTCCAAAAAGCTCCTCTCTTCTCATCCAAGCTTCCTCCAAGGTCCATAAGTTTGCCACCATGAAGAGGAAGAAGAAAAGGAGATCAAACCTCAAATTAAAAGAAATTTGAGAGGAAAATCTAGAGAGAAAATGGGAGAAAATCCTACCTTTCTCCTTCTCCAAGCTCAGCACAAAGGGTGCTGTAAGGGAGATGAGGGGATTATATAACATATTGTAACAAACCCCAAAAAGCCCCTCAAAACACTAGAAATTGCAAACTGCACGAACTGCAGTTTTTGCACTGCGTACCGGTACGCGGGAAAGAATACAGATACCAGGTCAACAAAACTGTCAAACCCGAGCCTCGACCAAGCAGAAACAGTGCGGCGTACCGGTACTAGGCCTATGTCGTACCGGTACCCGACCACCCGACAGCTCAAACCCGAGAGCAGCATTTCTCGATTTAAACAGGGGAGTTCCGGTATCCATTCTCTGGTACCGGTTCCCAGTACCCCAAAACCTACAGTTTGGAGTTTTGGTGCTAAGTACTCCCTCGCGCATTCCCGCAACACGAGGAATGGATCGGTACTCAGTCAACGACCTACAAAAACAGCAGGAATAGCCCAAAACGCTATTCTAACACTGGAACCTCGTAATTTGCTAAAGTTCAATGTGTTACAAAATTAGCCTCTCTTTTTAATGGATTGAGACCTCTTCGACTTCTAATTCCTTTTATTTTAATTTTCATATTTAATTAAGTTAAAAGTTTTATAAAAGTTAAGAACTCTATTAACTATTAAGTGCTAATTAAAATAATTAAGTTTGGTGATATATATATATCACTAATAAACTTGATAAAATTCTCGAATTTTTTAGCTAAAATTACTTAACTTTAAAAGAAATATTGGAAATTGAGGGGCTCCTAAAAGGACAAAAAAAGAGAGAGGGAGAGAAAAAGTTGAGAGGTCTATTTCAGAAGTTCCTAGATTAGAAATGTAACATATTGTGTTTTAACAATTTATACTTATAAACATATTCACTCTCAAAAAAAAAAAAAAAACAAAAAACAAAAAACAAAAAAATCTTATAAACATAGAGAGTGTGGGCCAGTTTCATCTCGTATTCATCTAATTTTCCTGTCCATTATTTTGCTCTCTTCGAAACCACAGAAACACAGGAGCCAAGGATGAAGGAAAGGCGAAGATAAGTGGCGGGGAGGGTCAATTGCCAAAATGCCCTGACACGCGGCTGTACGTGCGGCACTCATTGTCAAAACCACAAGGACAAATACGTAAAATGATTCACATAAATTTATAATAGAAATATTATTTTATTAATTTTCCCTGAGAATTTAGAAGGTATTAAAGGGCCAATATACTTCCTGAGATCTCGGGCACTCGTACAAAAAAAACATGCTATTGATCAAAAGGTACGGATCACTTCATTTTTCTTTGTTATTCGTAAATTTATACTTTTCTTTTTTTGAATTTGTACGTGTAAAGTATAAGTTGAATTTATCATAGGTGAAGAGGATAGAAAGAAAGAAAGAAAGAGGAGAAGAGTGTATAAAAAAGTACACAATAATCCTTCGGGTACGAAGGGTGTATATATGCGGTGCACGAATGATAATCTACGTGCAAAGTTTGAGCACAAAGATTAAACCTCACGGGGAGGAGATTTGTCGGCTTAGAGGGAGGCGAGGATGTGCCGGCGGCGGCCGTAGACCGACTACGCGCTGTCGGATTCGAGCCGTTCGCTTTGACGACATTCCTATCAACCCGAGTCGACTCGAGATGCAAGCACCAGCTCCGAGCAGCTGTTGCTGCACGCCTCTTAAAGCAGTCGCCGCGCCGATCGTGACCACCAAAAAGGTTTTGCTAATCCCTTCTAAAGAATAGATTTTTTTTTTTTTTTTTTGGATCTAGAAAACACTTAGAACGATTGGATTATATATATTTAGGATTTGGCATGCGCGCTTAATTAGTGATTACTTTTTTGACGTGTCACAAACATAAAAGAATATGACTTTTTTTAACATATATATATATATATATATATATATATATATATAGGGTCCGGCTACTATACTATTATGAGTACGATCGCTTTCGTATTCATAAATTATTTTTGATGATAGAGCTTCCGAATCGACGATCCACACCGTTAAATTATTTTTACAACATTTAAAACTTCTAGAAATCAAATTTTATAATTTTTCGACATCATTTACCTTACGATCAAGAGGTCACAAATTTGACAATTTTTAACGGCCGGTATGAAATACTCGCTAGTTTAACGGTGTAAAAGAATCGAAATTTGTTGAATTTTTGATAGAAAATTCTATTCACTACATAGATAAAGATCAATAACTGCAATCTTGGTGAAGTTAAGTGAATGGAAAACTATTACAGTAGAGTTAATTTAAGAAGAAAAAATAAAAAAAATTAACCAGGTTTAAATTTTAATTGGTGACTCAGAATCGCAATTACCCAGTGTTGAGTTTGCTAAATGCTAATTAATTACAAGCCTCTAGGCGCGAGTGGATCACATTTCTTGAATAGCCAGACAGAACTATATGTGGGCGAGAGAGGTCCAAAAAAGATATAGACAGCAATTAATTCTTTCCCGCGAAAGAAAGTCTAGGAGGTGAGAAAGTATAGTTTTCAAAACCTTTTTACCGACCCTCCCTAGAACAAGTAGTAAAAAATTTGATGGTTGGTATTCGAGACCCAAGTTCGAATCCTAATTGATTCACATTTCTAACTAAGTTAATTTATTTCTAAATGAAATAAACGAAACGGGTAGCGTGCTATCTATCTCTTAAATTTTTTTTTTTTTTTTTTTGTTCTTTCTTTTCCGAAGAACATGTGGAAATCAATTCATTAATTTGTAGAGCCCGATTATACGAGTATGTCTTTTGTGCTTTCGAATGTACAAAGATTTCTGTACTTGTACGTAATTTATTTTCGATGATAGGATATTTAATTCGACAATCGGCTCCGTTAGACATGATTTACGCTACTGGAACTATTTAGAAACTAAATTTCATACTTTTTCGATATTATTTATCAAGGGATCAAAGGGTTTCAAAAACCACTATTTTAATGACCGATGTGGAACGTTTGTAAGTTCAATGATATAGAACAATCAGAATTAGATAAATTTTTAATTAAAAAAATTCTATTATCATCAAGAATAAAATCAATACTTTTGATGTGAAATTTAAGGCTTTTATCATTGTTTTTCATAGAATTTTTATTTGTAGTCATTCATTTTGAAGATATTTATTCACTAGACAAACGAAATCAAAAAATTATCAAATTTAATTTTTAGATAGTTCCAGCATATATAGTAGATCATGTTTAATGGAATCGATCACCGCATATTCCAGTATCGAAAACAACTTAGAAACACAGAGTTCTATGTGCTTTCGAAAGCATAGAAGTTTAGCTCTAAATACATAATAATATAAATTTGGAAATAGTCATAAAGTATAACCACCTGATCAACAAAGAGAAATATATGAATTCCCAAACAAAATCTAAGGGAAGATGAAGGATGCCCGGTTCTCCATGGAAAAGAGGGATAAAGAAGATTTATGGATTAAAAAGTTTCTGGACCTAAAAACAAATTATATAAACAACAAAATTAGGCTCAGAGCATTGTCGTCCAACCAAAGTGAATGTATATCAAATTATTGTTATATTTGCTTCATAAAATTTTGTTTAATAAGATAAATATATTATGTATTTTTTGCCATTTCGGAATCTAAATTCTGATTTCGTCCCTAGCGTTGGCTAAGCCAAGAAAAAACTAATAGAAATCAAATTTAGAGTAAATTAAGAGCTTGAAAATTAAATATAAGATCCAAATGGTATGATGTAAGTGCGCGAAGTTGCAGAAGAGATAACAACGTTGGGATTAATGAATCTGCAACAACATAGAAGAGGGAAACACTATATCGATGCCCATTAGGCTAAGGGCCTGTTTGGTTCAACGTAAAGCGAGGTGAATGGTATTTTAGGAAGCTTCTTTAAACATTAGTTTCAATCGTTCTAGTCGAACCTTTTTTTAAATAATCTCTTAAAAAAATTATAATTTATAAAAGGAAAAATTTTAAATACCACTCCTGTGGTTTCACGCTTTCTCATTTTAGTACCCTAGGATTTAAAGTGTATAAATTTAGTATCCTGTAGTTTTTTTTTTTATTTTTTTATTATTGATTCTGCTAATTTTTTTCGTTAAATCGGTAATAAAGTTAAAACTAAAGTGTACTAAACTGATTATTCGATAAATCTAAGTGGAGTATCTGAAGTTTTTTGTATATAATTTAACAAAATATTAACGAAGAACCTGGCGAAAAGATAAAAATGAAACCACAGAACATTAACTTCATACACTTTAAACCACAAGGTATTAAAGTGAGAAAGTGTGAAACTACAGTGGTGATATCTAAAGTTACCCTTTATAAAATAATTCTATCAAAATTTTATTTGATAAAATAATTTTATTTCATTCAACTCAGTGTTGAAGTGAAAAATAATTAAGAAGCAATGAATTGTTCACAATTTTTAATAAAATTTATTAAGAAAGAAAACAGTAAACAATTCACCATTTCTTTCTATTTCCAATATAAAGTTTAAATAATAATATAAAAATTTCAACAAATTACGTATAATCTTAACAACTAAAAAAATGTTAACAATCTATATCCTTGTATCCGAACAATGAAATTGAAATTCTAATTAATAATCCAAATACAATCCTAATAACCTCAAAAAAATCATCACAATTCACATAATAATAATAACAGTATAAAAGTAGAAAATGATTCACCATTTTCTAAAAATGGCGAATAGCAACTATATAAAAATTCTAACAAATCATGTATAATTTTAACAATTCAAAAAATTCTAAAAATCTTTCTATATAATTCCAATAATCAAACAAAAATTCTAATAACCCACATACAGTCCTAACAACATCATATAACAACAAAAAAAAAAAATTCTCACGACTCATATGAAATACAATGATAACAATATGAATATGGAAAATGATTCATCGCTGGTTAAAAACGGTGAATAACAAAAACTATATAAAAATTCTACCAAATCATATATAGTTTTAACAATCCAAAAAATTCTAACAAGTTACTCATATAATTCTATCAATCAAACATAAATTTTAATAATCCGCATACAATCTTAACAACCTCACAAAAATTTTCACAACTCATATGAAAAATCTACAATAATAATTTGAAAATGAAGAATGAGTCACCACTTTTTCTAATGGCCGTAAACGATTCACTATATTTTTTTTTATTTTTATAATACTGAGTTGACAAGAAGAAAGTTCATCGGCCAAATAAAATTTTTGAAAGTTCATTTGGCCAATTAAAAGTTTGTTTAAAATTATTTTAAAGAAATGTCCGTTCTAATCTAAAAGAAGAAAAAAAAAAGAACAAAAAAAAACAAAAAAAAAAGAAATATACCATGATTATTCAACGTAGGGCGACTATACTTTTATAGTATTTAAAACTTTCAATCATGAAACTTCCGAATCGATGATCCACTCCGCTAAATATGATTTAGAGTATTTAAAATTTTTTACAAAAAAAAATTCGTAATTTTTCGAAATCATAATAAAGTCCATCAAGAGAGCATAAAATGAACAGTCAAAATTGAACGGCGTTCTAAAAGTAAATGATCGGATCATTTAATTTAAGATCGGAGTTATTAATCTTTATCTAGATAGTGAATATAATTTTCTATTAAAAATTCAATTGATTTTGCTTCTTTTACACTGTTAAACTAACAAGTATTTTATACCGGTCATTAAAAATTGTCAATTTTGAAATCTTTTGATCGTAAGATTAATGATGTCAAAAAATTATAAAATTTAATTTCTATAAGTTTTAGATGCTTTATAGATAACGTTTAACGATATGAATCATCAATTCAAAAATTCTATCATTAAAAACGACTTACGAGGACGAACGCGATCGTACTCATAAGAGTATAATAGCCCGAGTCTATTCAACAATCTCACTAATATTTTTTACAACTATCTAAATGTTTTTCAATTTGTTCTGAGCCTCAGTTTGAACCAAATTTCTAATTTGGACTTTGAACCTAAATTTTCAATTCCAATTGAAATTCAAAGTAGGTTTTTGGATTCAAAATTTAATTCAAGTTAAAATTAAAATATCTAATTTAAATTTTGAATTTAAATTTAAATTTAAGTATGGTGTCATAGCTAATGCAACATCTTGAGTGACATTGAATTTGCATTCAGACTCAAATTTTGAATTCAAAATCAAATTCAAAGATTAAATTGCAAATTCAATTTTGCAGTTTGAAATATCAATGCAATCTGTTTTGAGTAATTTATTAAGTAATATAAAAAGTCTTGTCTAATTAGAAATTTAACTTTTATTACTGTTCATTAGAGAGTTCAATCCTGATTTTTATCATGAATATACCAAGCACATGATTAGATTATTTTATTAAGTTCAATTTTAATTCTAATTCTACCCAATTATTTTGTATCATCCTGTCAAATCAAATCCTTAATACCGGTCAACAGCACTTTGACTGAAAATTTAAATCTATTATATATTTATCTTTATAGATTTAGTTAGTATACTTCATAAATCTCGCGACTATAAATTCACTAAAGTAAATAATTAATTTAAATTATAAAGCTAAATAAAAAGTTTGATAGTAAAATTAAAATTTTGAAAAGTTACGTAGCCGATTCCAAATGATTCATAGTTCGGATAAGAGCTTGTTTTTGGATGAAAGTAGGGACGAAGTCGTTTTTAGCTGTAAACAATCAATTATGCTGTTTGGTTCGCCATAATAAAGAAACGATCGAAACTAGAGTTACCCAAAACAGCATAATTGATTTTGGCCCTAGGGTTGGGCCTAAGCCAATTACGGTGAAGAAAAGTGAAGAAAAAACATAATATAATAATATAATAGTTAATGCTAATTATTTAAATAATTTAATTATGGTACTAATTATTTTTTGTTTAGTTTGAATATCTAAAATATGATAAAAATTAATTAGTTAAGCTTTAGTATGTCCTTCATTTTAGTTTGTAAATTTAAAATATGATAAAAATTGATTATTTAAGTATTAATATTTTTTTTACTTTATATTTTTATCGTTGTATTATTTTAAATTATGTATAAAAATAATTTAGTTATTTTAGAGTAAATTTTATACTTATATAAGAATATAATTATATTATTTTTATTTATTATATTATAATGTATTATTTATCAAGTTATTAATTATTTATATATAAATTATAACTTTATATCATTCACTTTTTGCCAAACAAACAATAAAACTAAAAAAAATTTACTTCTATATCTATAAAAACAAATACTCAAATATTAGTAGGGAGAAGTAATTTTCACCTGAACTCCATTTCAACCCAAAATCCAATTTCGGTGAAACAAACATGCCCTAAGTATTGTACATTTTTACCAAAAAAAATAATGATAAGCCCTATAAAATAGGGGAAAAAAACTTCAACAGAAAACTTTCTAATGATGTCTCATTGAGTAGCCCTGATTCGCTGCTATGTATAAGTTTTGACTTTATACAAGTATTATATCCCTTCGAAAATTTAAAAAGATTCTTTTGAATTTTAGTATTAGAAAATACCTAATAAGTTTTGGATGGAAACAAAACTAACACATGATAGTAAATCATGTCTTCCCAACTAGTCGTCATTAGGGAGTTTTCTACTAAAATTTTATCCATAAAATATGATGCAACTTTGAACTAAACTATTGAAATTTAGATTTTGGCTGATACATGGAGACTGGCCGTAGAGTCCAAAATATCCGCTCTAAAAGAAAATAAAGATAAAGAATGAAAAATAAAAGGAAAGTTTCTAAATCTCGACTAAAAGAATTTTTTTAAAAAAGAAAAGTTGTAATAATTAGGTCTGGTCAAATTGGGTTACTTTGTATCAAGTCATTTGAAGTGAGACCTGTCAAATCGTCGGTGCTAACTATTAATTTTAAAAATTCAAACAAACGCAATTAACAACCACGAATTTTGGATTGTAACTCTGCCTAATCAGTCTCCAGCCACTTTTTATATGATTTAGTCCAATCCGACCTTCCACTATTTCGAACTTGACTGTATTCAATCTAACCCGACCTCCCTTTATGAAGGAGTATGTTGGTTCATTTAAGCCAATAAATCCAACAAAATAGACAATTCTAGTAAAAGAAGAGAAAAGCTACAGATCTAGAAGTGGAATTGCTGGAGTAAGGGGGGAAAGAGAAATGCTTATTTTTTAAAAAAAAAAAGATAGCATGGTATACATTTTTTTTTTTTAAGAGATGAATTTAATTAAAAATATGAAACAATTAGGATTTGAACTTGAGACTTCGAATACTAATTATTAAGTTCCTTATCGCCTACGCTAGGACTAGCTAGGAAATTTTAAAATTATTAAACTTTTTAAGTTACATGGCCAATTTTTTAATTATATAATAGTATGTTTTCAGAATCAACCCATCACAACAGACTTTAGCCAAACCAAATTAGGGGTGGGCGTGAAAACCAATAAACCACGAAGCCAATCCAGAACAAAAAAATTCAGAATATAAGTTTTTATATATATATGTATATACGCGTATGTATGGTACATTTTTATATTTGTAGGTGCATATAGGGATGTAAAACGGGGTTGGCGGCACGTGTGCTGCCCAGCCCGGCGCAGCCTCGGGCTGAGCTATAGCACGGCACGGGTGCTGTACCACCTGTGCCAGCCCGGCCGAGCCCGAGCTTTTGGGCCGTACTGGACCTCTTCCCTAGGGCCCGACAGCTCAACACGGCATGGCCCGAAACGGGCCTAGGCTGTGCCGGATCGAGGAGAGGCCGGCGGTGACCCGGCGTGGCAAGCCATGGAACCTCAGGCCCAAGGCAAGGCAAGCTGCCTTGAGCTTTGGGGTCTCTTCTCTTTCCAAGGTCTGTCTACCTAACAAACCATGGGAGGATTTTGGTTCATTGGACCAAAAACTCATCTTATTTCTTTTTTCAAAAACCTAATGCAAATATACATATTTTAAAATAAATTTAAATATTTATTATTTTATAATTATTTTTATAAATTTTAAAATTTTTAATCAAAATATCAATTTAAATAAAAATAATTTATTCTTTGTATTTTTAGATTNTTTAAGGGGCCGACCCGGTGCACGACCCAGCCTGGCACGGCCTTAATTTGCAACTTCTATAAAAAAAAAAAAAAAAAATAGTATTTAAAAGAAAGAAAAAATGATAATGATACAAGGCGAGACCTTAATTTGCAACTTCAATTTTTTTTTTTTTTTTTTACCAAATTGTGCATAAGATTAGGATAGAACATTTTCTTTGTTGTCTTCCTACAACTCTTGAATTTAAGAAATAATAAATCCTAAACAAACAATTGAAGGACAATAATTTTTAACCACTAAAATTTGTGTAGATTGAGACATTTTTTATCTATGTGTCGCATACACTTTTATGAGTACGTCTTATATGTCCGTATCGAACAAGCTATTGACGCACATTCGACCTGGGTTCATAACGCATACTATTAAAATAATATATTTTTTTATTTTATTTGTTGCATATGTAATATAAGATAATAATTATTTTGACTTTTTGATAAATACATATAAATTTTTTTAGATAATAAGTTTAAATTATGTATGACGAAGAATTTTTTTTAAAAAATATATATGACTATCAATGAGAATTTTATTAACTTTTATTTGCATGAGAAGTATGACAATAATTTAACAAATTTAATTATATTATAGTATTAATAAAATTATATTATATTAGTGGTGTCTACGTCATATTCGTGTCCTAATTTTTAAAAAATTATCAAATTATCGTGTCCGAATCGTATTGTGTCTCATATTCTGTATTGATGATTGTGATGCCTAGTTTTTATAATATTCTAGGAACAAGCCATTTAAACATTTAGACCAATGGGAACACTAAGTAGGTCATCTCTATAATGCTAGGGTGTATTAATCTTTGGCGAAATAATGACAGCATTGCAAGGCACTCATTAATTCGCTATGACCATTGCGTAGGGATGAAAACGAATCAGATATTATCCGAAATTATCTGCATCCGGATTGAAAATTTTCGGCTGGGTTCGAATACAAATATGGTTATAGAGAGTCAAAAAAAAATAATGTACATATCCCAGGAAAGAAAAAAAAAAAAAAAAAAAACGGACATCCAGAATTTTTTTAATACTATTATTTATTTGTTCTAGAAATATATCTCTCTTGTCTACTCCTCCAAGTTATCGCCGATCAAGCTAGGTTTGGAGTATTTTTTTTCTCCTCGTCGATTTGATAAACAAGAGTACTAAATTATTTGATTGCTAATGTGTGGAGAATAGATAGATAGATTATAGGTCACCCATCTCAAACCTAGCGAAAAAAACCAACCATCTTTAGATCCTCTTTCACACATCTCTTGCACTTGAGAGAAAACACCAAAACAAGAAAATTTGAGCTTAAGATTGAGAGGAATTAGCTTTATTTTTTTCTCTTAACCTATTTTCTTTTGACCTTCTAACTAAAACTCATATATCCCAACTCGGTTCACTTAGCCCAAAATACGCCACAAGTCACTTGACTAAAAAAGAACAACAAAGAAGCCCATTTGAATAATAGACAATTGGGCTTCTATGAACATTTATTAAACTTGCAAACAAAAGGAAACAAAAAAAAAAAAAGTTTAGCACTAACTTTTAACATTCATACTTAGAAAACAAAGATAATATGGATACGGGTATGATCTTGTCCAATATTTGACCTTATCCTATCTGCTTTTCGATCACCCTTATCCTTGTGCACGCCAATTATTCTCTATCCGATCGATATTTTAAAAAAAGATGATATCAAAGTTGATTGTACATCCATTTAGATTGTTCATGAGATCACAATTTTCTTACTCTGGTTGAGATCATAATAATAACAGATATGAATTCTCACCATGTACATTAAATCCAGTTAATTAAATTCATCTATTAAAATTTAATGAATTAAATCATCATCTCTTAAATTCCACATATATACCAATCAATATTAGAACTGTGAAGGGTTAGACGACCATTCATATTTTTCTAACCCAACGCTTTAACTTTTTTTTGCCTTTCATGAATATCACGTGGGAGCGAGTTATATATACGTACTTTGTGATCAAATCGATTGTGCGCGCAATTAGTATAAAGTACATGCAACACAGCATATGTCGTGGCATGAAGGTATGAAAGGAATCAATTAAGCATGAAATCCAAAGATGATGACAAAAAAACTACGTACGCACATATATCCTGCAAAGAATAGGACATGTTTTTAACTATTAATTACAATGTGCAAGTGGCTTAGCAAGCAAAATCAAATTAACTTAAACACAAAGCATGCGCACCAAGAAAAGATTGGATGCATGCATGAATGTGTTTTCACGGGGATAAGTTGGTACAAATGGCAAATATATATATGGTAATTTTCCACAAGTCCTTAATTAGAGGGACACAATTAAGTTAAGTTTTATATATATTAATTAGGGTTATTTGCATACACGTCCCTGCAAACATAGTGAATTGCAGAAATATTCCTGCAAAACGAAAACTCTATAAGTTATCCCCGCAAAAGTCTAAAGTTATGCAGATATGTCCCTGCCGTCCAGATCTGTTAGAAAATTTTTATTAACCACGGTTAAAATACTTAACCATGGTTAATTATAACGTGAATTTACGGTTCTACCCTTCTTCTTCCTCCTCTTCTTCTTCCCTCTTCTTCGTCGCCGGCGAGGGCGACAGCGGCAGCGACGGCAGCGACGACGGCGGCGACGGCGAACCCTCTCTCTTTCTTTTCCTCCTTCTTCCTCTCCCTCTTCCCTTTTCTCCCTTCTTCTTCCTCTCCCTCTTCCTCTTCCCTCTTCTTCATCACCGGCGAGGGAGGAAATGCGACGGCGGCGTCGAACCTTCTTCCTCTCCCTCTTCTTCTTCCTCTCCCTCTTTCTTTCCCTCTTCCTCTTCTTCTTCCCTCTTCTTCGTCGCCGGCGAGGGAGAAGATCCGGCGGCGGCGCGCGGCGACGAACCCTTTCCCTCTTTATCTTTCTCTTCTCTCTTCTTCTCCTTCTTTCTCTCCTTCTTCCTCTTCCCTTTTTTTCTTCCTCTCATTCTTTCTCTTCCTTCTTCTTCGTCGCCGGCGAGGTCGACCCGCGCCGTCGCCGCCATCCGCTCCGGCGGCCGGAAGAGGAAAAGAAAGAAAAGGGGAAGAGGAAAACTTTTGGAGGGATATATTTGTGAGGGTAAAATGGTCATTTCACGACTTCGCTGTTAAAAAACAAACAGCTCACTAACGGATGTTAACTGCAGGGACATATCTGCATAACTTGGGACTTTTGCAGGGACAACTTATGGAGTTTCAATTTTGCAGGGATATATCCGTAATTGGCTATGTTTGCAGGGAGCTGTATGCATTTGACCCTATTAATTATATGTATGTACGTTCTCAACTTGTCAATTTTTCCTTAGGATTATTTGGATTTGATTGGGCACTAAATCTAAGTGATTAGTGTCTCTTGCTACTTCATTATGGTACTGGCATAGATTCTCACGGCCGGGGGAGGCATCACCTGAGGGAGTAACTAGCTCCTAATAAAAGTTTCAAGATTTGAGAGAGTGCAAACAAAAATAGCAACCAATATTCTACCTTGGCATAGAATATATATATATATATATATATATATATATATATACTATGCCAAGGTAGAATATTGGTTGCTATTTTTGTTTGCACTCTCTCAAATCTTGAAACTTTTATTAGGAGCTAGTTACTCCCTCAGGTGATGCCTCCCCCGGCCGTGAGAATCTATGCCAGTACCATAATGAAGTAGCAAGAGACACTAATCACTTAGATTTAGTGCCCAATCAAATCCAAATAATCCTAAGGAAAAATTGACAAGTTGAGAACGTACATACATATAATTAATAGGGTCAAATGCATACAGCTCCCTGCAAACATAGCCAATTACGGATATATCCCTGCAAAATTGAAACTCCATAAGTTGTCCCTGCAAAAGTCCCAAGTTATGCAGATATGTCCCTGCAGTTAACATCCGTTAGTGAGCTGTTTGTTTTTTAACAGCGAAGTCGTGAAATGACCATTTTACCCTCACAAATATATCCCTCCAAAAGTTTTCCTNAAGCATAAAATTTGATTTCTAGATATTTCAAGTGGTGTAGATCATATTCAACGGTGCCGATCATCGATTTGGAGGTTCTATCATTGAAAACAAATGGGTGGCAACGAAGCCTGTTTGCTACCGATAGTATTCTAGCTCAACTCTCTCTCTCTCTCTATATATATATATATAATTGAGCTAGAATACTTTTAGAAGCACCAATCCCTGGGTGCTTCTAAGTTTCTAGCCCTTGGATCTATTTCTTAATTGCTAATACCTCTTGGATCAAACACTATTCCACCTACCACCACTTAGCGCCATCATCTCAACTCTATATCTCTCCATCTAATGGTTAAAAACTCAAAAGCACCACCCCCTTGGTGCTTTTTAGAATATTCTAGCTCAACTCTCTCTCTCTCTCTATATATATATATATGTATATAATTGAGTTTCTATAGTTTTAAAAGCACCAAATCATTAGTGTTTGCAGGCCTCAGTATTTAAATATCTAGAGAGAAAGAGTTCAACAAAAATATTATTAACATAGTATATGAATAACCGATCGTCCTTAGAGCAAATGGCAAAAAGCTTGGTGGTTGGTATCCAGGACCCAAGTTCGAATCCTAGTTGATTCACATTTTTAGCTAAGTTTATTTCTAAATGAAATAAACCAAGCGAGTAGCGGGCTATCTATTTCTCAAAAAAAAAAAAGAAAGTATATGAATAGTGGTCAGTAGTTACTATCCACTTTTTTCTTTTTTGAGCATTATTATTCTACCAAAACCTCACTAAGCCCTAGACATATATCCAATAATCAAAAAGTGGATAATAAACAATACTATTTTTTCTATACTAGAGAGAGAGTTGTGCTAATATACGATTGATAGCCTATGAATAATATTACTATATCTATGTTTCCACCATTGGATTACCACTATTCTACCAACCGCTGCTCAACCCTAGACATCGAATGATAAAAAAAATATGTAGCAAGCACTATTTTCATACTTTCAATAGTATTCCAGTCACATTCGATGCATATATATATATATAGAGAGAGAGAGAGAGAGAGAGAGAGAGAGAGAGAGAGAGAGAGAGAGAGAGAGAGTGTGGGCTGGTATGCTTCTGGAAGCACGGANGTAGGAGGGTGTAGGTTCAAATTAACTTGAATGGTGGAATTCTCAGCATAGCTCATGTCGCCAACTCCACTGTTCATGTGTAGAACACTTGGCACATCCATGGAGCTGTGGCTATATATAAACGAATAGCTGCTGAGAAAGTTAGAGCCCTTAGTTGAGATAAGTTAGGCTTTTGTAGAGTTCATGGTTTGTTCTATATATATATATATATATATATATATATATATATATATATAAAGAGAGAGAGAGAGAGAGAGAGAGAGAGAGAGAGAGAGAGAGTCCGACTGTGGTGTTTCTAATAGCACCAAACACTTAGCGCGACTAAGTTTCCCGCAATTAGATTTATCCTTTAAGTATTTTTACGCGTTAAATTATACTATTTAACCAACGAAGTACTTACTCGATCATAGAAAATTATTATCATTCTAACTGCACATCCTTTCATCTAATAGCAAAAAACTAATAATACCAATGACTTGGAGTTATTAGAAGCATTCCAATCTAATTCTCACTAATTTTTATTAGTAATTGGCATTTCTATGAAGATCATATAATTCAATTAGTTGTGAATTAATTTTAGCAGTAATTAAGGGTTCAACGGTTGCAATGGATTAAATTTAATCATAAAATTTTACAAAAGTAACAAAAAATTTTACAAAAGTAACATCCGGGTAATCAGTCTAAATATATCACAAGTTTATATCGCTTTTTTCCTCCTTTTTAAATTAAAGATATGTAAAGAGTATCAGGCCAAAAGCACAGCAAACTTTGAATAAAAAAAAAAAGAAAAATGTATAGATTAAAATTTTTTATGTCATTACCTAACATTACAGTCATTTTGATTTGTGAAAAAAAAAAAAAAAAAAAAAAAAAAAGAAAAAGAAAAGCTCTACAACCCTTTTGGATTGTAATAAATGCAACCCTCAAAATATCAAAAAGATGGTGACACGAATGGGATAAAGGTCGTTACCTTCGGATGGGGAAGTTTGGGATCGAGAGGCTATTGAATTATTTGATAAAATTTAAATTGCCTAATATATTTAGATTTTAAATACTTGTTTACAAATATGCTAAGATGTTGTCTAGATGTCAGAATAAGTTAAAAAAATACGAGTTTGATTTTGCCTCCTTGAAAAACTCTGACATTTATAATTTTTAAGATAATATTTTTTACTCATAAAATAATTTATCTTATTCCAAAAAATTTATGTGAAAGTCGAATATATATCAATCATATTCCTTACTTTCAATCACAATAAGAAATTCTCACAGGTCTTGTTTGGATGCGTAAATACATTATTTAGTACATTCTCTTTGATTTACTTAAGAATTATATAATATTTATTCGATAAGGGATGAGATCGATCAAATGTATAAAAAGAATTGTTATATTCAACTTTCAAGTTATTGTTTCGAAAAAAGATAAATTACCGAAGGAGAAATGTATTATTCTGCTAAATTATAAATATTAAAAACATTTTTAAGGACCAACAATAAAACCTTTACTTGTCAATCATATAAGGAAATTTTGCACACAACGTAATAATATTATTATGGCTAGAGCTACTATATTCTTATAAGTATAAAACCCTTTATACTCATCATTTTTCGACTGTTGGATGAAAGAATGTGCAGTTAAAATGATAGTAGCTCCCGGTTAGAATGATAGTGGTCTCCAAAAATTGAGGAGGTTGTTGGTTGAATAGTATGATCTAACGGGTGAAATGATCAAAAGAATAGATTTAACGGTTGAAAATTTATTAGTACAAAAAGATCTATACTCATAAGAGTATAATAGCCGAACTCTATTATTATATATCTTATTTCGGAAAAAGCTTACTATATAACACTTATATCACATTATCAATAACCAGCAAACCACATTTCTCTTTTTAAGAAAAAAGTATAATAAAAATATCTTTCTAATAATCATAATAAAATGGATCAATTCAAGAAAAGTAATCTTATTGGTTGAAAATATTACATCAGTAATATAGCTGGTGCATTCTATACTTTTTCCTTACTCTGACGTTCAAAGCATCCAAAACAATTTTTTTTTAAAAAAAAAAGAAACGTAGTAGCGGCGTTAAACTTAACGGAAAACCAGGGCTGGGGCACCCGGCCCACAGTTTCGAGGTGGGTCCGTCCAAACTCCAATATTAAGTATGCGAGCTCGGGTGGGGCCCACCACAGACGCGAGTCGTGTGCGTCGCTCCATCACACGTGCCTCTTTCCCTGTTTCTTATGAGCAATACTATGCGCACACGCTAAAAAAAAATCTGGGATTTCAAATTGATAACTGGAGCGGGTGAAATTGATCAGCACTATTAAAAATATTTAAAAATTAAATTTTATAATTTTTAAAAAATATTGTCAAGTTCATCAAAAATCGAAAAATAAACGGTTGAAAATGAATAATTAACCTTCTAAAAATAAAGATTAGATATTTTTAATTCATAACCGAAATTATCAGACATTATCTAAATAGTATATATAAAGACTTTTCTATAAAAAAATCCAAGCATTTTTCATTGTTCTATACATAAGCAAACTTCTCAAATAGGCGGGCAAAAATAGTCAATTTTGTGATCGATCCTTTGATCACTGTAATAATTTTTAAATATTATAAAATTTAATTTCTAAATAATTTAGATCAATTTTAACGATTCCAATCATCGATTTGAAATTTTTATTATCAAAAATAATTTGATAGGGTGAAGATCTCCGTCTTCCTAATAAAAGAATAGAATAGAAGCTGAATTCTCTCTCTCTATATATATATATATAATGGATGAAAATGATTAATAGAATAAATCTAATGGCCGAAAACTTATAAGTATAAGAAAGTCAATACTTATAAAAGTATAGTAGCCGAACTCCATAGTACATATATATACACGGCAGTGTAGCATATACCCCAAAATAGCAACCTGAGATCAATTGCATCATGCATGCATATCCGAACAACATTAATAGTACGCGTGTCAATGACTGTTTATGCATGCTCCTTGAAGTTTTCCTCATCATGCATCTCTTGTTTCGTTTCCTATAAATAGAGAAACAAACTAATAGACGGACCCCATTAGCTCGCCAAGAGAAAAATCATGAGCACATAACATATACATAACTCTTATTAGCTAGTGATTAATAGTTAATTTCAACAACTGGTGCTGTGAATTACTTACATATATGGCTCCAGCTCATCATCATTTGTTGTTGATCCAAACTGAGCAGAGGGTGTTCACCTTCGGCAAAGGGAAGAGCGAGGGCAACAAAGGCATGAAAGCTCTGGTCAGTCATCAGCCATGATATATATATATATATATCTGTTTTAATTAATATTATTATTATTATATAATTTGTTCTTTAATATTTAATTTCGGTTCTAATTAATTAAAGTGATGGTATATGCAATGCAAAATGCAATGCAATATATATGCATGTGGTGCATGGTGCATATATATGGTGCAGCTGGGGGGGAAGGGGGCGAACCTGGCGGAGATGGCGAGCATCGGGCTGTCGGTGCCGGCGGGGCTGACGGTGTCGACGGAGGCGTGCCAGCAGTACCAGGAGAACGGGCAGGAGCTGCCGGCGGGGCTCTGGGAGGAGATCCTGGAAGGCCTGCGCTGGGTCGAGGACGAGATGGCCGCCCGCCTCGGCGACCCCCGCAAGCCCCTCCTCCTCTCCGTCCGCTCCGGCGCCGCCGTACGTATCAACAATCAACAATCAACAATCAACAATATATATTAAATCGATCCTACTATTTTTGTTCAAATACTTAATTTGTATGAATATATATATATATATATATATATGTGGATGGAATGATACATATAAATATATATATATGCATGGATATTGATGGAAGGTGTCGATGCCGGGGATGATGGACACGGTGCTGAACCTGGGGCTGAACGACGAGGTGGTGGAGGGGCTGGCGGCCAAGAGCGGAGAGAGGTTCGCCTACGACTCCTACCGCCGCTTTCTCGACATGTTTGGAAATGTGGTACGTATTTGTCTACGTACGTACGATCCACCTCATCACTTCATTCATTTTCTCTTTAATTAATTTCACTCACTATATATCAGCTGATGTGCTGATGATAGATCGATTTTAATTAGGAACATAAAAAAAATAATCAAATAAAAAAAAAAATTTTAATTATGTCAATTAAATTGTGTATAATGCATGGAATTCTAAATTGTGTATAATGTAGAGGGTATCTCAGTTAACATGCAGTTCGAAGCTTTTGGGTTCTTTCAAATGATAGAATAAACTTTTTTTTTCTATTTTAATTATGTCAATTTATTTAATTGTGCATGTTTGATCTTTTTTTTTTTTTTTTAAAAAAGCCAAAGTAATAGCTAATTCAAGTGCTATGTTATCTTTTACTAATAATTAATATGAGCACGTATTTATTTATTTATTGAAGATGATATGCCTTTTAATATTAATTTTTTTATTTCACTGATCTCTTAATTAACTTCGATCCGTTTGAATTTGGAATTTTTTAATTAGTTAAAATAAAATTGTTGTTACATTTAATAGCTTTAACTATTGATAATTAATTATTTTAATTTTATTTGCTATATAATAATAAAAATTATTATATTTAAAAATGTCTTATTTAATTCACTACAATTACTCGGTGTAGAAAAAAATTAGTAGTGAAGAATGCATGAACAGAAGAAAAAAAAAAATGTTGAGAGAGCCATTAATTTTAGAACGACTACAGTTAGGCAATCTTCGTTCATTTTTTACCTTAAAAGAGTAAAGTTTGCGGGTCATTTCAAAACAAAAATGATTAGCACACAATGAAGAGAGAGTTGTAATCTTATTAAACTCTCTGTCCTAGGATTCAGATAGTTATATCTAAATATTTAGTACCAAAAAAGAAAAAAAAGAAGTGATTAGACTTATGTAAAAAGAAATTCGCCCTTGGATGGTAATAATGTGAGATTACAACTACTTTTATGAGAGAAAGGTTGCAGCTAGCGAAGAAGACGGCGGTGGCATAAAGAGCTGGAACGATGAAAGAATGAGAGAGAATAAAAAAGAGGCTTAGGATAAGATAATAAAAATAATAAAAAATTCATCGTATTTAAAAATAATTTATTGGTTTTAGATTAAGGAGTTATGAAAATAGTGAATGATTCACCATATTTAAATGCGATGACTTATTCACTGTCTATCTGTATTATTATTATTTGTTTTAAAAACTCAATCTCATATCTTAGAGATCTATTTTATAAATTTTTTTTTAAAAAAGATTATTTTTAAAATTATAAAAATCAGTAGGATCATTTATAAAAAAAAAAAAATTAGACTGAGCATCTCTCATTTCAAAGTGGCCTATCGTAGTAGGATCTCTGTAGATTTTACCGCTGTATTTATTGGTTTTGCGGGACACTGAATTACCCTTTTCTATACTATACATGGGGGCTCGGCTCTCCTCTTCTAATATATTTAACTGTACTAATTTTTTTTGTTCTAAGATGTTGCTATATAAACTTTTGTTTTCTTATCAATTTGTATGCAAAACAATCTACTATTTTAGATGAAAGCTGGCAGCCCAGTTGGAGAAATTAGTTAGTAAGTAGTAGAGAGTCCATTTTTGTTCATTTTGATAAGGAAAAAGAAGGAAACACCTATATGAAAATAGAAAAAAAATTATCGAGTGGGTTAACACATAATAATAATAATAATAATAATGTGACAATGGCAGGTGATGGGCATTCCCCACGCGTTGTTTGAGGAGAAGCTGGAAGCGCTGAAAGCGTCGAAAGGCCTCCGCCTGGACACCGAGCTGACTGCCGCCGATCTCAAGCAGTTGGTGTCCGAGTACAAGAATGTCTACCTCCAAGCCAAGGGGGAGCAATTCCCTTCGGGTTAGTTAATCAATTTTCTTCACGATCACAAGCCAAAATTTCATCAAATTAAGGAAAATACTTAATTAACTGCAGATCCGAAGAAGCAGCTGTATTTGGCGGTGTTGGCGGTGTTCGACTCGTGGGACAGCCCGAGGGCGAGGAAGTATCGGAGCATCAATCAGATCACGGGGCTCAAGGGCACGGCGGTGAACGTGCAGTGCATGGTGTTCGGCAACATGGGCGACACCTCCGGCACCGGCGTCCTCTTCACCCGCAACCCTAGCACCGGCGACAACAAGCTCTACGGCGAGTTCCTCGTCAATGCTCAGGTGGAGTTTCTTTATTAGCTAATCAACTGACATGAATAAACCAATTACCCAACCAAACCTCATGCTCAGTTCGCTTCGTCCCCAAAATTGAGCTGACTAGCTACACTGATGCTCAATTAATTGCTCCGATCGACCTGATCGAGTGAGTACAATGCTTGTCGCATATTAAAGAAGTAACCACAACTCTGATGCAAGTGTGACGCCCTGTTTCCCATTGGGGTCGCCCATTCTAGAACTGCACTAATCCTAGCACGCTTAACCCTCTAAACCTCTTGTGCTTGACCGCCGCCGAAAATGTTATAGTCGTGTTGAGAGATTTAACTCTATTATATCTCGTATATAGGACTATTCCAAATTCTGAAGTGTCATATTTTTTTTCACTTTAAGCCATGGCGACGTCCTTATCAGGTTCAAGCACACTCACAAGCACTAGACGACGTGAGACTCGTCTTATAACTAGCTTTAGCCGACCTTATGGGCGGCCATTCTCCACCCAAAATAGTGGTCAGCCGAGGAACTGTATGACCTTATTAGCTCTGTTGATACTTATCTCGCACTTTCGATTAGTGATTTACTCCGATACCAACTGTGACGCCCCAGCTTTTCAGGAGTGACCCATCCTACAACTTTTCTAGTCCTAGCACGCGTAACTCTCTTAACCTCTTGAGCCTAACCATCGCTGAAAATGCTATTGTCGAGTTAAGAGGTTTAGCCATATCATATCTCTCATATATAGGACTATTCTAAATTCTGGGGTGTCACAGCAAGAGTATGTAAGATAAGCATTAATATTATTTCGTCGCATAATGTTTCTTCCTTCGGTCCCTGCTTGCAGGGACCGATAAATGTATTGGTTGAGGGTGGGCATGGCCCTCCCTAACTCTTTAAATTTGCTTGATAGTCCTCAAGTCTCTCTCTCCCTTTACTTGTTTTATTCATAAAAATGTATTAAGAGCCTCTTAGTTATAGGGCTTTTTGAAATATGTTCCTCAACTCTCTTTTNCCCAACTTCTGATTATTTTGGATAAGCTATTTTATTTAAATAAATAAAATATTATATTAAATATAATAGCTCTGTTTAATTAAAAAAATTACTACCTTTTCAGTTAATAATTATTGATTATTACAATTTACTAAAAAACTAAAAAATTAGATCACTAACTAAATCACTATTAGATTTAGTAAAATTCTTAGTTATTTGAATGGAATAATATAAATAAAATAATTAGAAGTTTAGCGAGTGTAAATAAAAAAAAGATAAGGATAATGTTTTTACATAAATTATTTAATCAATACATTTTCTCATTAAAGATTTGATAAGGTAAAATCTTGTTTATTTGCTAAAGTTTCTATTCGTCTATATTTTGGCCCCCCTCATGATTGAGTCTTGGCTTTGTCTCCGCCTGCTAGGATGTATAAACATCTTATTTGGAATATCCCTTTGACTTACTTAAGAAACATGTAGTACATGGTAAATAAGGAGTATGACAAATGTTTAAAATGGATATTATATTCAACCTTCAAGTAATTTTTTTGGAATAAGATAAATGTAGGTAAAATATGGTCCTCCTAAATCATGAATGTCAAGACTTTTCAAGGAAAAAACACTCGAACTCCTTCCTTCAAATCACACATGAGAATCTTATGTTATCATTGGATATCTTTTTCCGACATCTAAGGAGGGCCTAAGTAAGGGAACAACAAGGTAGGTCTGTTGAACCCATTGCATTGTTTAAGTAAAAAATTTGTGTAGTTAATGTCAAGAGGAAAGTCAACTAGGGAGTCTGCTATACATCTTTCAGGCAGATCTCTTGCAGAGAGTTTTTTTCTTCTTTCATGATAAGAACAGAGTTTTTTCTTGAAAGCCATCCTCCTTTTTAGAAACTTTAGGAGCTTATCAATAATAGGGACAACTGGATATGTAGATATAATGAATTGATTATTTCTTTTAGGAAGTTAGCAATAATATGGCAACTGATATGTTGATTATCTGGAGATATTGTGACACAATCATGTCGAAATATCACATTGCGTAGTTAGGTTATTGAACATATGCATAAAAGTCGATGAGTTTTATTCCAATTTTCAGAAAGGGCCGCTAATGGCAGTTAGAGCCTCCAATACTAATTGTTACATCTCAGTTCTATTAACTTTAATAAGCCCCATATGATCACTACTTGGAGGGATAAGCTAATAATTATAGTTACTGTCAAGGATTTAAGTGCCGTGGCACGGGGTCGTGCCGGAAACTTGCCGGCACGGTACGGCACGGTGCGTGCCGAGGCATACCGATGCGTGCTGGTCAAAAAAATTCTTGTGTGCCGATACATAATAGCATGAAATATTTATTTTCTTTAGCAACAAAATATTCTAACTATTTATTATGTCTTTGTATCACATCTTTTGAACTTTATGGAGGAAATTACTTACTAATTTAAAGAATAGAGGGTTTTGAGCTGTGCTATCGGTACGGGGTCTGTATAGTGCCAGTATCTTGTCGGCACGGTACGGTACGGTACGGTGGATATGGCCCGTGCCGACGGGTACTTAAAACCAAGGATTTAAGTGCCGTGGCATGGGGTCGTGCCGGAAACTTGCCCGCACGATACGGCACGGTGCGTGTCGAGCCGTGCCGATGCGTGTCAGTCAAAAAAATTCTTATGTACCAACACATGATAGCATGAAATATTTATTTTCTTTAACAACAAAATATTCTAACTATTTATTATGTCTTTTTATCACATCTTTTGAACTTTATTGAGAAAATTATTTATTAATTTAAAGAATAGAGGGTTTTGAGTTATGCCATTGGCACGGGTCTGTATCGTGCCGCTATCTTGTTGGCACGGTACGGCACGGTGGATACGGCCCGTGCCGACGGGCACTTAAAATCTTGCTTAAAACCTTGGTTACTGTCATGTCTGTTAGTAAATACAAGATTTATCTCTAACACATGTGAATTGCTTTACAATCATACATGCTTTTCTTGACTGTGAAATTATGATATTCAGATTTCGCCAACTGTGTCAATCCAAGCCATGTTAATTAGGTTCTTCCAAATTTTGCATTCTTCTTGGACAAAAATTACATCCTTGTTATCTAAGTATTTCTGGAAGCATTCATTGATTTTGTCTTTGTGGCTTCATATGCTTTTGCCGATTCCAGTTATGTTTTATTCTGATTGAAATGATCATAATTTGTTCAATGTAAGTCTTATTAACTCTGAAGATGACTGTAAATAACATTTGAAAGGTGATTCTTCTATGTAATGTCGTTTCGTTATTTGGCAGGGTGAGGATGTAGTTGCGGGAATAAGAACTCCACAGGATCTGGACATGATGAAGGAATGTATGCCAGATGCTTATGCAGAGCTTGTTGAGAACTGCAAAATTTTAGAGCGGCATTACAAAGATATGATGGTATGTCCAGCTACTTGGTCCCTCAAATTGTTTCCTTAATGTAAACTTGTTATCAATTTTAACATAGTAGTATAGACACAATTGAATACTTGTGAACAAAGTATTCTCATACAGAATACTGAGTTAAAATGCATATAATATTCCTCAAATGGTACAGGTCTTATCAGTCATGTGCAGCTTCGGTTTACCAATTAAAATTATAAATAATGAAGAATTTTAGCCAAAAAGTAGCATTTTCATTGTTGTCAAAGCTGAATATCTTGCTTGCCTAGGAGGTTGAGTGAGATGAGAAAACACCACAACATTTTAGCACCCAGAGGGGACACAATTGTAGCCAAACCACTTTTCACCTATAACTCACATCCGAAGTAAGCTTGATGATGACTTCTAGCATAGGAGAATGCAAATTGAAGGGAACTTAGAGCCTGATGAAAAAACTTCTTACTAGGAGAATGCTAAAATTTTCTACTATGTTAACTTTTATAAGCAGAAATTAATATATATTTGTATATTTCTTTTATGTATTATCTATTTACCTTTTGATATGGCACCTTTCTTCATTCCACGAGGGCTTTTTTAGTGCCACGTGTCTTGGGCAATATATGGGTGCATTGCTTTGAGGGCTAATTTCGCCTTTGACTACCATGGTAGTACATTCTCAAGGCATTTTGGCAGCAACATTTTGCATCATGTCTCTCAAACAACTAATTTTGGTTTTTTATAGAGTTAATACATAGGTGCTTCCTACAACAATTTTTTTTATTAACTGGTAAGAGTGGATCTGAACTTACCTGAGACATTTAAGCCCAATTTCGGATAATCTTTGTTTTATAACATGTCCATTTGGTTCACACAAACTGGAATACAAATAAGAATCCATGGTCATTTATAACAATCTGAGCTTCAATAACTAATATATCTCGTTTGTACGCAGGATATTGAGTTTACTGTCCAAGAAAATAGGCTTTGGATGCTTCAGTGCAGATCAGGGAAGCGTACTGGCAAAGGTGCTGTGAAGATTGCTGTAGATATTGTCACAGAGGGCCTTGTGGATAAACGATCTGCCATTAAAATGGTTGAACCAGGCCATCTTGACCAACTTCTTCATCCTCAGGTATAAGTTAAAGGAAAAAAAGGAAAACAATTATGATTAATGTGCAGTAAATCTTAACATCCAACCACGATTTACTACTTTCTGGATATTCATCTTAGCTATGCAGTTAATTATTCTTGACACCAAGAAGCAGCATTCTATTTGCTTAATGTATGCAAACTGTTATGACACGCAGTTTGCTTGATTTATTCTGTGGGAAAATTATTCTCTATAAAGATGTCAAAAGCGAAGCTTCTTTTCTGGAGCACTGCCTGCTGGACCTGTTCTGTCTTAGTCTAGAATTATGCTAAAAGGAAATGTGTGTTTCTTTTAAATTTTGTCTTTTATATTTAAAAATGGAAGATCACTGAGCAAATCATACTATCTTCTCATCCGTTAACATAGAGCTTTTTTTTTTTATTTTTATAACTCTTTGTTCGGTATATTTATCAGTTGTTAGCAAATATATGACCTACAATAAGTATAATTATCCATTGAATACCCAGTTAGACTTGGATATATTTTTTAATCCTTATCTATCTGCAGGAGATTACAAACCTGATTAACAGTTATGTATTACTCCATAAATGGTCATAGATGAGCAGCTGATTCCTTTCTATCTTTTTATATGTAATTAGTTTGAAGATCCATCTGCCTATAAGGACAAAGTGATTGCCACAGGCTTGCCTGCGTCTCCAGGAGCTGCGGTAGGTCAAGTTGTCTTCACGGCTGATGATGCTGAAACATGGCATGCCCAAGGAAAGGCTGTTATTCTGGTAAGTTGGTTTCCCTTTTAGCAGAAGATTGAATCGCATGATGACTGTTTGGCATTATTGGTTTCCTGGCTTAAGCAAATAACACTATAGACCTTGTGGTGTGTGTTTTTGAGAAGAGCCACTTATTTACTAGCAGCTCAAGTTCTGCTAGGAAGATAGAGCTCTCTTGATGTATTTCTGATCTTGTAACGAAATAGCGAGATCCGAAGATTGGAAACCCACTACTTCAAATAGTGGATCAAGAATACCACTAGCCCAAGATCAAACCAAACTAGAGAAGAAGAACAAGAACAATGGAGAACAAGACACACTTTCTCTTAATTAAAATTAAAGGGATTCTCACACACATAAGCTTAGTCCAAAAGGTGGTGAAAATACAACTAAGTTCACATGTTCTCATTAGATGCATGCATGCCACTCACATAAACCAAGAGAATTGGTGGGTTCAAGATATTAGCTCTTGGGTCAAGGATAAGAATGCAAAAGGGTGTGG
The DNA here is from genome assembly GCF_001540865.1 of Ananas comosus. NCBI lineage: Eukaryota > Viridiplantae > Streptophyta > Magnoliopsida > Poales > Bromeliaceae > Ananas > Ananas comosus. The sequence goes on from NC_033624.1 coordinate 9,881,689, forward strand.
AAGGTTGGAAAGTGTAGTATATTTATGAATGGTAGTTGAAAGGTGGAAGGTGTAGATGAAAGTCAACATGTATGTATGGATGATTTTTGGGCTATGTGAGATGCATGAGCAAGTAATGAGAACACATAGAAAAACATAACTTAACCAAATAAAAGACAAAAAATTCACTTTAAAACTTAACAGATCTAATGGCAACCCGTTATTTGTAAGATAGTGTAGATTGTAGACCGTAGTATTATGATTTCCCTTGTTATTAATGTTGCCTTTTAATATTATGGTTTCTGCTAATATAGTATTATGGTATCACTTGTTGTTGTTGCCTTTGATTGTGATTGCATGATTATAGTGCGAGGAAGGTGATGCTGTATTAGAGAACCTAAACCTGTGCCCCCATGTCAGATTAAAGCCTGATCATATGATGAAACTAACTTGGTAGTCTTCACATTCACAATCTTTTTATTAGCATAAATAAGTAACATGATCGAGCAATTTAAGGAAACAAACAAAAAAAATGTTGAGAAAATATATAATATGTTTACCTAAGAACATTTACTTAAGAACAAGGAAAAGTTCTAACATGTTTATTGGTGCTAATAATTGCTATTCTCCACATTTCAATTCCAAGTATTGGAATGATCATACTTAGTATGGGCAAATAATGCAATATTTATTGATTCTTTTAGTTTAGTCATTATGTATCTGGTAAAGGGAATTTCCTTTTGTAGGACTGCTTAATAATGAAGATTCTGTTGGCCTTTTGGCCTGTGCTTATTCGATTGCTTTTCATCCATCCCTTGTTGCTTTTATATCCTACGATCATATGAATCAATCATCTATCTGTGTCATATATGTTCATCTTTCATATAGAAATTTATATGAGAAATTGCATAAGGTTGACATCACAGCTCTTGATACTCTTTCGTGTCTCAACATTGTTTCCTAATTTGCCTATATAAAGGTAAGGACAGAAACTAGCCCAGAAGATGTTGGTGGCATGCATGCAGCTACTGGAATTCTGACAGCTCGAGGTGGCATGACTTCCCATGCCGCCGTTGTAGCACGTGGATGGGGGAAGTGTTGCGTTTCTGGATGCTCTGATATTCGTGTAAATGATATCGACAAGGTGAACCATCTCCCCTTAGTTGCTTTAACAGTTCCAATTGATGCAAGTTTCGTAATTGAAATAATTAATTTTATTTAACAAGGAGTTGCAAGTAATAGAAGGAATAAAGATATAATATTTAGTTGCTGTTGTATATCTTATGCTACATTAACATTTTGTAGTTTTGTACATCTCATGCTGCATTTAACATTTCGCAATTTAGGTGCTTGTTGTTGGAGATAAAAAAATTTATGAAGGTGACTGGTTATCACTGAATGGATCTACTGGAGAAGTTATTCTGGGAAAGCAGCCATTGTCTCCACCAGCTCTTAGTGGTGACTTGGAAACTTTTATGGCTTGGGTTGACGAGATCAGGCAACTAAAGGTGCTATTCTCTGCAAGCATATGTTCATTAATAATTAACTTGCAGATTTGTTAAGAAAATAAAAAATTGCCACAATTGTTTTGGAGCTCTTCTTTTACTAAAACCTCATTTAGCGACTTAGTTCACTAGCACTAATAACTCATTGGACTCTAAACCACCGGCTCAAAATTCTTAAGCCTAGTTATTAGTACTAATCCGACATGGGACTATTGGGGCATTAGACCTTAATGTTGTTTTAGTTCGTATGTACTTCCAATTAATTTAGGTATTATTTGCTTGTCTGATTGATGGATTTTCACAATGAGACACATTGGGCATGGGGATTTTCACAATGAGACACATTGGGCATTGGGGGGCATCACACCTCACACATTGTTTTCGTTTGTGTGTACTCCCAATTATTTCAAGTATTTAGTTGATCGTCTGATTGATGGATTTTCACGAGTCACATTGGGCAGCACCCATGTTTGTCCGTTCAGCTAAGACTAATGTTTTTTTGTTGCCCACTATAATAGTCATCATCATATGTGCTTAAAATTTAAAATGCTAGGTAATGGCAAATGCTGACACACCGGGAGATGCATTGACTGCAAGAAACAATGGCGCAGAAGGAATTGGACTCTGCAGGACAGAACACATGGTTGGTATAACTATTTGTTCTTTCTTAATTACTTTTGGACTGTCATGTTTGATTCAATGAATATAGTGCTTTATAAAACAAGTAAACATATGTGAGTGCTAACAATTCACCTCGCTTAAGCTTGTATGAGGCTAAATGTTCCCATTAAAATTGCATCGAATTAGATGACCATATTTAATCGGCATTATCTTATCTTATCTATTTTGTTTTCTTAACTAACTAATATATAGCTCTGGGGAGTCTGCTTTGTACTTTCATGGAGTATTTTAAATTATAACATGTAATATGCTCTATGTCACAGTTCTTTGCTTCTGATGAAAGGATCAAGGCTGTGAGAAAGATGATAATGGCAGTAACTCATGAACAGAGGCAAAAAGCATTAGGCCTCCTCTTGCCTTACCAGAGATCTGACTTTGAAGGCATATTCCGTGCCATGGATGGTATATTTAATCTTCCCATATAAAATAATATAGCATAACATGCTATTTAATGTTACAATTTCAAAAAAATTGACGCTGTGACATGCTTGTGATCATTTTACAGACTCATTTGACACATTAAGTTTTGCTGGAACTGTGTATAAAGGAATATCATAATAATCTATTCACTGACATGATATTTTGTTTAAGGATATTAATTGAAACGAGATTTACATTCGTTTAGCCTAAACATACTGGTATTTCCTGTGGTTACTAGTAAGTTCGTGTGCACAGCTCATCTAAACTATTTGTTGTAGTAGATTTATCCAACCAATACAGCATGTTTAATCTACTTCATTTGGCAAGTTACATATAAGGGGTTTTTTAAGAAGGTTTCTGTTGATATTTGATCTCTGTAACCATTGATATTTTAGGACTTCCAGTTACTATCCGATTGTTGGATCCTCCACTGCATGAATTCCTGCCAGAAGGTAATGTTGAGGACATTGTGCGCGAACTGTCTTCAGAGACTGGCACACCCGAAGAGGAAGTTTTTGCAAGAATTGAGAAGCTGTCTGAAGTAAATCCGATGCTTGGTTTCCGTGGCTGCAGGTTATTAAATCTCTTTTTTTTTTCGTTTTTTTTTTCTTTTTTTTTCTTTTTTTTTCTTGAAGTTCAACTTTAATGTTGAATTAAAATCATATTGTTATTATTTTGTACTTCATAATTTACTCTATTAGGATGATAGTATCTATTCCAATTGAATTCCTCAGAAAATGCTGTCATTCTATTTAACTTATGTCGTGGTGATCATATTACTCGTGTTAAAAACCAGTACTTTTTGAATTGACCTTGAAATGAGCATTTCAGTTTTTTTTACCAAGTCGCTCATGCAAATTATTGTTGACTGAGTGTTATATTATAGACATTAATCATAACTTTTTATGGTAAACTTGGCATAATATTGTGATTGTAGGCTTGGTATATCATACCCTGAATTAACAGAGATGCAAGCGCGCGCTATCTTTGAAGCTGCGATATCCATGAGCAATCAGGGTATTAAAGTTCTTCCAGAAATAATGGTACCTCTCGTTGGTACACCGCAGGCATGTTCCTTTTCCTATTTCTGAAGATAGTCTGATTACATCATACTCTTTCAGTTCATAATAATTTGGTAATAACTAATTTGTGAGCTAGAATAATGAGTAATTAAATGCTGATAATTGCTACTGTCATGTAACTGAATCCATTTATAAAGATTCAGAGTTAATGAGAAATTGGAGCCTTGCCTGTGTAGATAATTACTTGATGTCTGCCGCTTTGGGGAAAATGAAAAACTGGTGATATTTTAGACAACCTTCCAGGCAATCAGCTTGCAGTAGTTTCTTTTGAAACCCTTAATAACTTCACAAATTTTATCTCCTAGAGAATTTTAACTTTGATTATGAACTCCTTTCTTTCTTTTATTTTCATGCTTATACACTTAAGAGGTTTCCAGTCATGGAATGAGGAATAAAGTATTAAGATTCACCTAATTTTTCTCCTATGACTGTAGTCTTCAAATGCTTAGTCGTAAAGAATCTGAAGTTATGCACTCACTTCTCCATCTTTCAACAATTGACGTTTAAGATTTACAGGAACTCGGGCACCAAGTCAGTCTGATACGCAAAATTGCGGAGGAAGTTTTTGCTAATATGGGCACCTCCCTTAGCTATAAAATTGGGACCATGATCGAAATCCCTAGGGCTGCCCTAGTAGCGGATGAGGTGAGATGTTAAACTGACTTTTCCTTTCCCTGAGAATGTCTACTTAATTAGTACTTGCAAACATTAGATGCATTATATAGTTTTTCTTGGAAAATTTAATCCATGATACTCTCAGTTACATAGTGGTCCGGTAGTTTCAATGTACCTTTAGAAAAGACAATCATGGAAGCTAACCAGATTCAAGAGCTCAAAGCTTTTTCGCTTTTCTCTTTCTGATAATTGAGTTCTTGTATCTGCTTTTGGTTGTACCTCTCAAAGTAGAATTTGCCAACTGTGAATCCAATGGCTTCCGTTTCAGTCAATTTGTGATGGTTTAATTTAGTTGCATTACTTTTCTCATTTGAGTTCTACATGGTCATCCACAGATAGCAGAGCAAGCTGAGTTCTTTTCTTTTGGAACAAACGATCTCACACAGATGACATTTGGTTACAGTAGAGATGATGTTGGCAAGTTTCTCCCAATCTACTTATCTAAGGGTATCCTCCAAAGCGATCCATTCGAGGTAAAACAACATCAAATTACTTTAGTAGAAAGATCTACTTGATCATGGAAGAAATACAAAACTTTGTCGTACCTATACGTTGACGCTTAATAGTATGCAGAGTAACTTCAAATGTAGACATGTATAGACTACGAGGAAGATTTTAAGCTATTGAAAATGGGAAATGATCGAGTACAAGAAAGATGTAAATTATCAGTGTTGATCTCCTTGGAAGTACTCTCAACTTTTTGCCCAATTTGTGCTGTCTGTATCAAGTGAAGAATGGCAGTACCGTTAATTTAGCATTAATATCTAAAGGGTTCTCATGCAATGTGATTGTAGCAACATAATTCTATAAGATACTTGTAGACTCTTCATTGTTCATTGTTACTTGTAATCTTCTAAGAATTGCTCGTTTAAACACATCTTGACGTATTTCAAATGCTGTTACCGTGACTTAAAAACTTTATTGTACCATTTTAGATGATCACAATAAGATTGGCACCTAAAATTTTCCTTTACTTCTTTCAGTTTTTCATTGTTATTTAGCTTTGTTCTTTGTGACACAGACATTTTCCTGTACTGTTAACTTCAGGTGCTTGATCAGAAAGGAGTGGGAGAGCTCATTAAGATTGCTACAGAAAGAGGTCGCAGAGCAAGGCCCAACTTAAAGGTTAGCATCAGATTTGGTACACTTTAGATGTGCTAAGAACTCAAGAACTTGCGGATTACAGTATTCAATACGAAAGATTGACTGGCTTGTTTCTGTTGCAAAACAGGTGGGAATTTGTGGTGAGCATGGTGGGGAACCTTCTTCAGTTGCATTTTTTGCAAAGGCTGGGTTGGACTATGTTTCGTGCTCCCCATTCAGGTTGGTCATCGACGTAGTAGTACATTGCACTTTATGCGATTATTTTTTGAATGGTCAACTATATAGTTTTTCCTTTTTTTTATCTATTTACCTTTTTGCTGATGACAATTTGCAAATCTACTCGAGTTTTTTTTGCATGTAGAGTATCAAGATGTAGTTGCACTTTTCTAAAAGATGGATATAAATGAACGAATCCAAAGAATGACGACAAAATGACCTAAGACAAAGCACGATTATACACCTTTAGATATTTTTATCTCTGCTATTTTTCTTTTTGTTTAAGGGATGTCGATTATGGATCTTCTGTTTATGTCCATTACAGTAGGTACACGATAATTCCCACATGGAAAAAAAAAAAAAAAGCTGCATGTGGAAAATTTTAAGAAATTTTAAACCTCATGATGGAGAGAATAATTCGATTTCAATCTAGGAGATCGGGCTCTTTGTAAATTTTGTTTGAAATATTCAATTAGCAAGTTGCGTGAGTTGCAGTATTTACGAATCGGTATTCTTCGCTACTGTTTGTTCGCACAGTAAATCATCTATATGAAAATAGAACCTCGTAAGATTTTCCTAATTCAAGAACTAAATGCATCAAAAAGGTTAAAAGAAAAAGGAGAAGGAAAATAAATGCTAACATGAAACCTTGTCATTTATTTGCAGGGTTCCTATTGCCAGACTTGCAGCGGCCCAGGTGGTCGCCTGAAGGGCTCCAAATCTGAGAGATGTTGATGATAATGCCGAAAAATTTCTCGACAGCAATAAAAATAACCGCTGCATGGTAAATGTGCCCCGTGTCATCTCTCCGAAGGCAACTATGAAGTCTGAATTGAACTCTGCTGTGGAGATAAATGTAGGATACAATTAGAGACGAGTCTATACTGCGTGTCCTTTTGGTCTCTATGTGATGTGAAGAACACTGGTTTGTTATGAATAATAAAGTAATGCAGCTGTTTAATTATTGCTCATTTTGCTATGTTGTCTCGTGGCCTGCTTCTCCTTCTCCTTCTCCTTCTCCTTCTCCTTCTCCTTCTGCTTTTAGCAGCAGGAGTGTTAGAAGAATAGTATAATATCCTGATTTGGTATTTACTTTGCCACATGCATTCAATTTTATAAACGGTGGCCAAAATTAGTAGAGCAATTCGCTTTGCAAAAAATGAGGCAGCTGCTTTTCAAATTTGGTGTTGATCCGACATAAAACTGATTCAAACAGAGAAGTCACACTTGTGTAAGTTACTTTTTGGGTTTCACTTGACCAAAATTAGTTGAGGTGCTCATTTAATGAAGTGGTGGTTGATCGAGTGGCTAATTACCTTAATATTGAGCATTGCATCACCTTTAGTATATCGACACTCCTTACGGTCTCCTTTTAATATATTTTATCTTAATATTTTGGTAATTACCTTAATATTACTAAGAGTAGTGTCTTCTGAAATTTTTGCCTATAATACCACATAAGATGCAGAAAGGTAGAATGCAATTATTATGACTTGTAAATGTCCATCATTTATTTTCGAAACATAAAATGGAAGGAAAGATACTGCATCTAGCGTATATAGACTCAATCAATCTCAAAGAGTTGGGATATTATATTTTCTTTCCAGGAAAATTTTTTTGTTAATATACTTATTTTCTCGATAAAAAGTTTACATAAAAAAAAGCAGCAGTGTAAAGAATTTATATAGTTCAACATGCAAAGTGTCTATTGAGCTGTGAGTCTATAAGTCTAGATTATATTAAATACTTGTACACATAAGATCTAAGATATTTTCTCAATCTCAAATCAAATTGGATTTGATCATAAGGTATTGGAAGAAATTGTTTTTCTAAAAGAGATAATAATTATCTTAAATGAGAAAAAACGATATGAGATATCGATCCTAGAAGATAGATGCATACAAACAAATTTGAATGGATGTTGTATAAGTCTTAAATTTTTGACTCTCTATAAGGTATGGTATCTTGCGAGTCTTTAAAATTAAAGATTTATATAAATAAAAGGTAGAGACCAACAAAATGTTGCGGTCAAAGAGAAAATTTCAGCTACAATAACAATTTTGTAGTGGATATCATAATCTATTTGTTTTTGCTCGTTACACATGGTGATATGAGATATCATAGTTTTTTTTTTTTTTGAGAGATAGGTAGAACGCTACCTGCTTCGTTTATTTTATTTAGAAATAAATATAGCTGAAAAATGTGAATCAACTAGGATTCGAACTTGGGACCTCGGATACCAACCACCAAACTCTTTGCCACTTGCTCTAAGGACGTCGGTCGGTTATGATATATCATAGTTGATCCTTAATTTACGTTATTAAGTAAAGCTACTATTGATAACCGTGAAAGAATTTTCTCACAAATTGTAAATAGATCTAAACGATCTTCTTGGAAATATGGCGTCTGCTTTGAAATGCAAGCAAAGTGTTTGGTGCATCGAAAGTATGGACAAGTCAAAAGTGTACAAGAGAAATAGTGGGAGAACAGAATGTGCTTTACATATTGTACGTAAGCAATATTTGATATTTGAGAAACTTAATCGGAATGATAATATTGATTGTCAAGAACTTCTCGATGAAAAATCTAGCTATATATTTTAATCTGAAGAATACGGGTCTATAGATATAGATCTGATAAATTGCGTGAACTGCGTACATAGGAGATCATGTTGAAGAGGCCAACAAGATTGAATTCTAATAAGAGACATTACTATCCTTTGGGAGGAAGTAGTCTCTAAATAGTATGTGTGACATATTAAGAAATGATGCACCTGTGTGGGATCCCATATGATTCGATATTTGGAACCTACACATGTATTATTTTATGTGCGATGATTGATACAGTAAATGTTACTGATAGATATTATCTGATGCTTGCGAAGCATTGATACTTAAGAGAGAAGAGAGAGATTTCATGAGATTGTATTAGTGTTGATATTGCTTGAAGAATTCGAGCAAGATAACATGAAAGCTAAGTGTGGTACTGCATGAGATGCACTAGAGAATGTGTTCTGGTTCATGGAGTTTAGAACTCCATATGGTTCATATAGAGCCTAGGTCTCATCAATGATCCATACATATTTAGCGGATGGAATTGATTTATACTCCCAATAATATTGCTAAGTAGAAAACAATAATCATGAATAGTTTAGTAGATGCACTAGCTAAAAAGCTCACTCTCGAAGGGTTGATGTCACACCCGGGAATCAGCGGAAGCATACCCGATACATGCATAGACCCACTATATACCTGCAGTATACAAGGCGTCTACCAAAATCATGCTAGGAAATAACAATTAACAAAAGAATTAACATAGTATCAGAGCATATAATATACCAAAGTGTACTAGAAGTACGGCACCGTTTGGTTTGGGAATAGGGATAGGGATAGGCCCTTATCCCCCCCCTTTATACCCAAACGCTAATTTTTTACCCGAGAATAGTAGTTCTCGGTTATCCCCACCAACACCTCCATTTTCTATATAAAACTTTCTAATATTTTTCTTATCCTCGGGAACAACCCAATTTTCATCCAAACGCTATTTTTCTTATCCCCATACTTGTACCTATCCCTGTAATAGTTAGTTCTTGCTTATACCCGAACCAAACGGTACCCTAGAGTATAACAAGAACCACTCAACTAAGACTAACAAGAAGTAGAAACATAAAACTGTAAATACATCACTCTAATCATACATATATATCACAAAACCACCAAAACAACTATAGGTACAATCTAGTGGTAGTCTCTTTATACACGGGTACACATCATCCTCGTCAACAAAATCATAACAGCGAGGTGATCACCTAGCAGGACTCCAAGCTACGCCTAGCTAGACGTGACTCCCTTGCCGCGGTCCCTAGCCTCTCTCGTAGTGGATGGCTCTGTAACAACAACAAAGAGGGCATGAGAACTATTAAACAATAGTTCCCAGTGGGTAAGCCGCCGGCCTCAGCGAATTACACCACTAGGTTTATGATGTACAAAAGAAAGCTTGGATATCTAATGCATGATAGAAATAACAATGCTAATAACGACTAGTAAAAATTAGAATTACTAGGTTTCCCATATTACAGTTATGACATGCAAGTAAAGGCCATACTACACCAATAAGCATGCTATATAACTCATGAATGCATATTATCATATAGTGATTATTAGCAATACAGTTTAGTATTTTGTTCAATTCATAAGGATCTACACAAGGTAGTCCAGCTTGCGTCGTGCCTAATGGTCTCGTGGTAGTATACACTCCCCATGGCAATCCACTTCGGTACCCAATCCCGCACAGGCGAGCAATCTGTCGCGTAGGCCAACTCCGGAGTGCCGGCTTGTTGGGAGCGACCCTCACAAGCATGTGCGAATGAGCACAATAGCAAGCAAGCATAATCCACAATACGAAGTTCTCAATCGGCATGTCTCAAACATGGAATGTCCTCTACCAACCTATAGGTCGGGATCTAAGTACAACATAAGATGCTAGTATTCACTAGGTTATAACCACATGATGAAATTAATACTAATCGAAGCATACTATGTTCATTGTCAACTTGTCTGCACAAGTGTTCCAGTAGTTAACATTCAATAGATGTCATGCCTTGACTCTCTGCTTCATAGAGATTTAATATTACTATGTGGTGTAATGACAATTCGTACATTCAATCTTTCTTTTACTATGCTATTAGCATGTGAATATCGCTTTTAACTCTATGTTAAAGCATCTATACTGAATATTAACTGTATATGCTGTACAAGGTATTTGTCCACAATTCTCTACTTAATAGAGATCTATATTAGCCATACAAAGCAAGTATGCTACTTGTATCAAATACTCTTCACATAGTAATCTATTGTCATAGTTACACATAACTAGCAATTCTATAACATCATAACGAACATAGGGGGAATCCACTTATTCCGGAAAGGTCAAACCCACCTACTAATCGACGCTTCTTGTCGATCTCGCAAGTGCAGGTAATCCGAGGTCCCCAATTCCCTTAGTAAGCATACTAATCAAGTTAGAAGCTTAACGCCAACTTACTAAAAGAATCCTACATAGGCGTTAAAGCTAGGTAGAATCATACCCGGTTTAGAATCTGACTTAAATTTCACTTTGCTGGGGTTGAAGAACCTCAAACCAGCTTCAAAAGTCACTAAAACTTAGCCGCAGGGTTCACCTCCCCTGCTGTGAACCTGCTGCGAACCAGGGTCAAAACTGCTTCAAACTTGCAACCGATATTATCAACTAAAGGACTAGTAGGTAGTATACATTCTCACAGCTCCAATTGAGCTTTTCCCCCAGTTTCGAATTGAAGAACCACAGCAAAACCAGCCTCAAAAGTTGCCCAAAGCTCAGTTACAAGGTTCACATATCCTGCTGTGAACAAGCACCCAAAAACTGCATCACTACTTTACCAATAACACTACTTTTAGCATCAAAGCAGAGAGAGAGAGCTAGTTAATCACCTTCAAGGCTTCAATCCAGCTTTCTCCTGGATTTAAGTGGAAGAATCACAATCAAACAACTCCTCTCTAGCTGTTTTGAACCTCCCTCAAATAGCTAGCCTCAAAAGGACAAAGAGCAACTTAATTTCACTACTATTGTTCAAAACTAGTGAATAGTTGCATAACTCACCTCATAGAACTCCCAATCAGCTACTGGCTGAGATAGGGCTGCAAAGTACTTCCCAAAATACCTTTCTTCACCTTTCGACAATAGCTCTAAAGCCCTCCAAATCAGCTAACAACAAGAGGGGAAAGAAAACAAAGCTTAAATCACCATTTCCACCTCTCACAACTCCAAAACCCTAGAGAGAGAAAGAGAATGGTGAAAACCTGATTGTCCAATGCTTAAACATGATAAAGATCTGTTGGGGTCGAGCTAGAAGAGATAAGACCACAGCTGGGAAAGGAAATGACCAAAACAGCCCTATATCCACGCAGCTGCTTGTGCTGGTACCGGTATCCAATCACTCTGGTACCAGTACCCCAATGGAGAATGCAGAATTTGTGCGTTTGCAATGCACTTTTGCGCTTTCAGCTGTTTGATTACTCCTTTAACTTGCCAAAAATCTCTCCACCACTCTTTTAAAGATGTGGAATAGTTCCTAACACCATTCCCACACTCGAACTTCACAGTTTGCTAAAGTTCAGTATACTACAGTTGAAGTGTTGACTTTAAATGACACATATAAGATATGTAAGTGTTTGGCTTTAGTGCAAGTGGAAAATTGTTAGTTATATGCCCAAAAGCCAATCTGATGGCACTAGCTCAAGGGTATTTATGTATTAATTATTTATAATTTATAATATGAGGGTAGATATTCTATACATGTCTATTGTATAGCAGTGCAATATTGACGTGAATCGTCCATAGGGTCTTTGTTTGAGAAGATATATTCCTTTTGGTTCGAGTTATCCTGCCAGGATTACTATTTTTGGTTCATCCGCTATGTAATCTAGTCGTTAATGTAGCATTACAAATCGAGCAGGATTACACCAAAAATATTAACGAGAGGGAGGGTCGTGTATATTGCATTACTGAAAACCGGTAATACTACATATTATATAAAATGACAATTTTACCCTCTAACTCTCGAAACCCTTTTAATATGTTATTTTAAAAAATTTAATTTAAAATTTTGAATTGTCAACTTTTAATTTTTAATTTTTAATTTTCAAATTTAAATTTTTAAATTTTAAATTTTAAATTTTTAAACTTCAAATTTAAATTTTAGATTTTAAATTTTAAATTTTAAATTAAATTAAAATTTTAGATTTTAAATTATAAGTTTGAAATTTTAAATTTTTCAAATTTCAAATTTCTCAGATTTAAAATTTAAAATTTAAAATTTAAAATTTTAAAATACAAATTTGTATTTTAAATTCTGAATTTTAAATTTAGATTTTAATTTTTTATTTTATATATATTTATATTTATATTTTATATTTTTAATTTAGAAATTTCATATTTTATATTTTAAATTAAAATATTAAATTTATATTTTTGTTAAAATTTAAAATAAAATTTAGTAAAAACATATTGTTTGTAAACAGTAAAAAAAAATTTACGAAATATAACTAAGGGCAATTTTGGAATAGATTATACTTTATTGTCTAGAGTACTAAATTTTATAGACAGAACCAAACATAATAATGGTATAAACACTGCAATCCAGCATTATATTACTGTATTAAACCAAACGCACTAATGCAGCATCAGTAATAATCTCATTTAGAAATCCAAGATAACTGGATATACTGAAATACTCTGTAATATTACATAACTCGAACCAAACGCACCTTAAGGGTTAGGAATTTGATATATGTATTTTTCTGTATGAGACTCATTAAATACTCATAGTCGGAGGAATATTATAAGGACGGTGATATTCCGGATAGGCCGGTGTATGCTATATTTCTAATCGAGATGACGAATCTCAAGTCACTAGTGTAGGGATACTAGAGCAAGCATATAGGTGCTTGTTAGAGAACAAGTACACTAAGTATGACCATTTAGTTGGACAGTCACATGATTCCATACTCGCCAGTGGCAAGTTCATTGCTATAGTTGTGTGAAGTACTCCTCAGACCTGAGGCATCATAGTTGCTTCACGTATAGGTTGCTACTATAAGTTATGCGGAAACCCTAGGATCTTTTCTCTAGATATATCAAACACCTAGAGGGGGGTAAATAGGTGAATAGGCCAAAAACCACAAATCTCAATGCAATAAAAATAAATGCGAAAATTAAAAACACACCGAGATTTACGTAGGAAAACTCCAACTTGGAGTAAAAAACCCACGGGACCAACACGCGATAACAATCTACTAAGAATAAAAGATTACAAAGTGATTTACTGAATCCACAGATTCAAACCTCTTTTTTATCTTCTCTAGATCTCGTGCACACCAACGGGTTGTTCACGCCCCACGTCCGACTCCACGAACGCCACGTCCCGAATCCACGAAACACCAACACTTCGAATCCACGAAACCTTGATCACGCCGAATTCACGACGCCCACTCGAATCCACGAGCGCACTCCCTCCGAAGCAAGAACAATACGATTGATGATGATTTATTTGCTTAGATAATCATTAAAGAACCGTAGAAGATGTTTCTAAGCAATAGCTAGATCAATTCTCTATGAAGAATGAGAAATTAGGGTTTCAAGAATTGATCCGATAGAAACCTGTTGTTAGAGAGAAAAAGAGAGCACCCAACAAGCTTCTAGGGTTTTAAAAAGATATTCTATGCTTAGCCTTATTTTAGAAACACCCCCACATCTTATTTATAGGTTTAGAAGACTTAGAGATAGATTAGGATTTGAAAAACTTATCTTTAAAAACAAACGACGGTCTCAGGGTCCGGACTCCCGTAGGGTCTGGACCTTGAAGGTCCGGACCTTGAAGTCAGGGTCCGGACCCTCTCTGCGTATTAGAAATTACACAGTACGGGTTCCGGACTCTGACCCGAGGGTCCAGACCCTCACTGCGTGATAGAAATATCATGGTACGAGATCCGGACCCTAACCCGAGGGTTCGGACCCTCGCTGCGTACACACAGAGAGGACCTACGGGGTCCGGACCTTGATCCCAAGGTCCGAATCCCAAATCTTGAAAAACTCTGTTTTGAAATTATATCAATTTAAACCTATCCTAATGTCTTCCAAACACTTGTAAATATTTATAAATCATCATCAATAGTATTTAAATTTACCGAGCATTGTGGATTTATGTTTCGAGTTTTTACTCTTAGAGCACCAACAAATACCATTTATAGGGTTTAAAATCCATTCCCTAGCATTCTACCATGATAGAGTTCAAAAAGCTTACCTCTACTAGCTTTCCTCTCCAAGCAAAGGAAGAAAAAGATGAAGAAGGTGATGAAGCTTCTCCTTCTAGCTCCAAATCTCCACCAATCCTCCCTCTTGATCCATTTTTAGAGAGAGAGAAAGAGCTTCTAGAGAGAGAGAGGGTGTTCTTTTAGGGTGGAAGTGTGAGGGAATGAGAGGAAATAAGCCCAAGTCCCTCCATTCAACTCCTCATGTGGCAGAATTGCCAAAAAGCCCCTCAACTTCACTTTTAGTGCACTGCCCACGCAGGGCCATTTTTTGTATAAGGGACCGGTCCCTAGACTTGAGGGACTGGTCCCTGTAGGTCCAGAATTCCAGCATTTTTAGGACTTAGCCAAATTTCAGCCTTTTTCGTTTCTTCTCCGTTTTCGCTCGTTTGGCCTCCGATTCTTTTCAAATCAACCGAGACTCTCCAAAAATATTTTCGAGCGTATTTTCATCATTTTTTCATCCACGCTAATGCCGGATTTAGTCCATGGTCCAACATAGCCTTTCGGGTCCCGTTTTCGCGCCTACGCGCTCCGAAAACGCCCGAATGCTTCCAAACTTCACCGGAATCATCTAATGGCTTTCCAAACCAAATGCACACCGTAACTTCATAATTTTAGAAGTCCGGTACCTTACAGTAGCAATTTATCTAAAGCAAAATACACCTTTATGCATGTCATTTTATCAATTTTGCTACTCATTTATCATGCATCAACATAAGATAAATTAGACCTTAGACATTGGAAGTGATCAAATCACTTCGGTGAAGCACAACCCATCTTGCAGTGCCCCCAAATTGCTTGTAGACACTTACAATTGGGCCAATCCCTTAGATCTCCAAGCTTGCTCCCAAGCTTTCCTTGCCCTATACAAGAAATTCATTCGTCACCAATTTCGAACACTTAAACGATTTTTCCTCTTAAAATCAAATTACCCGACTTGATTTTCTAACCCTCAATTAGGGTTTTAAAGGGTTAAAATATTTTTAAAACTCTCCACAAGAGAATTCCTCTTTCAACCTAGGATTGTTAAAAAATAATGGCAAAATAAAAAATCTCATGGTAAATCCCACAATTTGTGGTCTAGATTTACCTAGATTTTGCTAAAATTTTAAAACCAATGATTAAACACAAAACCCTAACCTCAAATCTCAAAACTCACCTTTGCCCTAAGCTCTTTCCTTTTTTTTTGCTAAAAAAAAAAGCCTTCACCCTCCAAATCCCTCCTCCACGCTTGATCCTTCAAGCTCCTAGGATTAAAGAAGAAAAAGAAGATAAAGAAGAGAGTGGGAGAGAGGAGCTTTTCTCTATCCCCCTGTGTGTGTGCGTGTGTGTGTTCTCTAAGAAAAGGAAAGAGGGCTCCCCTTTAAATAGGCTCCCACATGAAATTACTTATTTACTCCTTAAAATCAGCATTCTGCATAACTGCGTATTGGTACTCGGATTCACATATCGGTACTCGGGCATCCAGTTCCGGTACCCTGAATCCAATTCCTCAAAACCCGAATGTTGGATTCTCAAGCTTATATTATGTACCGGTACCTAGTTTACAGTACCGGTACCCAGTACAAATTCAGTACTGGTACTGAGGTTTGATTTCTCAAAACCCGAGAGTTCATTTCCCTTATTTTGTATTGCGTACCGGTACCCAATTTTCAGTACTGGTACTTATACAAATTCAACCACTTTGACAGATTTTATCTTTCCAAGTCCGTTTTCGCACTCAATTTGCGCCAAAAGCACTCAAATACTCTCCAAACTTCGCTGGAACTATTTTATTAGCTTTTCAAACTTGTTCCCACCAAAACTTCATGATTGTAGAAGTTCGATATATTATACTCCTCCTCGACCCCTCCTTCACCTCACTCCCCTTCCGCAGCGGCCGCCATCGGCACCACCACCGTCACTAACCATGACAACTTTAATTTTCGCCCCCGCAACCACCGGCACTGCCCTTGAAACAAACGTGATGAGAAAAATCTTCGTTAGACGCTGCCACCACCACCACAGTGACTGCGGATGAGGAAGACAACGACCCTCGTCTTCTGCAACCAAGCCGATTGCGTTTACGGGGAACGCCCTTCGTCGCCTTTACCTTCTTGACAAACAGTAGCATCACCCTACGCTCAGAATTGCAATCAAGCTTAGATGATTTCTATTCCTTCTTAAATTATTTTGTGAAGTTGTTAACACTTGATGTAGAAAAATATTGTTTTGTACGCAAGTCATGTCTTATATGTTGCAACGTAGTATAAAATAGTGCAATTTTCGTCTAATAAAATGTAATCCTTGCTTCCAGAGTAATAGAGAGTGTATTTTTTTATTTCATTCTTTATTCTTCTTATTCTTATTTTCTACCATCTGCGAACTTGCACTGGTCCTACCCAAGCAACACTTGGCGAAGCTGATAAGAACAAACGCCGAGCTGAAAAACACTGATGTAAAAGCTGAGTTGCACTGGTTATTGACTAGATGCACTGGTTAGTGAATAGTCGTTGCACTATTTTTTGCCAGACCACACTCATTAGGTCATTGTATGGTGCAAAACGTTACACTCATTAGGTTAATATTACACCATTTACACCCTGTTGCACTACTATATTCTAGGTATCACGAGATAAGGAGAATGATTTGCACAAGATACAATGAAAACATTGCACTTATTTAGATAAGATTGCACCGTTTTGTTTAAAGTTGCACTACTTGCTGGGCATTTTAGTTCCTCTCTTTGTAAATGTACGACTTCTCCTCCTCCTCCTCTACTTCCGAACTCTAAAGCCCTCTCCCTCCTCCATGCTTCTTCTACTTCTCTTTTGCAAACACCAAGGAAAGCGAAGAGCACAAGAACCAGGCGTGAATGGAGGAGGTGATCGCTCAGGACGCCGTAATGGAGGAGGGCGAGGGGTTTAGCAATAGTGTAAGCAGCACAGGACGCTGGAGAAATGATCGCTCGCCGTGTGGCAAGGAAGAAGATTGACTGACGAGGGAGTGGCATGTTGCACTATGAGCGGCAAGAAAGAAGATTGATTGCGTTGCACTGTGAGCATCGGATGTTGCACTGGTACGGGCTACGTACTACACTATTTGAAGCACTGTTGCACCTTTTTCCTTCGTGTTGCACCATTATTCCCCTTGCTGGCCACATAATCTTCCCAATTGAACTTCAAAATATTAAATTTTGAAAACCCGAATGGCAAACACCAGGGCTGGCGAATAGCAGGGCCGATTTAGTTTTCATTCTGACTGTCACGCCCCGGGACCCAGCGGAAGCCCGCCCGGCGCGTGCCCAGACCCGCCATATGTCTACAACATATAAGGCGTCTAAAAACAACAATAATAAAAGCGATAATAGAAGACATCTAGGAGTATCAGAGCATAATAAATGTCTAAATGCTACAACAAGGGATAAGGATAATACTGTAAAACCATTAAATGAAACATAAAGTAAATACAATAGGAAATCCCAAATACAAGTGCTATAAGTAGGTACATAGGTGGTCTCTATACATGGATACAAAACTCTCACACTCTCTCAAAATACAAAAGAAAGAGTAACCACCTAGGCAAAGTAAGCTCCTCGCTAGCTAGCTACGCGATCCCCTTGCCGCGATCCCGTGCCTCAGCCGGTGCCGAAGGCTCTGAAAAGTAAACCATAAAACAGGGGCGTGAGAACTATCAAAAATAGTTCCCAGTGGGCAATTACTGACTTCAGTGAACTGCGCCACAAGGCCCAAAAGCTACAAGAAGAGGTCAGTGACTAACAATGTAATAATTAGACGGTAAGTAAAATACAACTTACTATAGCATAAAGTCTCCACTTAGCATAAATAGCATGAGTACGAAAGCAACTATGCATGAAGTAATAGTCTCCAACTATCATAATGTTCGCGATGCGAAATAGTAAAATGCCGATGTTTACTATTCTAGTCAATGTCCAAGTAGTACACTAAGTCCTCATCTGTCCACATGTCATAATGGATATACAAAGTCAAATCTGAAGAGACCCACCCGAAGGCTGTCTATGGCCCTGAGACCCACCCGTAGGCTGTCTGGCCGGTGCCGAGCCTAATGGCCCCGTGGTAGTCATCATCCCCACCCTAGGAATGAGCCTGTCCCACGGCAATCCACTTCGGCGCCCAATCCCGCACGGCGAATATGTATCGCGATGGCTAGCTCCGGAGTGCCGGCTTGTAGGGAGCGACCCTCACAAGCATGTGCGAATGAGCACAATGGCAAGTAGTCAAATGGTCAGTCGCAAGTACCAAGTCCTCATGTCTAATAACATGGTATATAGTAAATGTCCTCGTGGCCAAGTCACTATTTCATCATATCTCAAATATGGAATATAGTTGATGTCAATGTGGCCTATTATCAAGTCTCTATGTTGCAGTTTAATAATTCTCTAGTCCAAGTGCCTCTTTATGACACTATGGCTCATTCTGTCCCAACATGGATACTAAGTTCAAGAACTTATAATTCTAGTCAAAATCGAAGCATGAATCTTGATTTCCTATCATCTCATAGAATATTCGTCGCATGCATATTAACAAAACACATTGTCTCTCTCTCTCTACTACATAGAGTAAATTTTCTTGATGCACAACATATAAGTTCTAAGCATTCAAAAACTCTCATAAATGCTACTAAACATGAATATGCATGAATTTAAGGAGCATGAAAGCATTTAACCACTTAGGAGGAATTTCCTCCAATTTCAAGGAAGCCAAACCCACCGATGACAACGAAACTTCTCGTGCGCTCCCACGAGGGTGTCCTCTAGTCTCCTAGTACCCTAGAGGTATAGAAACATGTGTCATCTAGTCGAAACGAACGACGCTAAGTTCAATCTTTAAGCTTCTCAAGCTAGGGTTAGGAAAAACTCACCGATTGCGAAGGAAGCTCTCTCGATCTCCAAACGGGAGTTAGAGTCCCTCCAATCTAACCTAAACAAAGGTTCTAAACCCATCAATTTGATACAAAAGCCCTCAAAACGAAAATCCCCAAATCTAACCCTAAAATGCCAAATCTAGGGTTTGATCTAGTAAAATCCAACAAAATCCGAATCTAGAGGAGAGAAATTGCTACTAACCTCTTAGAAGCTCCAAACCAAGCTCCAAAGTCCTCTAGGGTTGAAGGTTGATCCTCAAACAAGCTCCAACCAAGATCTCACACTTCTCCAATGGTGGAAAACCCACAAAAAGCAAGAAGGAGAAGAGAAAAGAGATCAAAACTAGCAAAAACCCAACAAAAATGAAGAAGAAACCAAAGGGGAGGAGTTCTCACCTTCTCTTCTCTGTTCTAGGGCTCAAAAGAGCAGCCATGAGAGCTGGGGTGGCTTATAAAGGCGTTGCAACAATTGCAAAAACACCCCTCTACGAAACAGTCCAAATCTGCACTGCGTACCGGTACACGGGTTTGTGTACCGGTACACCTCCCACGAAAAGCCAAACCCGAGCCTCGGGTTTTGCTGGGAAATGGTCTGTGTACCGGTACACAACCACGTACCGGTACAGCCATCAACCCCGTACCGGTACAGCAAGCGAACCCGTACCAGTACACGGCCTGCTGAAGGCTACCCGAGAGCTGACCAAAAATCCAACTTTTTGGATTTTGGTACACAGCTTTAAACCACAATTCTCGGGACTCGAACCATAGGTCGGAACACTGTCAACGACCTACCAGAAAGTCTGGAAAAGTTCGACACACAAATCAAACACTCGAACCTCGCAATTTGCAAAGGTCCAGTGTGTTACAATAGTTCTCACGCCCTTTTTGGTGGTTGTTTTACAGAGCCTGTTACAGGAGAGGCTAGGGATCGTGGCAAGGGAGTCGCGCCTAGCTAGGGACTACTAGGAGCGTGCTAGTCGATCACCTTGTTGCTCGGGCTACGGCCGAGGGTGATGTCCCTATGTATAGAGAGACCACCGTTGTATCTATTTTTGTATACTCGTTTGTATATGTACTACTTGACCGTGAACTACAGTTGGGATACTTCTCTTTAATCGAGATTTTGGATGTATACCTCTTGTTCTTTTGTTGATATATCGACTTGTACATTGCTCTGATATCAGGATAGGACTTTCTTTGTTTTACTTCCTATCGACTTGCTTTCTTCGTAGACGCCTTATATACTGTAGGTGTATGGCGGGTCTGTGCACGTACGGGATATGCTTCGCTGGTACCGGGCGTGACAAATTTTTAGAAATTCGGCAAAATTGACACAATTTGTCGCAATCCGTTCAAATAGAGATTTAACTAATATGATACCGGGGTGGCTCTTTGAGCATCTTTTCAAACTAACACCGTTATACTCCGAAAATTCTAAATATTCAATTCTTTTTCAACCTTTTCGGTTATTTAATTCAATCTTCATGTGGTAGCTTCACACACTTGCCGGACGACCGGATGGTAGCTCTTTCCTACATGTAGTGGTAGTTTCACACTCTTTGGATGTACCCTTTTCCACATTTTTAAACATAGGAGTTTTTTTTTATCATTATTTTTTTTAAACAATTCAAACTCCCCTAAATTAGACAATCTCACAATTGAAAATAATTGACAAATTTTAGTCTATTACGAATATCCATTTATCATATTCAACACACACAACCGAGATAGATTAATCACCAAGAGATCAAATTGATTTCAAAATTTTGATGAATATATGTAATAAGAAATCATATATTAAATTAATCGTCAAAATAATAAAAAGTGGAGTAAAAACGATAATTAATATGAATTTAACTTAATATGATTGTGAAGTTAAATACCGTTTACGCGACTTAAAAAAATTTCTCTCCTCAAAAGAATGATTCTCAACCATCTCCTTTCTCAAAAAATTTTAAATTCCTAAACACCTTTCCTCAAAATGATTTTTAAACAACCAAAATTCAAAACACCAAAAAAAAATCATTTAAACATGTAATGCAACGAATAAAAATATGCAATAAGCACCTATCAAGGCACTACACAAGAAATCAAAAACAACTAAGACGAGAAGCAAGAAAAGATATCACCTTTCCGGATCCAAACTTGTCGGATCTTTGGTTTTCTCGGCTTGTCGACGTTTGGTACCGTTTGCTTAGATTTTTGATCAACCGTTGGTGGTTTCTTCGCTTGAGGCTTCGGTTGAATTTGTCATTGAGGCTTATAAATCCGATTAGCTTTTGGGTTCGGTCGGATTTGGTGTTGCACATAAGAAAACCGGTTTGCTTGGAGTTTAGAAGTTGTCGATCGATGTGAAGACCTTGCCAATTGTTTCATCTTTTCCTTGTTTGGGAAATTCCTTTTTATGTGTCCTTTGATGCCACAACGACGACACGCCTTGTCTTTCAAAGTTGTTGAGACTTTCGAAGTTGATTTAGAATCTTTTTCAACAAAAACTCTTTCGTATCTGAGGCCTAACTTATCTGTTTGACCCAACCCGAGCATATGGTCCAATTTCTTCGATCCCGATGAGAACTTTTGTATGTCGGTTTGGAGTTGATGAACTTGGTCTGTCAAGGCTTGATTGGATTTGTGCGATTCATGAAATTGATGCTGCAAAAATCCAATCTTGTCTTTAGATGATTTAACCGTTGATTCCGCTTCATTGAGCTTCTTTTGGAGGTCCGAATTATCCTTCAAAATTGATTCCCTTTCCTCCTCGAGAGCTTTGTTCGTGGTCTTCAAGTTGTTGTTATCCTCTTCGAGATTCAACAAACGACGCCTCAACTTCTTATTAAGTTTAGCCATCTTTTTTGATTCAATAAGAAGTTGATTGTATGCTTCCACTATATCCTCGTCGTTCGATTCCTCCTCGCTTTCATCGTTATCACTCGAAGACACATGCGAAGAAGTAGACATATTGGAATTAGATATATTAGAGGATAAACACACAACCTTAGACGAAGGCAAGGTAAATTTAGCAAATAAAACAAGATTTCCATTCTTTTCTTCGTCACTTGAGCTTGATTCACTTGAAGTTGTATCATCCCACGTCTTTGCTTGCAATGCCTTCTTAGTATACGATTTCTTTGAAGGACAATCCGTTGCAATGTGGCCGTAGCCTTTGCATTTGTAACATCGGATCTCACCTTCAAATACATCCTTTTCTTTTGAAGCCTTTGCACGCTTCTTCTCGATAGAAGATGAAGACTTAGAAAGCGTTTGTTGCTTAGACGATGTAGTTTTGTCAAACTTGTGCTTGTTCCGAAAATTTCGACGAAACTTCTTTGTTAATAGTGCAAGTTGATGTTCGAAATTGGCAAGCGATATATCTTCATCGAAATTTGAATCCTCATCTTCCTCCTTCGTAGACTTTAATGCAACCCCTGTGCTTTTAGAAAAAGACTTGGAAGAAGATTGATTAGTTGGAAAAGTCATCTCATAAGTTTGCAAAGCATCTACTAATTCTTCGACTTTCATCTCGTCCGGATGCTTAACCGTTTCGATCGCGGCAACCTTTGCCCGAAAGCGTTCCGGAAGAGTTCGAAGAATCTTTCTAATAATCTTTGAATCCGGAATTTTCTCTCCCAAGTTGGCACATGTATTCACAACGTCCTGTAGACGTGTATAGTACTCGGTAAAGGTCTCGTTTTCATCCATAAAAATAGAATCAAACTTGCTTGTTAGCATTTGCAATTTTTAGACCTTTACTAAGCTTGTTCCTTCATGCGTAACTTGTAGAGTATCCCAAATTTTCTTTGCCGTTTCGCATACCGAAACACGAGTAAACTCTGTTTGAGACAATGCATTAAATAAAGCATTTATGCCCTTCCATTAAACGATGTCTCGTTATCTTCTTTCGTCCACTTGTTCCGTGGTTTTGGCGTTCAACATTCTCGACCATTTCAATAGGATGTTTCCATCCAAATTCTATTGATTGCCAAACACGCTCATCGATTGCGATTAGAAAAGCTCTCATGCGAACCTTCCAATAGGCATAATTTGTGCCGTCGAAGAGCGGTGGTCGATTAATGTTTCCGCCTTCGGCCATTAGATAACAATTTATCTAGATCTCGCTCTGATACCAATTGAAAGTTTTGGGGTAGCCCAAGGATCTATCTAGATTGTATCTATCACCTAGAGGGGGGTGAATAGGTGTAATAGCCAAAAAACCACAAATCTCAATGCGATAAAAATAAATGCGAAAAATAAAAATCACACCGAGATTTACGTGGGAAAACTCCAACTTGGAGAAAAACCCATGGGACCAGCACGCGAAAAAATAATTCACTAAGAGAAAAGATTACTAGGTGATTACCGACTCCACGGACTCGACCTCTCTTAACCTCCTATGAATCTCGCGCAATCCTCCGGGTTGTCCACGCCCTCACGTTCGAATCCACGAACGCCTCGCACACGTCCGAATCCATGAACGCCACTCAAATCCACGAGCCCACGATCCGAATCCACGAATCGCCGTCAATCACGCCGAATCCACGACGCCATCATGAAACACATCAGGTGTATGGTGATCCATCGCTTAGAGTATCGATGAAAACCAGGAAGAAAACTCCAAGCGAAGCGGAGATCAAATCGGCATATAGATATGAAATTTCAATATCTCGATTTGACCTAAAAGAGGGTAATATGTAGAAAATAGGTTTTAGATGAAATCCGAGCCTCTAGGGTTTCTCAAACATATATTCTTATGATCCTTAATCTGTTAGAGAACCCCAATATCTTATTTATAGACTTTAGAATCAATTGGAGTCGGATTAGAAAGTTTTCACGATTTTATACTGTGTACCGGTACATGAAAGGCTGTCACCGGTTACACAATGACGGAACAAATTTGCGAAGCCAAAGTTGATGGCTGTACCGGTACGGGGGCAATTGCTGTACCGGTACACAGTGCAATTTTCAGACATTGCACTGTTTCGAGTTCCGCAGAGTTCCGAAGTACTTTCTAATCAACTAAACATTGATAATAATGATTCTAATGCCTATACCTAAGTATGAATCACCATAAAATGAAGTAAAGACTTTACCTTAGCATCGTGATTCATGTCGTGAGTTATTTCCGCCTTCTCCGAAGTCTTGGATTCTTCGTTCTTCGACGATATGCTCCAAAACCTTCAAGACTCCGACTCAATTCACGAAATTTGCCAACACACAAGACTTAACACAACAAAGTTCCCAGTGGGTTCGGCCCCAACATCACCGACTTTCCCACTAAGACAAACTCAAGCATAATAGAAAGGATAAGCAGAATAGTAACCCAACTATAATCATAATGCTAATATGCCTGAACAATAAAGCAAGGAATATGCTCAATGTAAATCATGCAAGTATGCAAGTTTTTTTGTTCTTTACACTTTGTTCTTTAAGCTTTGTTCTTTGTTCTTTAATCTCACGGCTAACCCGGGGGTTTCGCCATATTAACTTGCTCACATTAAGTCCATCGCGGGCCCTGAGCTGCCTCCCGCTAAGACCGTCCTCGGGTTTACTCCAACCCGTGATGCAAAACTCCGGAGCGCATCGCTCGAGGGGGAGCGACCGCCCTTGAGCACGGAACTCATAGCAAGTTTGATCGATCCTTAACTCTAAGGATATATAGTTCAATCATTGTCTTTACACTAACTTTAGTGTTCTTTACATCACTTCATTTTGCTAACTCTAGCAATCATTGTTCTTTAACTTTACTCATTTTTTATACCACTTTACATTATCTCTATTCTTTGTTCTCAAATGCCACACTTTACGTTAACTTTAGCCATTGTCATTGTCCTTTACATCGCATGGATTATTTGCCCCACACTAACTCTAGTGTCACATTACTTTACACTATCGAATGCCACTCGATCTATGTCTCATTGTGTCACTTTGTTCTTTTGCCTCACTTGGGTACTCACATTTTATCTCATACATACATATAGGGTTAAACATTCATAGGGGTTCTCAACCATCTCATTAGGCAAATTGTACTCACAACATGCAACATTACATTATTCTCATTACATATACCCTACGATGCATGCAACAATGTATATAACATATGCTCAATTGAATGACACATTAGGCATAGAAGGAAGTTCAACGAGTTTGGATAGCACCACCCACCTTGTTGGTTCTCAAAGGTGCTCCGATGATTTTTCTTGGGATTTTTAGACACCCGGTTCGCTACCTGCGAGTTAACGAAGCCAAATTAGGCTTATTTGGTCATAACTTTGTATAGGCTTTTCGTTTGCTCCAACCAACCGCACCAACGCGTCGGAAATACCCCCAATTAGGTTTCTAGAGGGTCAATTGCACTTTAGAAACATCACGAGCAAAAGCCCCAATTTGGGTGCCCTAGCTCTATAGCATATATCAAACCTAGGGTTTGATTTCATTGGGGAGCAAAAGAAGCTTCAATCTACCCTAAGAACTCCATAAAAACCATCCTTGGCTTAATCCAAACTCTAGTTTGGATTCTGCCATGAGAGGGATTGAAGCTCTCCTTCAAGCTTCACCACCTCCACCCAATCCATGGTTTGATCTCTAAAGGAAGCAAAAGAAAGCTTCAAATACTCTAAGGGTTCTAAAAAAACCACTCTTAGCTTAATCCAAACCCTAGTTTGGGTTCTACCATGATTAAGGTTCAAGCTTACCTCTAAGCTTGCTCCAAAGGGGAAGAAGGGGAGATAGCTTCACTCCTTAGCTTCTTCTTCACCTTCTTTCTCCTTTTCTTCTTCTTCTTCTTTTCCTTCCTTTTCTTTGTCTTCTTCTTCTCCTTCTTGTCTTCTAGAGAGAGAAAGAGAGAAGAGAGGGAGTGTGAGGGAGAGAATGAGAGAAATATCCCAAAACCCCTCACAATATAACCTATATATTGCACTTTTGCAAATAAACCCCTCAGCTTTCACCTTATTGAACTGCCCAAACTGGGCAGATTTCGGGCTCGGGGACCGGTCTCCCCGACTTGGGACAGGTCCCAGAGAGCTCTCCCACAGCTCAGCAGGGGCCTTCGCACGAGGCAACCGGTCTCTCCCAGGGAGACCGGTCTCTCGGGGACCGGTCTCTCCCCGCAGGGACCAGTTCCTGAGAGCTAGTTTTCTGGGACTTAGTCGATTTTTTGGTTCTCTCAGCTTCTTCGCGTTCGGGGACCGGTCTCTCCCACCAGGGACCGGTCCTCGAGAGCTCAAAACTGCAGAATGCAGATTTTTTATTCTCTAGCTCTCGAAAACCTTCCTCAACGCACTTTTAATCATTTTAACACCCTCGGACTTTCCGAAGTGTACCAACCTCGCACTTTGGTCAATTTGACTAAAGTTTGATATTTACTTTCCGAATTTTCGGTATATTACATGTATAGTTTAGTATTCTTTCACTTCGGTTATTACTTACCCTCGTGTAAGCCATTATGTATGTTTCCGCTTGTGCATTTCTTTTTGCTTGAATTGTACTTGTGTTGAGCCTTGGGCGGACAGGGAAGGCTCTGTTCGTTTGACGTCTGTTCGACGTGCCCGGACCGGCCAAATTGGATCAAGCTCGGGGCGTGACAGATATAGTGGTATCAGAGCCTAAAGTGAAAGAATAGGAATGGACCTAGAGACCCTTAGGATTGGAAGACCTTAAGGATCTAGGGAATGTGAGCGACGTTGGATCAAAGTCAGCGAAAGCATGTGATTTGGTCAAGATGGGACGTCTCTAATGTGATTAGGGACTAAGTTAAATTGATATTTGTTCCCTACTCCTTGTGTTGTGTCGGGCGGTCGACGATATAATGTTTTGGAGTAAGGATGGATACATAAGTTGCTTTCGCCGAATTGGGTATGGTAGAGTAATGTTGGTCATGTAGCTAATGTGAGTTGCTTCATTTCAGGAAGCAATGACTTGTGGTGGACCTCAAATAAGGTCGATGCTAGAGGAGCCGAATGCAGCACCCGAGCAATCCGGAGCAACTGGCGACAGTGAGCTTCGGGAGCAAATGGCCGCGCTTATTGGTGTAGTGCGGCAACAAACGGAGTCTGTTAAACGTCAAGGGGAGCAGATTCAACGGCTCCAGGAGGCTTTGGAGCGTCAACAAGCGGCGGCAGCCCAGGTGGGCGCCGAGCATATCGCGCCCCCTGCGGTAGTGCCGAGTGTAGTTGAAGGAGCGGCAGCAGCAGCAGCCATGCCCGTCATGGTAGTACCGGCCAGATCGGGAACCTCAAATCCCGATAGTATGGCGGTAGAGGCGGAGCAGGAGCACGCGCTGGCGGCTTTCATTCAGTTTAGGAAGTTCGACCCACCTATTTTTGAAGGTGGCATGGTGGAGCCAGCGGTAGTGGAGTCGTGGATCGACTCAATGGGAACGCTCTTCGAGGACTTGAATACTTCAGAGAAGGACAAGGTGTACCTCGCCACACATTGCTTTGAGAAGGCGGCGAAGGTGTGGTGGAAGCGAGTCAGGCGGGATCGGTCGTCTTACCTACCGCCTATGCTTTGGGAGGAGTTCAAGAGAGCGATGTTCGCGAACTACTTCCCCGACATGGTAAAGCGGAAGCTACAAGAGAAGTTCCACAAACTAAGGCAAGGAGATCGCTCGCTAGCGGACTACGAGCAGTAGTTCTTCCACATTATCGATTGCGTCCAGGATGTTGTTCGAGGTGACCGGGACCGGGCTGATTGGTTCTTGCGAGGACTCCAGCCGAGAATCTACGAGAAGGTGCAAATTTCAAGCTTACGACCTTTGCGGAGGTCTTCAATCGGACCCTATAGGCGGAGCACGGCAGCGCCTACGCGCGGGAGGAGCGTGAAGCTATGTCCGAGTCGAAGGACAAAGGCAAGAAGAGAGCGGCGGGCGGTGCCGTGGGCCGGCCGAGTGCAAAAAAACCCCCTCGGTATCCTCGACAGCAGTCGAGGAGTTGGAAGCCTCCTCGGTGTGTCATTTGCGGTGGTGAGCATCGCCCGGTGACATGCTCGCAATGCGAAGGAAAATGCTTCAAGTGCGGTCAAGCGGAACATATGGTCCGGGAATGCCCGGCTTGGACGTCGTCTGCACCGACGACGGCATCAGTTCCGTCTTCCCAGAGACAGCTTGCGCGGTTGGCACCGGTGATGTTAGTTGGACGCGCATCATCACCGCATCAACCAGAGGGATCACGAGCACCTAGTGGGCGGGTTTTCGCCACTCAGGTGGAGGAGCAGCCTGCAGCACCAGATGATGTTGTGGCAGGTATTATTCTGATCAAAGGCACTAGAGCTAGAGCTTTATTCGATACAAGTGCATCTCATTCATTCATTAGTGTATCCTTTGCGAAAACTCATGGCATCGAAATAGTGCATAATTATGACTATTGGTGGGTCAATGCACCGGAACATTCGTTCAGAGTGCACGAGGAGTGCTTGACTTGTCCAGTTCAGATAGGTGAATGGATTATGCCAATCGACTTATTGGTGCTAGACAGAATGTGGAGATTTGATGTAATCTTGGGGACCAATTGGCTCTCCAAATATTATACAGTTATAGATTGCGAGAGCAGGGTGATCACGTTTCGTGAGTCTAATTAAGAAGAGTTGGTGTATCGAGCGTGTAAAAGCTCGCGCTTCGCGGCGACCGTATCGGCGGCGAGGGCGAGGAAGATGATCAAAGGTGGTTGTGTAGCCTATTTGGCAACCATGGTAGATACTCAAGAGGAGCACCCAGAGTTGGGGAATATTCGAGTTGTATGCAAGTTTCCGGATGTGTTTCTGCCGAAGTTACCGGGATTGCCACCGGACCGGGAAGTTGAGTTCGTCATTGACTTAATTCCCAGGGCGGTGCCAATTTCGAAGGCTCCGTATAGAATGGCACCGGTAGAGCTAGTGGAGTTAAATGCTCAACTACAAGACTTGCTCGATAAAGGCTTTGTGAGGCCGAGCGTGTCACCGTGGGGAGCTCCGGTGCTATTTGTGAGAAAGAAGGATGGTACGCTTCGACTCTGCATGGATTATCGCTAGTTGAACAAAGTAACGGTCAAGAACAAGTACTCGTTGCCAAGGATTGACGATCTATTCGATCAGTTACAAGGGTCAAAGGTGTATTCGAAGATTGATCTCCAATTGGGGTATCATCAACTAAGGATTAGACTGAGGGATGTACACAAAACGGCGTACTGTACGCGGTATAGCCATTACAAGTTTACAGTAATGCCGTTTGGGCTTACTAATGCCCCGACAGCATTTATGGACTTGATGAACCGAGTCTTCAGGCCGTTGTTGGACCGGTGCATCGTAATGGTCATAGACGACATATTGGTCTATTCGAATGGCGATCATGCAAGAGGCGCATCAATCTCCCTATAGTATACACCCGGTCGGCACTAAAATGTACCAAGATCTAAAAGTGCATTATTGGTGGCCGGACATGAAGAAGGATATTGAAGAGTTTGTGGCTCAATGTCTTACGTGCCAACCAGTGAAAGCGGAGCACCGGTTTCCGGCAGGAAAGCTTCAGAGTCTACCAATACCTGTTTGGAAATAGGAGGACATTACGATGGATTTCGTTACCGGCTTGCCTCGATCACAAGGCGGACACGATGCAATATGGGTGATAGTGGATCGATGCATGAAATCGGCTCACTTCTTGCCGATTCACATTACGTGGTCGGGAGACAAGTTAGCTCAAGTATATCTTAACGAGGTGGTGAGACTGCATGGGGTTCCGATGTCAATTGTATCGGATCGAAACTCCAAGTTCACATCTCATTTTTGGAGGAGCTTACAGGATGCTCTTGCCACGCGGCTCCATTTCAGTACAGCATTTCATCCTCAAAGCGATGGACAATCAGAGAGGATGATACAAATCCTCGAGGATATGTTGCGAGCGTGTGTACTTGATTATAGGGGCGGATGGCACAGCTACTTACCAATGGCGGAGTTCGCGTATAATAACAGTTATCAGGAAAGCATCGCGATGGCGCCATTTGAGGCATTGTATGGAAAGAAGTGCCGTTCTCCGATTCATTGGAGCGAGGTGGGCGAGAGAGTTGCTCTCGGCCCCAATGTAGTGCGGGAGGCAGAGGAAAAAGTTAGCCTTGCCCGTCAGCGTCTAGCGACGGCACAATCAAGGCAAAAGAGTTATGCCGACAAGCGCAGAAGAGAATTAGAGTTCGTGGTTGGAGACCGTGTATTTGTGAAGGTATCGCCTATGCGAGGTGTAAGGCATTTTGGGGTCCGCGGGAAGTTAAGTCCCCGATATGTCGGACCGTTCGAGGTATTAGAGCGCATTGACGCGGTGGTGTACAAGGTTGCATTGCCACCGAGACTCGCGAGACTTCACGATGTATTTCACGTGTCGAACCTCCGAAAGTATATTCGCAACTCAACACATGTGCTAGAGTATGAGCCCGTGGAGTTGCGCGAAGACATGTCGTATGAGAAGTACCCGGTGTGCGTCCTCAATAGAGAAGAAAGGAAATTGCGGAGTTGCACAATTTCGTATGTAAAGGTCCAGTAAAGTAATCATGCAGTACGTGAGGCCACTTGGGAGCACGAAGATGCGATGCGGAGGATGTATCCGCACCTATTCGAGTCGACAAGTTGAGGTATGTTTAGTTTCGTGGACGAAATTATTTTAAGGGGTGGAGAATGTAATATACCAAAATCTCGGTAAACAAGTATCGAACTTTAGTCAAAGTGACCAAAGTGCGAGGTAGGTACACTTCGGAAAGGACGAAGGCGTCAAAAAGAGCAAAAGTGCATTATAGGGGATCTTTGAGAGCTAGAGAATCGAAATTCTACAAACCGCAGCTTTTGAGCTCTCGGAGACCGGTCCTTGAGGGGAGAGACCGGTCCCCGTACGCGTATTGGGCCGGGCAGAAAACTCTGCGCGCAACCTAGCTCTCGGGGACCGGTCCCTGGTGGGACAGACCGGTCCCCGTAGGTGCAAGAATTGTGAAATGGCTAAGTATTGGAAAGCTAGCTCTCGGGGACCGGTCCCTGGCGGGAGAGATCAGTCCACGTGCGCGTAGACAGAAAGGAGTGCTCTCGAGAATCGGTCCCTTCAGGGAGGTCCGGTCCCTAAAGGTCCGGTCCCTGAGGGGAGGACCGGTCCCCGTACGCGAGAATAGCCAGAATTGAGAAAAATTGGCTAAGTCCCTAGAGTCATGCTCTCGGGGACCGGTCCCTGTTAGAGAGAACGATCCCCGTGCCCGAAAAGTGCCCGGTCTAGGCAGTATGAGAGGCAACAAGTTGAGGAGTCTAAATGCATTTATGCATCAAATGGGTTATGTATGAAGGCGGTATGAGATATTTCTCTCATTTCTCTCCCTCTCATTTCACAAAAAAGCTCTCTCTCTCTCTCTCACTAGGATTCCCTCTCTCTCTTGGAGGTAGAGCTAGGAGGTGGATTTGGTGGAGAAGAAGACCAAGGAGTGGAGCAACTCCCTCTCCTTCACCATTAGCTTGAGGAAAGAAAAGCTTTTGAGGTAAGCTTTACCCCCTCTCATGGTAGAACCCTAAGATGGGTTTGAATAGACCTAGAAATGGTTTTGATAGGATCTCTTGTTATAAATAAGCTTTATTTTGCTTATGGTAGAGATCAAAACAAGGGCTTGTATATATGTGAAAGCGAGAGCACCCAAATTTGAAGCTTTTGCTTTAGATGGTTCTAAAGGCAAATTGACCTTATAGAAACCTAATTGGGGGTGTTTCCGACGCGTTGGTGCACTCGGTTCGTCGATACGAAAAGTCTATGCGAAGTTATGAGCGAAAAAGCCTAATTTGGCTTTGTTTTGCCTCAGGCAAGGAAATAGGCGGCTAAAAATCGTGAAATTTGAACCTGAGCACCTTAGCAGGCCTACGAGATTGGAAGTGCTTTCCAAACTCTTTGAAATTCCTTCTATGTCTATGGTGTCACTTATTGAACATGTATGTTTATAGCTTTTCGTGCATAATAGGGTGAATTGTGAGTGTATGTTGCATGCTTATAGTTAAGATGCATTTGATATGGTTGAGAACCAATAAGAATTGTATAAACCCTATATGTGCATGTATGGTGACAAGAACTTAGCAGAGTTAAAGAACAAATGGCATTATGACATAAAGGACAATGTGACATTGTGATATTGTGTACTAGAGTTATATACCTAGTAAAGTAGCATCAAAGAACAATAAATGCTAGAGTTGGCAGCAAGTGTGGCATAAAGAACAATAAATGCTAGAGTTAGCATCGAATGTGGTATAAAGAACACCAGAGTTAGTGTAATTGCATGATCGAAAATAAAGAATGCAAGTACATATGAGAGTTGACATTATGACATACCACCTTATAGTTAAGGGTCATATGAGTATTGCATCCTTATAGCTAAGGAATGGATTGAACTTGGAATCCTTATAGTTAAGGATTGGATCATACTCGCCTTACGTCTTGGCTTGAGGGCAGTCGCACCCCCTTGAGCGATGGGCTCCGGAGTAGTCATCACTTGGTGTAGTAGTCTCCCCAGAGGACGGTCCCTGTCGGGTTGTAGTAGTCTCGCCCGACAATTGGAATTACGAGTTGGTGAGTTGCTTGAGGGCGAAACCTACGGGTTAGCCATGAGATTGAACTTCGAGATTGAGAACTTGCATTTATCATGAGTAATTCATTTGAGCATAATCATTAATTATTTTGTTCAGGCATATTAGCTGCATTTGTATAGCTTGGTTACTATCTATGTCACGCCCCGGGACACAGCGGAAGCCCGCCCGGCACGTGCATAGACCCGCCATACGTCTAAAACATATAAGGCGTCTAAAACAAAACGATAAAAGAGACAATAGAAGAAATCATCTAGAAGTATCAGAGCAATATACATTATCTAGAGACTAAAGCAATGCGAAGAGTAGAGAGTTAAAATCACTAATAAACCATAAAGTAATACAACCGAAGATCCAAAAATAAGTGCTAAAAGAGTACATAGGTGGTCCCTCACTCTCCCAAAACATAAAAAGAGGAAAAACCACCTAAGAGTAAAGGTGAATCCTCGCTATCTAGCTAGCGATCCCCTTGCCGCGGTCCCGTACCTCCGCCGGTGCAGAGAGCTCTGAAAGGAAAATATAAAACAGAGGGCGTGAGAACTATTAAATAATAGTTCCCAGTGGGCAATTACTGACTTCAGTGAAATGCACCACTAGGCCCAAAACTAAGAAAGTAAGGTAAATAAGGCATGTAAGAATAATATGAACAATTAACTTGTTGAAATGGAAGCTCAATATAGCATGAAGTCACTACTTTCATCAGTAATAATCTACCACAAGATCTCTACTTAGCATGGATTTGCATAAGTAATAACTATCACATGATCTCTACATAGCAGGAATTTGCATTAGTAATAAAAGTAACTACTACAAGCATGTGCACAAGAGTATCCAACATGTAAATGCATAAATATGCAACTAGCCCAATGTCCACAATGTAAATAGTAAAGATGTCATTCTCTACTATTCTAGTCAATGTCCAAAAGGTACAATATGTCACCAGTAACCCAATCCTGTGGAAGCTACCCGTAGGTAGTCCGGCCTGCGCCGTGCCAACAATGGCCCCGTGGTAGTCAACATCCCCACTCTAGGAATGAGCCTCCCCCACGGCATCCCATTTTGGCGCCCAATCCCGCACGGGCAAGCAAATGTCGCGATGGCTATCTCCAGAGTGCCGACTTGTAGGGAGCGACCCTCACAAGTATGTGCGAATGAGCACAATGGCATGCAAGCGAATAAGTCCGTCTCAGGTCCCAGTGGTTCATCACTGTTTCATCGAATCTAAAATTCGGAATACAGCACATGTCCCAAAGGCCGGCCTCTATGTCATCGTGTCTAAAACACGGATATGGTAACTGTCTCAATGGCCTATCTCTATGTCATCATGTCTAAAACATGAAATATAGCAGATTTCCAGTAGCCTAATATCATGTCCCTAAGTTGTAGTTCAACGATTTTCTAGATCAAGTGCCTCTTTATGACACTTTTACTTACAATGTCCCAATATGAATAATAAGTCTAAAAACTTGTCATTCTAATCATTTTCCACACAAGAAATATGATCTTACATCATTCATTAGAACATTAAACTCATGCATACCAACAATGCATATGCTTCTCTCTACAACATAGAGTCAATCTT
The DNA here is from genome assembly GCF_001540865.1 of Ananas comosus. Taxonomy (NCBI): domain Eukaryota; kingdom Viridiplantae; phylum Streptophyta; class Magnoliopsida; order Poales; family Bromeliaceae; genus Ananas; species Ananas comosus. The sequence goes on from NC_033624.1 coordinate 9,916,223, forward strand.
TTTCATGATGCATAATATAGAAATTTTAAGCATTCTAAAATTCTTATAAATTCAATTCAACATGGATATGCATGCATTTATAGTGTACGAAAACATTTAACCGCGTAGGAGGCATTTCCCCCTATTTCAATGAAGCCAAACCCACCAAAGTCTTCGTGCGGGCGTCCGAAAAGCTAACGAAGCTTCGGTAATCACTCCTAGCACCCTAAGAGATAGGCTAGGGGAGTTACAATATCGAAACGACAATTCAAGAGTTCAAACATTAAGCTATCCAAGCTAAGGTGGAGAAAACTCATTGTACGCGAAGGAATCTCTCTCGATCTTCAAAAGGAAGCTAGAGTCCTTCAAATTCAACCTAAATCAAAGTTCTAAACCAATCAATTTGGTTCTAGAAGCTACAAATTCAAAATCCCCATTTCTAATCCTAAAATCTAAAATCTAGGGTTTCATCTCATGAAACCTCTCAAAACAAAGATCAAAGAGTAGGAAAGTGCTACTCACCTCTCAAATAGCTCCAAACTAGGCTCCAATCCAAATGGGGTTGAAGATCTCCTCTCAAACAAGCTCCTCTCCAAGCTCCAAGTCTTCAACCGTGGAGAAACCCACAAAGAGCAAAGAAACACAAAGGAGAGGAGATCAAACAAGCTAAAATCCACCAAAAATGGAAAGGTACCAAAGGGGGAGAGGTCTCACCTTGATCTCCACTGAACTAGGGCTCAAAACCCTGTCTAAGGGGGCTGGAGTCACTTATATAGGTGTTGCAACAATTGCAAAAACACCCCTCCACGAAGCAGCCCAAACTGCATTGTGTACCGGTACAGAGGTTTGTGTACTGGTACACAACCTGCGAACCAGCCCAACCCGAGCCTCGGGTTGGCGCACTGGCGGCCAGAGCCGATGGCTGTACCGGTACAGCCATCACCGCGTACCGGTACGCCACCCTGCAAACAGCCACCCGAGAGCACACCAATAATCCAAATTTTTGGTTTTGGTGCCAAGTTTTAAACCTCAATTTTCGGGATTCGAACCATAGGTCGGAACACTATCCACGACCCTCCACGAAGTGTGGAAAAGTTCGAAACACAAATCAAACACTCGAACCTCACTATTTGCGACGGTTCGGTGTGTTACAATTTATCTGTTTATTTCTGCTATTATGCCTGAGTTAAACTTAGTGGAAAAGTCGGTGAGATTGGGGCCGAACCCACTGAGAACTTCGTTGTAGTTCTCACCCCACTATTTCCACAGAGTCGGGACGAAGCGAGCCGGCGAGCGACCGCGGTAAAGGTATCGCGCCGTAGACGGTGACCACCCGAGTCGGGTTTCATATTTTGCTAGTAGCATACCCTTGTAGCATCTTTTGTATTCGATGATCATAGATGTTAAATGTAAAAGCCCATTTTGATGAAATTGTGATGTAAAGAAAGAAATGATGAAAAGCATGTATATGGTAAAAGAATTGTGAATGTAAAGTTTGAATGCTTGTAAAGGGTTTAAAGTTAACCTTTATACTTGTATAGTTTAGTATTCTTTCACTTCGGCTATTGCTTACCCTCGTGTAAGCCATTATGTATGTTTCCGCTTGTGCATTTCTCTTTACTTAAATTGTACTTGTGTTGAGCCTTGGGCGGACAGGGGAGGCTCTGTCCATTCGGCGTCTGTTCGACGTGCCCGGACCAGCCAAATTGGATCGGGCTCGGGGCATGACAGTTTTGCACCTTAGAAATGGTTAGATTTCATCAACTCTATTTCCTCTATCATTGCATCCAACCACCTTGTTTCTCGATAGCATAGTTAGTAGTGGCCACTCAACCGACTATAATGAACGAAGTGAGGGAAGAAGTTCAAACTAGATCCCTTAGGAGAGAGGCGGAGTACAAGCAGGCGATGAGAGAGCTTCTTGGAAAGATTTAGGCTCACCATCATCGTGCACAACAAACATGACAACTTTCTCTTCGATCTCAAAACAACAATTGGAAAATACTTCAGATTGTAGAGTCATTTAGGTCGGTAGTTGCTGCAAATCAGCAAACTAATTACTACGTCTATGCTTACGTGTTTCAATTGAAAATATTCATTGTAATGATATGTTCATGGATCAATTGGTCGTATGCTGTTGTCCACTTTACCTAATTATGAAGTGTTAGGATTTTGTTAGATTTGTAATTAAATCCTATTTATATAAGAATTAATATTTAAATCTGTTTGAGATAAATTAAGATTTAAATATTAATTAGAGGATAAACCTAACTAGATTAGGATTAATATTTAAATCTATTAGAGATTGATTAAGATAAATTTAGATATTAATTGGAGTAGAAATCCTAAATATATTAGGATTGGGGTACGTTTTAGTGGAGCCTTATAAATAGATCTTTGTGGGTTTGCTTTTGTGGTGGAGTACGGGAGAGAGAGAGAGAGAGTCTCTTGGGTGCCGTACCAGAGAGAGAAAAAGAGAGAGAGAGTTATTTAATTATGCTTTGAGTGCACCTAGTGCACGGGTGCATGTGAAGGATTGTCTTCTTTATGGGTTTATAGAAGACGAGAGAAGGGTAGAAGAGATTCAGAAAGAGGGCTCGGATTGTAGCTACTCAGTGCAGAAGAGGAGTCAGGTGTAATCTTCTCTTATTTAATGAATCTTATTTTACCTGCATATTTTTCTCTTTTATGATTGTATCAGCTTTTGCTGAGGAGACGGGTTTATGGTAAAAACCCGATTTAACGTTTCCGTTGCGGAATCCCAACAATCGATACCGGATCCACAGCAGTCGGTATCGGAGCGGGTTGCGGATTCATGAGATCCGGTACCGGGGCAAGTACCGGATTCCCAACAAGTGGTATCAGAGCCGAAGGTTACCGATCTGCGGGAGAGATCGACGGAGATGGCCACGAAATTCGAAATCGAGAAGTTCGACGGCAAGAACAATTTCGGATTATGGCAAATTAAAGTACGAGCAATCCTCGTACAGCAAGAGTTAGACGAGACGTTGAACGAGAATGAGGCGAAGCCGGCGGAGGTCACGGATGCGGCATGGACGAAGATGGAGCGGAAGGCATTGAGTACGCTTCATCTATCATTAGCAGATGAGATTCTTTACAATGTAGCTGGCGAGACGACACCGGCGAAATTGTGGAAGAAATTGGAAGATCTGTACATGACCAAATCCCTGACGAACAGATTGTATCTGAAGCAGCGACTGTTTACGTTGCGGATGCAAGAAGCGGCAAGCCTACATGAGCATCTGAACGAGTTCAACAAGGTGGTGGCCCAGTTGACTAGCATCGGAGTCAATCTGGATGACGATGATAAGGCGCTGATTTTACTATCTTCGCTACCGGCGACATATGAGCATCTGGTGACCACGATACTTTATGGCAAGGAGACCATAAGCGTGGAGACGGTCACGGCGGCGCTTCTCTCGAACGAGATGCGGAAGATGACTCGGGAGGCCGGCACGCAAAGTCAGGATGTAGGATTGGTGGTGACTGCGAAGAAGGAGGCGAGAATATCGGCGATCGGAGATCGACAGAAGAAGCCGCTATCTGAGGTGGAGTGCTTTTACTGTCACAGGAAGGGGCATATCAAGCGCAATTGTCGAAAACTTCAGGATGATCTGAAGGAGTTAAAGCGACAGAAGGAGCAAACTGTCGTGAACCAGGATGAGACGGTATCAGCGACGGCGCAGACAGCAGAGTCAGAGATGATCGATTCTGATGTACTGTATGCGGCGACCGGAGGTGCGAAAATTTCGGACGATGCGTGGGTGCTCGATTCGGCGTGTTCTTTTCACGTATGCCCGAAGAAGGAGTCTTTTGCCACCTATAAGGCGATCAAAGGTGGAAAGGCGCTGATGGGGAACGGGACAGCGTGCAAAGTTTTGGGAGTCGGCACGGTGAAAATCCGAATGCACGATGGGGTCGTGAGGACGCTGACAGGTGTTCGACATGTTCCTGGATTGAAGCGGAATTTGATCTCGTTAGGCGCATTGGACTCGAAGGGTTGCGATATTGCAGCTTCAGGTGGAGCTATGAGGGTCCGAAAATGAGATCGGGTCGTGTGCGAAGCGAACAAGCGTGGGAACTTATACGTTCTGAACGGGAGCACAATCAGAACGGGAGCGAAGACGGTTTGGGTTCCAAAAGTTCGCGGAGGTGTAGTCGCTCGAGGCGGAGCGACGGATGCGGCGACATCGAGCGGAGGAGACAAGCTCAAGGTGGAGCTTGCATGGTGAGCTCGACGTAGCGGTTGAAAATTACAAATCAAACCAAGGTGGAGAATGTTAGGATTTTGTTAGATTTGTAATTAAATCCTATTTAGATAAGAATTAATATTTAAATCTGTTTGAGATAAATTAAGATTTAAATATTAATTAGAGGATAAACCTAACTAGATTAGGATTAATATTTAAATCTATTAGAGATTGATTAAGATAAATTTAGATATTAATTGGAGTAGAAATCCTAAATATATTAGGATTGGGGTACGTTTTAGTGGAGCTTTATAAATAGATCTTTGTGGGTTTGCTTTTGTGGTGGAGTACGGGAGAGAGAGAGAGAGAGTCTCTTGGGTGCCGTACCAGAGAGAGAAAAAGAGAGAGAGAGTTATTTAATTATGCTTTGAGTGCACCTAGTGCACGGGTGCATGTGAAGGATTGTCTTCTTTATGGGTTTATAGAAGACGAGAGAAGGGTAGAAGAGATTCAGAAAGAGGGCTCGGATTGTAGCTACTCAGTGCAGAAGAGGAGTCAGGTGTAATCTTCTCTTATTTAATGAATCTTATTTTACCTGCATATTTTTCTCTTTTATGATTGTATCAGCTTTTGCTGAGGAGACGGGTTTATGGTAAAAGCCCGATTTAACGTTTCCGTTGCGAAATCCCAACAATCGATACCGGATCCACAGCAGTCGGTATTGGAGCGGGTTGCGGATTCACGAGATCCGGTACCGGGGCGAGTACCGGATTCCCAACATGAAGAGCATGCTAAAAGAGTTGATACTGGAGTTAAGATTACATTGATATAGTTATCACTATAATGCTACCATTTGGAACTATACTGCCGATATTATATTACGCATGTTCTATTTCTTTATGATCTATATATACTATTACAAGATATATAGGAAAGTAACATGAAATTCGTAGGCATGGGCTTATATAAATTAAAAGTGGCAAGGGGCAAGTGAAGTGTAACTAAATGTGAAAGTGCCGAGAGGCAAGTGAAAAGTGTAAAATATGAAAGTAGAAAGTGGAATATGCGATAGTAGCATGTAAAAAGGAAAGCTATGGTAATTTTGTTGATCATTGCATGTGATTATAGCCTACAACAGCCAAATTAAGCTCAATGACATATGTGTGTATTTATACTCGTGTGGGGTAGTGGCCCAACAAGTTGGCTCTCGGAAGGTGGTATCCTCTTGAGATTGTTTGTAGTTCCTACTCAGTATCAAAATAGGACATCCGCGACCTTGGGGTGCTGAATAACACCAATGAGGTGAGGGGCAGACATGACCAGACTTATGAGTGGGTCGGTGTGATTGAATGATATAGCATTTCTTATTAGTACAATATTTATGATGAGATATGATTTACAGTTCTCAGCAATTCTTTATAGAGACGTGATAGTAGATACCTGTTACAACTCAATATATCCTATTATTATTTATTCAATTCCAACTTACTTTTACTATTGTTGTCTCAAATAGACCTAGTGGTTTAGGTCGCCGTATCATTGACTATACATATTGTGAACTATTTTTTAGTAGTTCTCATATTTTATTATTATTGATTTTATTTCAGAATTTTCAGTATCAGTGAGTGAATAAGGTAAGTGTATCGCAAGCTGCATAGCATCTCCTACCATGAACGAATGCTTGTGGAGGACCACACTCTGATATTATAGCTAGATGTACATGCTGGACCTAGAGTGACAAAATGGTATTTATATTATACTTATTATTTGGGAACCCATACAAGGCCTCCCCGGGTTTGGGGGGCTTTGTGGGAACTACTTTTTTTTTTATTTTCTCACTCTCTCTCTCTCTCTCTCTCATACACTAATTTATTCAGTGAGGTCCACATCAATTTTCACAATAATTATGTCCTGATCTTTTCACTCTTTTTTATTTTGGTCCCTAATTTATCAACTTTGCAAACTCTTCGAGCATAACTGTCGGCATCTTCGTGTCTCTCATCAACCAGCTACTCATTGAGAAAACTATAGAGATTTTTGGCACCAAAAAGAGCCCTAAAGAAGATCGCAACGAGCTTTCTAAATTTAGTACACTGCCCAACTGAGAAGACAGTTGGACGAATTATTAGAGAATTGGAACTCATTGTCAGACCACTTAGACAAGAGAGAAGCACTTCGAGCTGATAATTGGGAGATAATGGTGAATCTAAGTTGAGAATAGGTTAAAGAAACGAAAGGGATTACTTAATATGTTTACAAGACCGAAATAAAGGTATGCGTTCAATATTTGGTTGAAAAGAAATCTACATGAGTTTATGTCACCGGAGTTGTCCAGTTAGATGAGGTCCTCTCTATTGCAGTAATTGTACATAAGAATAACATCTTAGCCAAAGATTTTCATGTTGCCACAAGAGTAAGTTTCTTTAAAACATCATTTCAATATGAAATTATCATGTTATCCATGATTTATGCGCTTTACTATCTCACATGGCACAACATGAATAATTTGAAATACAGCTTATGTCACGCCCCGAGACCACCCGCCTCTTTGGCCGGGTCGCGGCGCGCCGACAGATCGCCGAACGGACAGGGTTTCCCCTGTACTGCGGATAGAGTCTCCCCTGTACATTCAAGACATAGCAATCAATACAAGTACAATGAGTTCCAACCAGGAACAGTATTCAAGCAAGATTGCAGAAGAAAGATATCAACAACATAACACATTCTATGTTACTACAAGCATTCACATTAGATTCATTTTACATAACAATTACATAATACATTCTTTTTAGCTTCCAAATACAATCTATCTTTAACAATATTATTACAACTTGATCCTTTTCATTTTCTTACATCCCTAAGTAAGGCCGACTCAGGGTACCGCTATCTCTGGTCTCGGTGGTAGGGCGCTAACTATGGAACTACGCCCTCACCTCGCGCCGCCGCGCCGCTCACGTGCGAACCTGTAACACCCCAAAACTACGTGAGGTGAGAACTAACTCCATAGTTCCCAGTGGGTACGGCCATCCAAGGGAAAAGCTTGACCAATAGGTCCAAGGGAGGCAACTGCAAGTTAGTTCAATAAACACATAAATTTATATCTTTATTATGCAACTAATAAAACCATGCTTTGCCTCACGAATGCAATAATGCCATGCTATATGCGAATCATGCAACTATACAAGTAGAATAAATGATTTTACTTTGTATCATACTATCCATAGCTTTTTCATAATTTATACATCTTATCACTTTACATCATTGGTTATTTGCTCCTAAGGTTTTCCTCTACCCTAGCCAAGCTAACCACCGGACTCGGTCTCGAGTCAATCAACTGCTGAATACCGCACCAAAACTAGGCTCGAGATGATGGACGTCTCACATACACCTCAGCCCTAAATCCTCTCAACTGGGATACCAAACCCGTAACAGATAATGAAGAGAGATGAAGCTAATGTAAGCCGGTCATTGAGCTTCTGGATATGTGAGAACCTAGTGATAGGCCTTTGAGGGATTGAAATACATGCCTGAACATCAATTGCTAATGTCATCAAAGGGGCACTAGCGAGCAAATGTTAAAACTTCACATTTTGACTTAAACTAGATCTTCGTGATGCTAGTGACCGCATACCATGTTAGAGACATGAGATATGGACAACTTTGAGATTTGGGACTATGCTTGGTTTGCCATTTTGTGCTCATATCGCACATTGCTTTGAGGGTCGCTCCTACAAGCGGCACTCGAGTTAGCTACGACGACTTTATGTTGTCGTTAGCGTTTAAAAAAAAAAAAAAAAAAAAAAAAAAATTAAAAAAAAAAAAAAAAATAAAAAAATAAAAGAAAATATGTATAAAAAATAAAAGAAATAAAAACAATAAAAAAGAAAAAAAAAATAATCGAAAGCTACGGGTCGAGTGGGACAGACACATTCCATGAGTAGGAATCGGGCTAAGCCACAGGCACTTAGGCGGCACAATGCTGGACTAACTCTTGGGTCAGGGGGTCGCTAATTGATATTGGACAATCGACACGGGGTTGCGAGGATGTAATGATCACTACTAGATAAGACTTAGTAAGTTGGGTTACATTTACATGCTTTAGGGCAGTATGTGATGAGACTGTAAGTATACTTGGTGGCCATGATAAACATCTACATCATGTATCACAAAGGTAACAGCATAATACTAGTGTGATTGGGGGACTCTTAATTGTAATGTAGATAGATTAATTTTGGTTACTGCATGCTTATTTGGAGACAGCAGTAACTAGCATTTTCATGTTATACTTTTCTTTTCAGCAGTTTAGATATGCTTATTGATTTTATTATTATCGTTACTATACCCTTG
>NC_033624.1:9924859-10030047 GCF_001540865.1 Ananas comosus
TGTCGGTGGTCCCCTGCTCTGGAGTGAAGTGGCAGGTGCAGTCCAGCTGACGAGGGATGCAGGCACAGACTCTGGCACTTGCAACGAAAGTGCCGTCCTGCCGCAAAGAAAAACCTGCCCACGCTGTGGACAACTGTGGCGGCGTGAGGCCACCACAGATAAACAACGTGCGCGGTCGACGAACGCTCGGGTGCCCGACGGTGCCTGAAGACAAGCTCGACCCTCGACTGTCCTTGAATGTCCCCTTGATACTTTTGGGGTTCCTAAAGGACTGCCTGCACATGCTCTCACTGCAGGGTCTCTTCCTTTGCATTCGATCAAACATCTTTCCTTCGAATATCTCCGCCCTTTTCACGGTCAAGGCCGGTTCACTACATCCAGTAGTAGAGAGGTTTGAACGCGCTGGACAATATCTGAAGATCGCAGGTCGCAAACCCACCTCAAAAATACGAGCCTTGTCCTCATCGTCTCGAACTACAAAAGGAACACAGTGCAGTAATCGGGAGAACTCTCGCTCATACTCTGCCACTGTCCTGTCCCCCTGTCTCAAATTTCTCAGATCTCTTTCCATCTGCCTCTTCACACTCTGTGGAAAATAGGTCGTCAACAACAATTCCTTGAACCTGTTCCACGTGATAGCAGCCAAATCAGCACGGGGATCCTCCCGGATGTCCACCCACCACCTGTAAGCCTCGCCATCAAGGTGGTGTGTCGCAAACCAGACTCGGTACCGCTCCTCAACAAAGGTATCATAAAATAGCTTCTCCATATGCATCAGCCATTTTTCAACCACCCAATGATCGGCTTTCTCCCCGTCAAAGATATGAGGGTTGCAGCGACGGAAGTCATTTAATCGTTCCATCATCCGCTCTCGCTCCTCAACCCCCACCATCTCGGGTAACACTGTCCCAGCTGCTGCTACAGGTACTGGTGGTGGTACTACTGTCTCCTGTCGGGTCTCTGCCCTCGGAGCTACTGGGGGTGTGTCAAGTACAGGTGACTGTGCTCTCACTGTGGTGCCCCTCTCTGGTGCTATAGGTACAGAATCTGGAATCTCTCTGTCGGTCGTCTGCCGCAGTAACAGATCCTCTAACCTCTTCATCCTGTCCTCCTGCCGACGCGCAGCGTCCATCTGCTGTCGTGCTGCCGCGGCCTGCTGAGTAACCAACTCTGTCAACGTCACAAGCTGATCCTGCAACTCATGGAGCTCACTGGACCCCGAAGTGACGGAAGTCTCAACTTCTTCCGCAGCGGCTGCCTCAGCCGCCCCGGCAGTTCCAGAACGAGTCGTAGGCATCTTGAACTGCAACACAAAAACAAACATAGGTTAATAAACCCTATACTATTGAACCCTCTTAGAGGATATAAACCAACTAATTAAGCGAAAGTAATGAAATGTAACGCGTACTAACTTCCGATGTCACGTTGTCGGCCGCCAACGTGACCCTCTGCAAAGTTAGTACTTGCACATCCCAATCAAACTCCTACTATTCGGAGTTTATAAGTACCCAATCAAAGCACTTTCGCTAACAACAACCTAGACTAGACATCGTCTCTCACGTGCCTATTCTTATAGTCCAACCAGCCTAAGGTTTGCTCGGTCTACTAAGACTCAACCCTAGGCTCTGATACCACTATAATCTGTCACGCCCGGGTACCAGCGGAAGCATATCCGGCACGTGCACAGACCCGCCATACACCTGCAGTATATAAGGCGTCTACAAGCAACAAGTCGAAAGGAAGTAAAACAAAGAAAGTCCTATCCTGATATCAAAGCAATGTACAGGTCGATATATATATCAACAAAAGAACAAAGAGTGTACAATCCCAAAATCTCGACTAAAGAGAAGTATCACAACTGTAATTCACGGTCCAAGTAGTACATATACATCACGAGGATACAAAAATAGGATAGATACAATGATGGTTTCTCTATACATAGGGACATCACCCTCGGCCGTAGCCCGAGCAACAAGGTGATCGACTAGCACGCTCCTAGTAGTCCCTAGCTAGGCGCGACTCCCTTGCCACGATCCCTAGCCTCTCCTGTAACAGGCTCTGTAAAAACAACCACCAAAAGGGCGTGAGAACTATAAACAATAGTTCCCAGTGGGTAAGCCGCCAGCCTCGGCGAATTACACCACTAGGCTCATGATGTACTAAATGGAAATAAAAGCAGTAATTTGCATGATATAGAAATATGCAGTGCTAACCGGTGACAGGCATGTATTCAACATGTAAACATGATTTCTGCAGTAATGAATCAAGTAAATAATAGAAGTATTGCAACTACTATGAACATGATCTTAAACATAATCATAGAAATGTAAGTACTACTGTACACTTACAACTGATACTCATTCATTACTATCACTATCATTACCATTTTTATTTTCATTCTCATTCAATAGGACCTACTCAAGGTAGTCCAGCTTGCGCCGCGCCTAATGGCCCCGTGGTAGTATACACTCCCCACGGCAATCCACTTCGGCACCCAATCCCGCACGGGCGAGCAACTGTCGCGTAGGCCAACTCCGGAGTGCCGGCTTGTAGGGAGCTACCCTCACAAGCGTGTGCGAATGAGCACGATGGCAAGCAAGCAAAGTCCATTGTCCACATGTCACAATTTTCATATTATCAATACAAAGTTCATAACCCTCGATCCTCTGATCGGAATATCAATACACAAATAGTAACAAAAGCTAGTATCCACTAGATTGTAAACATGTAAGGGTAAAGCTAAATCACATAGCATTATAATCTTTCCACTAGTATGGCACTATCAACATAGTCATGAGCATGTCATAGTTCTCTATATTAGAGTCAGGAGAATATCATTGTTCTCTACTTTAAAGTGCATCCTACACTTGTTCATAAGCCATTCAACTGTATTGAATATGAATAGAAATACTTTCATGTATATATGTTCTCTATATCATAGAAACATAATAACCTGATCTCCTGATTGTTCTACTGAACTAAACAAGAATACTTTAATGCATGAGTACTTTTATGCATGAACGCTCATTTCACATATGATAAACGTCATGATGACGAATTCCGAGCCCTTTAACAATCACATAGGCATATAATTAAACCACGTCTATAATACATATAGAACATAGGGGGCTTCACTTGCTCTGGTTAGGTCAAACCCACATAGTATTAGGCTCTAAATCAGTCCAAGAAGTCTCAAGGATCAGCTCCACTAGGTCTCAATCCTGCTGAACATGAAGCACAAAGATCGGATCAAATCACAATTGAAATGTCCAATTTCGGCGCAATTGCACTTAATACATAGGAATAGCTTAAATCCCTATTTTGGCTTAGTTCAATACCTCACGTTAAGCTTCCAAAAGGTCCTCCAAGGCCAAAGGAAGGCGGTCCAAGGGTCCAACACCTTCTCGCTGTGAACAATTCCGAAACGACAACAAACTCATCAATAATAGCAATTATGGTCGGAATCTTGCAATTTCGGCTTCCTAACTGAAATTCTTACTTACCTTAGGGTAGAACAACTTCCAAACCAGCTTCAACGAGTACACGTTCAGCTCAACGAGGCTCGAAGACCTGCTGCGAAGTCAACGTACAAAACTGCATCAAGTAGCGGCAATAACTCGCGTTTAATTCCAAATTAGCTTCATAATGAACTAATTATTGCTACTAAGCTTCAACATAGCTTATCCCTGGTCTAAGGGGGTTCATTCACAGCTAGTTAACTCATTTTCACATGCTGAAATCTCAGGTTAAAACAGCAGGGAACAAAATCTTGAAATCAATACTCGATTCGACTAATAGAACGTCGACAATGGAATAGATGAGTCGATTACCTCTATTATGCTTCCAACCAGTGAACAACTGGTCCAGAGCTGCGGAAACCCGTCCAAAATACTCTCTCACACGTCCACGAAGGCTCAGCAACACTCCCAAACAGCGAAGGGCGAGCTCGGCGACGACAACGGTGCAAAACGGCGACTTTTCTCTAGAGAGAGAAAAACCCTAGAGAGAGAGAAAGAGAAAAATGGGAGAACCCTTCTCTGGACCCCAGACCCTTCCACAGAGCTCCTGGAGTCGTGCTGGGGGTTATAGATAAGGATCACAATGTGAAAAGACCAAAATAGCCTTGCTGCCACGAATTGCCACTGTGTACCGGTACACCATTGCGGCTGTACCGGTACAGCAAGCAGAAAAGGCTGATTTTCGCCAGTTCAATGCACTTTCTCACTTTTCGCATTCCAATCATCCTCTAACTTATCCAAACACTTGCTCTAACCTTTTAGAACATGTAGGAGTGATCCACACACCATTCCACATACTCGAACTCCGCAATTTGCAAAAGTTCAGTGTATTACAATGTGATATCGAGAAATTAATAGTAAGAGGTCACTTCATTACTTTTGCATGATTGGGATAGTGTGGTTATGAGTAGGACTGCGATAGCATGGGTTATTTTAACCTGTGCTTGTTGTGTTTGTTACAGCTTGTGATGACGACGACACGAACTACGACAGCTGAGGCGACCGAGCCGGAGAAGCCTGTATCCCTCCGATCCGGCGAGATTCGGGAGTTGAGAGAGCAGTTGGCCACTTTAGTTGGCGTGGTGGAGCGACAATCGAGCGTGGCGCTACTTCAAGCCGAGGCTTTGCGCCGACAGGACACTACAACAATTTGATGATTTAGCAACATAAAATTAGCAACATTTAGTTGAATAATGCTATTTCTAATATTTAGTAACGTTATTATTTAATTGTCGCCGAATGTAACGATGTAGTGACATTTAGCACTTGTGTTGCTAAATATAATAAATTAGATGCAGATAATATTAAATGTTACTTTCTTTACCAACATTTAAAAAAAAAGTGTTGCTGAATGATTACTAATTAGTGGCATACATTACTATATGCCACAAAACGTCCATTTTATTCAAGTGTGCATTCTCGCTTAATTTTTCTTTTCCTGCACACTATTTCGAAATTCGCGCTCTTCTGTCCTGAATCATCATATCACTCCAACAAAATCCAAATTTGAACCCTAACCCTCCTCTTTCTCTATATATGTGCTCTAGCAACGAGATAGAGTGTGGAAGAGTGCCTATCCACAGCATCCATCCCACTGCTGCTACTAGAAGCATCCGCTTTAGTCCATGGCCTCTTTGCCACCATGCTACCTTCACCACCAGCATATCAAGTTTCATCCCTTGTTCAATATGAAAAGCAGTGAATTAGAACATTTAAAGCAATTCACCCACATAGTCGCTCGCCCTATCTCTATGGTTTTTGAATATGAAAAGGGGTAAAGCTTGTCAATATCTGGTGCCCATATTAAAGGTAATTAATTTCTTGCTAATTATAATAACACTAGCCTTAATTTCTCTTTATATGTTTGTGCAAATAATAGTTTGGGAGATTTTAGAAGCAAAACATCTAATGAGAATGTCATATTTTACAATAACACGATAAGATATTATTTAAATGCTAGTGATGTGCAAGTAGTTCAATAGGTGTTTGATAAAATATCTAAAAGATTTCAATTTGTTGGATTCCGTGGTATTTGGTTATACAAGTAGCAGAGACACTTAATTAATACAAGAGATCTTTTGATTAAATGTAAGAAACATCACTTTTCAAAAGTTTTGACTAGTAGCCGCATACTATATGTGGACCTTTTTATTGCTTATGGTAATATAATATAGACTTTATTAACTATTTACAAAATAGAGCAAATTATATATTATCTTAAGTCTTTGTTGGTTTTTTCTACAGGTTAAGCATGGGTGAGATTGTGAATTTGCTTCTACTACGAATATAAGTTTGGAAACCTTAGAACTAAAAGGAGGCAGAGCTACTTAGTTTTTCTCCTTTTTTTTTATGATCATATTTGTGTATGAGAGACTTCATCGCTTTTGTATTTAGATACACTTGGTTTTTTTTTTATTTTTTGCTGTGTACATAAATCTAGAAACTAGTGTTTTGTAATACCTTGTTGATAAATGAATGCATTAAAATTTTTATATAATTAATTTATTTGTTGAAATATTGATTGGTTCTTTGTTTGGTTAAAATTGTATATATTATTTTGATATTAATGACTTAATTGTGGCTGTGAAAAGGAAATGTTGCTATATATACGAGATAGTGAATTTGCTAATTATGCATTAAATTTAAAAAAAATTAGTAATGCTGCATAAGTTGTCTTTAAAGTCTGCCTCTTTTAGCGGCATTTACCAAATGTCTCTGTATACCCTACTATTAGCAACATTCTATTTTTGTTGCTAATTAATCTATATAGGCAGCATTTTGTTATTGTTGCTAATAGATCCACAAAAGCAGCATTTTGCAGAAATGTTGCTAATAGAATCGACAACATTGGCATAGGCAACACAAGAAAATAAATGCCACTAAATGTTTGAGTGGCATATCATGAACTTTTAGCAACATATAAATATGTCGCTAAATAACAATTTTTTAGTAGTGGGACAAGGGAATCAGACGATTGGAGAGCCTGTTGATTCAGCAGACGACTGACCTTACGAGGTTCCAGGAGGTTTCGGATCGCGTTTTGACTCCGGGGAGAGACGCGGAGACTATTAGGACGGCAAAGGAGACCACCAAGAGTGACAAGTTGCACGTCGGTGAATCATCGCATTCGGACTTTCCGAAGCATACCAACTCGACAACTAGTCGATTCTAAACGAAGTCTAACTCTCGGATTTCGAGAATTCACTTCCTTACATCCTCCCCACCTTAAAAGAGTTTCGTGCTCGAAACGAACTCAATTCACCTAAACTTAACTTAATTCAACTCTAAATCATACCTCAACTCAATCCTCAAACAAGTGAGGATGGTGCGTCTTCATCTCAGCCTTGAGCTCCCAAGTGGCTTCGCGATCATCGTGATTGCTCCACCGAACTTTAACGTAGGAAATCTCGTGGTTTCTCAACTTACGCACCTCTCGAGCTAAATCATCACCGGAAACTACTCGTAACTCATATCTTCTTGAAGTTCCGGCGGCTCATACAATAAGGCATGATCGGGGTCGTGAATATACTTGCGAAGGTTGGAGATGTGGAATACATTATGCACATCCGCAAGCTTCGGCGGCAATGCAAGCCAGTAAGCCACCGTCCCAATCCACTCCAATACTTCGTAGGGTCCAATGTATCGGGGACTGAACTTCCCCCGTACCCCGAACCTTTTCACACCCCTCATGGGCGACACCTTCAAAAAGACTTGGTCGCCCACCGCAAACTCTAAGTCTCGTCGGCACTTGTCCGAATAACTTTTCTGTCGAGACTGCGCCGTGAGTAATCTTTTGCGAGCAAGGCGGACCTTCTCCTCCGCTTCCCGCAAAACGTCGGGGCCGAATTCCGCACTTCGCCCACATCTCTCCAATGAATGGGAGATCAGCACTTCAGGCCATAAAGAGCCTCGAATGGTGCCATCCCCACACTAGCATGATAACTGTTTTTGTAGGTGAACTCGGCCATCGGTAGGTACTTACACCAACTCCCTTTATAATCAATGACACACGCCCGCAACATATCCTCCAGAGTCTGAATGGTTCTCTCTATTTGCCCATCTGTCTGAGGATGAAATGCAGTCCTGAAATCGAGCCGTGTGCCCAAAGCTTCCTGCAGGCTCTTCCAGAAGTGTGAAGTAAACCGGGGGTCTCGATCTGATATTATAGATTTCGGTACCCCGTGCAGCCTCACTATCTCGTCAAGGTACACCTGCGCTAGCTTATCACCTGCCCAAGTAGTGTGGATCGGCAGAAAATGTGCCGACTTCGTCAAACGATCCACAATTACCCAAATCGCGTGGTGGCCACCTGTCGAGCGAGGCAAGCCGACGACGAAATCCATCGATACATCCTCCCACTTCCAAATGGGGATAGGTAAATTTTGAAGCTTTTCCGCTAGAAATCGACGCTCCGCCTTCACCTGTTGGCATACTACGCACTTCGCCACGAAGCGCCCAATATTAGCCTTCATTCCCGGCCACCAATACTGCATCTTTAAATCATGGTACATCTTGGTGCCGCCCCGGTGAAGACTATAAGGAGACCAATGTGCTTCTTGCAGAACTAGCTTGCTCGTTCTCGGGTACACACTACCGAAGCTCCTCGTTCTCGGGTACACACTACCAGTTTCGAAACCGAAGTGCACCACTGGCGTCTACACTGAAATCTCCGCCACGTCCCTCCTCGACGTTGCGCCGTACCTTTTGGAGACTCGGGTCCACAGGTTGCAAACTCTTGATCCTCTCCAATAAGGTCGGTTGGACAACAAGCATCGATAACTTAGTCGGAACCTCCGGAGCTACAACCTCGAGATCTATTCAGCCCATTTCCTTCCACATGGGCGTTTGATTCGTAACACATACTGCGAGGTTCTCCGTTGACTTTCTACTAAGTGTATCAGCGACTACATTCGCTTTGCCGGGGTTGTAAAGGATATTAACATCATAATCCTTTAGCAATTCCAACCACCGCCACTGCCGCATATTCAGCTCTTTCTGGATAAACAAGTATTTCAAGCTTTTATGGTCGGTGTAGATCTTGCAATGTGCACCATATAAATAGTGCCTCCATAGCTTCAAAGCAAAGATCACCGCCGCCAACTCTAAGTCGTGGATGGGGTAGTTCTTTTCATAGCTCTTCAGCTGACGGGACGCATATGCGATTACCTTCCCGCCCTGCATCAGGACACACCCCAAACCCAGGTAGGACGCATCACTATAGACCACATAATCTTCACCTTGCACCGGTAGGGCGAGTAGCAGAGTTGAAGTTAATCTCTCCTTCAACTCTTTGAAACTTCGGTCACACTCGTCACTCCAAATGAATTTGGTGCCCTTCTGCGTCAGACGGGTAAGTGGAATCACGATCTTCGAGAAACCCTCCACAAACCGTCGATAGTAGCCCACTAAGCCCACAAAGCTTCGGACTTCTGCAACATTCGTTGGGCGCGGCCAATCCTTGATTGCCTCAACTTTCCTTGGGTCAACAGAAACACCGCCCTCGGAAATGATATGCCCAAGAAAAGCAACCTCTCGGAGCCAGAAATCATATTTCTTCAACTTTGCGTATAGCTTCTCCTCCCGAAGGATTTGAAGCACTATCCGTAAATGCTCCGCATGCTCCTCGTCACTGCGCGACCAAAATGTCGTCAATGAAGACTACGACAAATCAGTCCAAGTGCACCCTGAAGAAATGGTTCATTAAGTCTATGAACGCTGCCAGGGCATTGGTGAGCCCGAACGGCATAACCGTGAATTCATAATGCCCGTACCGCGTCTGAAACGGGGTCTTCTGTACATCCTCCGGCTTTATCTTCAACTGGTGATAGCCGGATTGGAGATCTATCTTCGAGTACACGCGCGACCCCTGTAACTGATCAGACAAGTCGTCGATTCGGGGTAACGGGTACTTATTCTTGATAGTAACCTTGTTCAACTCGCGGTAATCCATGCAGAGTCGAAATGATCCATCTTTCTTGCGTACAAACAACACTGGGGCTCCCCACGGCGACACGCTCGGCCTAATGAACTCTTTGTCGGGAAGATCCTGTAGCTGATCTCTCAACTCCCTCAACTCAGTCGGCGCCATGCGGTACGGAGCCTTCGAGATCGGCGCGGTTCCGGGAACTAAGTCTATCACGAATTCGATGTCCCCATCCGGCGGCATCCCCGGTAACTCCGCGGGAAATACATCCGGAAACTCCCGCACCACCGACAACTCCTCGAGAGTCCGAACCACCCGATCAACCTCCACAACGGTCGCCAAAAAAGCCGCACAACCGCTGTTGACCAACTTCCTTGCCCTCGTCGCCGACACCGTCGCGGTGAAGCACGAGCTCTTGCAAACTCGATACGTAACCTCCGTCTGTCCCGACTCCCAAAAGGTGATCACTTTGCTCTTGCAGTCTCGATCGACACATAATACTTCCAGAGCCAGTCCATGCCCAATATAACATCGAAGTCCTTCAACTTCTTGAGCACTAATAATCAGCTCGGCATTACCCAGTCGCCAATTTGAACGGGACACGCCAAGAACTCCGTAAAAATATGAAGTGCTAGCCCAGGGCCCTCTACTCACCACATGCCATCACTCGCCTGAATCTCTATGTCATGCATTCGTGCAAACGATCTACTGATGAATGAATGTGTGGCACCTATATCAAACATAGCCCTGGAGCGAACTCCGTTAATTAAAACCATACCTGCCACGGCCTCATGCTCCTCCACTCCAGCAGGTTCCTTGGCTTGAGCGGCGAACACCCGCCTGCTCGGAGTCGATCGTGCTGCCTCCGGCTGACGCGGCGCCATCGCACGTCCAGCAGATGCCGCAGCAGGTGGAGATCCATAATGGGTAGGAATCGCAGGGGCCGATGCGATAGATGGGGCAGGTGAAGCCCCTCCGGCGGGACATTCGCGTATGAGGTGCCCCGCTTGCCCACACTTGAAGCACCTCCCACGACGCTGCTCGCACACCCCAGCGCGATGGTTTCCGCCACAAAAGATGTACCGTTGCGGCCCGCGACCCCACGACTGGGTCCGCGGATGCTTCAGGGGTCTCTTGGAACTAGACTGTCCTCCCGAACCACCGCCCAGTCATTTCTTTCCTTTTTCTTTATGAAACGCATCTCGCTCCTTGCGTTCGCAAGCATTCCCGTGCTCAACCCATAAGGCACGGTCCAACACTTCCGCACAGGTGCGGAACTTGAATGCGTGCACCAATCGGAACACTCCGGGTCGAAGTCCCCGAACAAAGCACTCTGCCTGGTCTTGCTCAGTCCTCGCTACTTCAGGGACACAATTTAGGAGATGAGTGAACTCCCGCTCCCGAACTGTGTGGTTACCCTGCTTAAGCTTCCTGAAGTTTTCCTGCATCTTCCTCTTATCACTATCGGGAAAGTACTCCGCAAACATCAGTCCATGGAACTCCTCCCAATTGATTAGGGGAAGATCCGGAGATCGGTCCTGCTTCACCCTCGTCCACCACACTCTGGCCCGCTTATCGAAGCAGTGCGCGGCCAACTGCACCTTATCTTGTTCCCAGGTGTAGATGTCCTCGAACAGAGTTTCCATTGCGGCCAACTGTGTCTCTACTGTCCAGGGATCAATCACTTCACCGTCGAACGTGGGAGGGTGGAACTTCATAAACCTCGTGAGAGTCGTGTAACCACGCTCCCGCTCCGCCTCCTCAGTCGCCGCATCGAGCGAAATAGAACCCGAAGCCACAGGAGGAACACTNAGGGATCAATCACTTCACCGTCGAACGTGGGAGGGTGGAACTTCATAAACCTCGTGAGAGTCGTGTAACCACGCTCCCGCTCCGCCTCCTCAGTCGCCGCATCGAGCGAAATAGAACCCGAAGCCACAGGAGGAACACTCGCCGGCGGGGGATGCGCCGCCACCGGTACCGCTGCGATGCCCTCACCCTCAGCCGCATTTGGGACGCGAGCCGAGGGCGCGGGCGGATAACAGCCTTCCGTTGCCGTCGCGGCCGCCGCCGCCACTTGCCGCTCCAATAGCTCCTACAGCCGATCAAACCGACGAGTCAACGCAGTCACTTGCGCTCGTAACTCCTGCACCTCACTAGGCCCAGCTGACTCTGGCGCCACAGGAGGGCTAGCCTGCTCTGGCATCTCGCGAGGGGGTGCCGGAACAGACCTACGAACGTAGCGTCTGCTCGTTGCCATTAGCTCCTGAAACACAAACATTTGGTTAATTACTTAACCCGTTAACATCGCCGCAATTACGAAATAACACGACTCAACGTTAAAATTAGGCGGAAGCACACAAGCGTATTCATTCTAGACTCTTGGCGTCGTGTTGTCGGCCGCCAACACAACAACTTCGAGCCAAGAACTAGTACTACTTGAATCCATCTCTAGCAACTACTAGAGGCATAACATCAACTTTGACCCAATCAATCAACTTCCGCCGCCGCTATAAGTTCACGTTACACTCACGCACCTATATCTTTAAGGTTTACCGTCCTAAGGTCTCCTAGGTCGACCCTAGACTCTTTTTTTGCTTGCTCTTAACTCGCTTTGATACCACTTTATCTGTCATGCCCCGAGACCCGCTACCTATTTGGTCCGGTTTGGGCTCGTCGAACAGACGCCGAACGGACAGGACCTCCCATGTCCGCCCAAGGATAAACAACGAGATCATGTACAACAAGTTCCCAGGAAATCACTTGAATACATACATGATCATACAACAACAGCGAGAGCACAACCAGTGCTAAACAACCAAGAGTAAGCATCACAAGTAGAGTATATACAAGTGAACAAAAGAGAGATACTTATATATTACAACATTCAACCTTTATACATTTGATTACATTTAAACTTCCAAAACATAAACATAGAGTTTACAATCTTCCAAAATCTCTCACCACCTATACATCATCTACTCTCAAGCATACATATATAGTATGTGGCTCTTATGTAAAAAGGAAGGTAACTACTACAATCTCTAGGGCGCTAAGCCCTTACCGCGATCCTCGCCGGGTGTACTCGAGCTCGGCCCTACAACAAAGTCGGGTGAGAACTATTGTCCATAGTTTCCAGTAGGTTCGGCCACCGACTCCGCCGATCTCCCTACTAGGTCTAAGTAGGCATAGGCAGATAGATAGATAGATAGGTAAATTTGAAAGCGACGATAATAAAGAAAATGCAAGTATTCTACCATGCCTCAATCCATAATCATGCATGCAACGTAAGTAAAGGCTAACTCCCAAGCTATCATGCTCAATAATGATGTAATTCATTAGATTACCCAATCAATCAGCTAACCCGAAGGTTCGCTACCATCTCACATCTCAAAGTCTCTTAGGGGAGGAGATTTTAATCGCTCGGCTACCCCCGAGACTGCCTGCGGACAGCTAGCTACTGTCCGGGCAGCTCACGACTGCCCCTATAGTGACCAAAACTCCGGAGTGCACAGCTTGTGTGGAGCGACCACTACAAGCGCAGACAGGCTATGTGAGTTCGATCCAATCCACCTGAACTGAGGATACCCTACCAACTAGGGATAGCATCATCATGAAAATCAGTGTGTTCCTGTACTCAATCTCATAGTGATTCACTACACTAAGGTTCTCATGCCACTCATTCTAGTGTTCAACATTAACTAGATGCCACTCGTTCTTGTTACATGTTTCCAATACACTAGTTTATACTTTACTAGGTTTTCATCCACATAAGACACATTCCACCATTTATCTTTTCATTATAGGGTTCCAAGTCATCATGTCACGCTATCATGCATACTAGGCCCAAGTGTCAAGCAAGCGACTCTACATTACCACTAGCATGCATACTAAATGCCGCTATCATGCATACTAAATACCCTATAATGCAATATGGCAAGATGCTTATGAGATCAACAATGAGACTCAGACATAGGGAGCAGTTCAACTGCTTCGGGATGGCACCACCCACCTTTTGGCGATGCTACGTAGTAGGAAACCCAATCTCACGATCACTCATCGCCGCTTCGACCTTTCGAGCGGAAACGAAGCCGAAATGCTCTCCGCCTGGCGATACCTCCACACTGACTCGACGAATAGTCAAATCATTGCCGCCAACGCGTTTAGATACCTAGCAATTAGGTTTGCAACCAACTAATTTAGAACAAAACCCTAGATTTCCCAAAACCTCATTTTGAAGCCCTAGGTTTCAACAACGCGAAAATCTACGATTCTAGCTTGAGATTCAAGCATGAAGCATCTACTAGGGACACTAGAGTTCCAACAAAACCATTCCTAGAGTATTTAAACTCTATCATAGAAATCCACCATTAATGCTCTAGGAGCTTACCTCTCAAGCTTGCTCCAAACTAGAGGAAGAAGACGAAGAAGATGGTGCTTTCCTCCTTGACCTTCACCTCCTTCTCCTTCCTTGAGAGAGAGAGAGCGCTCTAGAGAGAGAGAGGGAAGTGTTTAGGGTTTAGCTTTGGGAAAGAAATGAGAAAAGAAAGAGAGCAAGAGCTCTCATATAACCCCACTTATGTAACATTGCATTTTAGCCCCTCAACTTTCCAACTATGAGACAGCCCATTTTTGGGCATTT
Source organism: Ananas comosus (assembly GCF_001540865.1). Classification (NCBI taxonomy): domain Eukaryota; kingdom Viridiplantae; phylum Streptophyta; class Magnoliopsida; order Poales; family Bromeliaceae; genus Ananas; species Ananas comosus. The sequence goes on from NC_033624.1 coordinate 9,938,943, forward strand.
CGGGCTACGGGGACCAGTCTCTCCAAGAGGGACCGGTCTCCGAGAGTGGCTTATTTACAGAAAAGGGCCCTTACCCCCTTTTCCACGCTTACGGGGACCGGTCTCTCCAACGAGGGACCGGTCCCCGAGAGCACACTCTCGCAGGACAGCCTCTTACTCAATTTACAAACCTACGGGGGCCGGTCTCTCCCGCCAAGGACCGGTCCCCAAGAGCAAATTTTGTGCGCAGAGCCCTCTGCCACATTTTTCAAGCTACGGGGACCATCTCTCTTACTAGGGACCGGTCCCCGAGAGCAAATTCTGCAACTATGCAGAATCTCACCAGTTTGCTCTCCGAGACCTTCTACAATGCACTTTTTGCATTTTCATCGCATTCGGACTTTCCGAAGCATACCAACTCGACAACCAGTCGATTCTAAACGAAGTCTAACTCTCGAATTTCGAGAATTCACTTCCTTACATAGGGGGATCAAGCGGTTTGGTTTGCGGAACAAGCTTAGTCCATGGTTCGTGGGACCGTTTGAGATCCTTGTGCGCGTTGGTCCGGTGGCGTATAGATTGGCTCTTCCTCCGAGTCTTGCCCGGGTGCACAACGTTTTTCATGTGTCCATGCTTCGGAAGTACATTTCGGATCCATCCCACGTCATTAGCCGACGTCTATATAGCTACGGGAGGATCTGAGCTATGATGAGGCTCCGTTGCGGATATTGGCACGTGAGGTGAAGCAGTTGCGGAACTGGAGCATTCTGTATGTTAAGGTTCAGTGGGAAAAGCACGTGGAGCGCGAGGCTACGTGGGAGCTTGAGTCTTCTATGCGGGAGTGATATCCGTAGTTGGTTGCGGGGGATGCTTGATTTAAGTTTTTGGAACGAAACTTTCTTTAAGGGGGAGATAATGTGAGGACTGAGATTTGTGCTGTGCAGATAAACCCTTGGTTGACGATGTTTTTGTGTGCAATTTAATTATATAAGCACTCGTCAAGTTTCAAAAGAAAATGAGTTTGGATTGAGAAGTTACACGACCTGTACTAATCACTTAAAGTGAATAGTAACTCCGGTTTTTCGGAGAGGCTAATTAGTAGAGATGGCTTTTGGTGTGTATTGGATTCCGTTCTTAGTGATCCAATAGCTCATTCTTGACGGTTCGACTATACTGGACCCAATAGAACTGACGAAATTGGGTTTTGAGGCACGATTTTCAAGAGAAAGGGGGTTTATTGGATTTACTTATATATGTATGCGTGGTTTTCTGGAAATTGGAGAGTGGATGAGTTTCGTCGCAAATCGGCGACCAAAGCTGATGAAACAAAGTGGTAGATTTGAAGCCCCAGTCGTGCTGAACGCGCTGACGCGATTCGATAAAAAATCCAACGGACGGATCTTCGAGAATCGCGAGATGTTCGCTGAGGGATCAAAGTTGGCAAAACGAAAAATCTGTGAAAAGCCCAATATTTTATGTACCGTTTTGTGTGATTTCGAACATCAGGGTGCTTGTGTGCAAAATACACGCGCTGGCAAGGACTGGGCTGAAAATTTTCAGCTTTGGAGGGCCTTTCTATAAATATACATCTTATGTGTATATATATATATATATATACATATATATATACATATATATATATACATATATATATACATATATATATATACATATATATATACATATATATATATACATATATATATACATATATATATANACATAGTATATGTTAGTGGATTGCATAACTGTGTCGTATTTGTATTCATTACATTATTAAAGCATACTAGCATGATAAATGATATTGCATGCATTCCTTGCATTTGATGGCATAGTAGATATAGTAGCAGTTTATTTCCATATATCTCTCTATCTATCTATCTGTGCCAACTTGGACCTAGTGGGAAGATCGGCGGAGTCGGCGGCCGAACCCACTGGGAACTATATTTATATAGTTCTCACCCCGTGTGTTTTTGGGGTACAGGTACACACGTGAGCGGACCGGCAGGTGATCGCGGTAAGGGCATAGCGCCCTAGCTAGCTAGTAGAGCTTTCCTATTGTACTAGAGCACCCTCGTGTGCATGGTTATAAATGACATGATGTATTTTGGATAGCTAGCATTATATCCATGTGAGATGATTATGTATTCATTTTGGAAGCTTAAATGTAATCAAGTTGTATTAAAGGTTGAATGGATGTAAATGTTGAATGTCAAATGTGATGTAATAGATAGTTATATCTCTCTTTTATTCACTTGTTTATACTTGTGATGCTTGCTCTTGTAATGTTCGGCACTGGTTGTGCCCTCGCTATTGTTTTGATCATGTATGTATTCAAGTTGATTTCCTGGAAACTTGTTGTACATGATCCTGTTGTTTAGCCTTGGGCGGACAGGGGAGGTGCTGTCCGTCCGGCGTCTGTTCGACGCGCCCGGATCGGACCAAATTGGTAGCGGTCTCGGGGCGTGACATATTGTGTCTAATTAATCCCTAATACCTAATTCTGTTTTGCTTCCCATTCGTAACAGCACCTTAACCCAGCCCATCTATCTTTCCCCTGCACGACTCCCTCTCTCCAGCTTGCGTCCGTACGCCCTCCCCCGCTTGCGTGCGCACGTCGTCGTTCCGATCACCGTCATCACCGCCGTCATCCGAGGCCGCCTTCGCCGCAATCCTCATCTATCGGCATTTTCGATTCATCGTCGACGACATTTTGTTGTCAACATTTCTATATTTAAGAAGGTTTATTCTTTTCATTTTCGTCTCTACACCTAATAACTTTATCCATATTTATGTGATTGTTGTTAGGTGTTCTTCTTTAATGATATTTCTAAGATCATTCAAATCTGATTTCGAATAATCTAAATTAATATTGGTTGAATTGTTAATCTTGTATCTTGTATTCTCTATATGATTTGGCTATATAAACTTTGCAAATTCTACATACTTTTGAAATGCCCGTTACATGGTCGACAAAATGCCTAAGAAAGGGCGAACTTCGTTTTTGTTTCTGATTTCGATTCCATCTAATTGTAAATTGTCAATTAATGTCTCAACATTTGAAAACCATTTTTTCTCGATCATAGATCCTTCATTTATTATTTAAAATTCCGTTCATGTTATCGTGTTTATTTGAATCGTTTAATCTTTGAAGCTCTGCATTCTTGATTGTTAATTGAGTTTCATCGAGTTCATTATTTTAAATCTCTTTCGTGCTCCGTCCTGACCTATTTGCATGCATTTGTAACAGACCTTGTCAACCTATATAAAAAGCCTTTCCGAATTTAAATTTTTGTATAAACTTGTCTTCTATCTATCTATCTATCTATCTATCTATGTATATATATATATATGTATATATATATATATATGTATGTATGTATGTATGTATGTATGTATGTATGTATGTAATATATATATATGTATATATATATATATATATGTATGTATGTATATGTATATATATATATATATATATATATATGTATGTATGTATATGTATATAACATGAAACCCTAACCGTCACCAGCACCTTTCTGCCCTAGCCGTGTGCGCACCCCAGCCACCGGCGAGTGACTCCGACAGCCGGAAAAGCCGACGTTGCCTCTCCTCCATCATCTCCTCCACCTTGCACCTCCAACTCTCTGCCTTGGACCTCTCAGGATCATCCACAGCCTCGGGACCCCCCTTCCTTAGCCGAGAGCTGACCTTCGGCACCGTCCATGCCGGCCCCTGCCACCCGCGTCCGCCGCCGGTGCCGCTTGAGCCTTCTTCGGCCATCCTATGCTAATTGGGCAGAGCCTAGCTCAGCTCGTGGCCCGCGGGCCACTGCTGCCCTAGACTGACTGCGCCGCCCTTCCATAGCCTCCGGCGACCTCACGCTCGCCGCCCGTCGCCCTGGAGCGCTGCCGGCTGTTGCCCTAGCTCCCTACGGCCGCCCAGACTCAGCCCGAGCCGAGCCTGGGCCAGCACTGTCTCTGCGTGCTGCCGCCGCCCACTGTCGGGCGCGCTGCCCTCCCTCGGCCTCCGACGACGTGCCGCCGTCGCCCCTGGGCTCCCCCGACCGTCGCCCGGCCGCCATTGCTCCTCGAACCCAAGCCTAGCCGCACGGGTTCGTGCCGCTCCAACGAGCCACCGGCCGCCTCCCACAGCCGGCCAACATATGCCCGTGCCCCCTCCGACTGGCCGCAACCCTCGCCGGCCGGCCCGCCCGCCGTCCGGCCGCCGCCGACCAATGTGTGCTCCCGTGTGCTCCGATAAGCTTTAACTAGTATTCCGCGTACTGTTTTCGGGTTCTGGACGCTTTTTCGACGATCCGGGGATACCCCGACACACCCGAAAGTGAGCACGATGATCCCTGATCCGTGCTGAACATTGTGCTCACCTCCGTTGGGGTCAGTGAAGCCCCGGTTTGCATGTTAAGCGCGAGTTAGGCATTGTGCGTGCTATTTTGCCGAACTTCGCATCGCTACCACGCTGGCCACAGTGGTCGGCCGTGCTCCGAAGTGTGAGCACGACCTCCGGCACATCGAGACCTATCATAGGGTGTATCGGCCAGACTATATAGTTCTCGGTTTCCGTTGTCGAGCCGTAAATCCCCGAAAATCACATAAAATAAAGTGATTTCATGTTGTCGCAGGGACTTTTGTGCAATTGTATGTTTCATGGTTGATGTTGGCAGCGTGTGCGGGCAGCAAGTGACCTCTAGACAGGTTGTCCAAGGCCCAGGCCTTTTCGAAAATTGGATGTTGATTTCCGGTGTGTTTTTCGGCGAAATCCGCCGACGGAATGTGATTTCAATTGGAATTCTTTCGACAGTGCCTCACGGTATATTGCGTAGTCGCCGAGCCTTGTTGGCTGGTCACTCACATCGTTTTGAGTGTTCGGAAATGACAGGTGAGCGACGATGGGTTCCGGTTTCGAATTTGACATTTCTGGAAACCCGTATCGGAACGATTATCCGACGATAAGCATTTCGATGTGAGGTGGTGTGTTTGCTACCAAGTTGCACGAATAATTGCCTTTAGTGGCAGCGGGTGACTCTTTGCACGAGTTGGTGTGTTCCGGGACTGTTTGTGGGTCCCGGCGGAGTCTCGATTCGATTTTTGGGACTTCCGACGTGTTACGACAGTCGGTTTGGGAAACCGATTCCCATAGGTTTTCATGTGGGGGATTGTGATGTTGTGACTTGTATTCGTGGGTTGGATTCTAGCCCGGTGGACCCTTCGTAGGTCCGGTTGATACTTCTTCCACAGTCGGGAGACTAATGCTGTATACGTATAGGTGGGTACTTCGACCCGATGTCGGTACAGTGGTGTATGCTCGGTGACATTCCCTTCACCCTTTCCTTGTTGTTTATCTTGCATGTTATATGTTGAGCCTAGCACCGATACCATATTTCTTTATTACTTTACTTAGTTAGTTGCATACCCAGTATCATGTTTTAGATGTAGACCGGTTTTGTGATTATTTGTGAGACTTATGACCTAGTCGGTCAGTGCTTTGCATCTGTTATTGTGATTTACTTGGTTGGACTACTTGGTGACCTACACGGTCAGTATACCCTGAGGGGTTGGATTGTCGGCTAGTTGCCGATATTTGGCTATGACCTAGTCGGTCGGTTCTTGTATCTTGTATTGTGACCTATTCAGTCGATACACCGTATCCGTTATCGTGATCTACTTGTCGGTTGGACTACTTGGTGACCTACGCGGTCAGTATACCCTTAGGGGTTGGATTGTCGGCTAGTTGCCGATGTTTGGCTATTGAGTATATCAGCATCGATCGCCACTGCTCATACGTATTTCACGAACACCAGCGATCTGATTCACCGCAAGAGAGTGTTCTTTTTCGAAAAAGTGGGTGGGAGTGCCAGCCCGTGAGCCCAAAAAGTGTTATATGCTTTCAGACCCAAGAGCTTATGCTGGGGTCATTTACAGATTAAGAGCAGTTGTGGCATAGGCCTGAGGTGTGCAGACCAATATGGCATGTTTCTGATTGGGTTACCTTTGGACTTGTCGTCCGGTTGATGCATGCATACAGTAGCGGTAGTGATTCATATATATACATCTCGTTTTCCTTATTATCATTGCTACTATATTACTATTATCTATACTTGTTGTTATCCTCCGTGACTGGTGAGTACCCCTCGCCCTAGTCGGCTTGCAATACCCACTGGGAGGGGAGACATATGTACATGTTCTCACCCCCAACCCCCATTACGGGTGACGTTGCGGGTCCTAGTGGGACGGTTCGTGAGGAGCGCACTTAGCGATTCAATAGAGCTTTCGGACCCGTCTCTTCGGTTTAATTCTTAAACTCGATTTCTTCTAAATAAATGACTTAGACAGTAATTATGGTTCAGTGATTTATTATATTTGGATTCATTTGGTTTTATGAATGTAATAAAGGATTTATGATTCTTGCAAAAATGAAAATGGTTTTCTACCCCTCGTGGTAGCGAGTTTTAAAAGGAAAAGGTTTATGTGTGTGAAACAGTTTTTAAAGTTTTTTGGTTTTTCCTGGATGTTAGTATTTCAAAACGAGTTTTCGGGTAGGAAACATTTTAAACTGATAGATGTGAATGTGAATGTGAATGTGAATGTTGTATGATTATGTGGATGTTCACATGTGGTGGTTGTATCTTGTATTGTGTATTTTTTATTATACGACGCCATGCAAATACAGGGAAGACTCTGTCCGTGTGAACAGTGGACTCCCTATATTTGTGGCGGATCTAGCATACCCTGGGGGGTTAGGTTTTTCAAAAAAAAAAAATTTAGGCACTTCCGTATTGGATTTTAAATCCAAAGGGATCCCTGGGCATGACACTTGCTCTGTATATCAAATCAAAGTTGGTACTAACTAGCAAGACGAGAACTCTCACTGATTGGTATGGGTGTTCCTTTCATGTTTAGGGATGTACATCACCTCCTATATAGCTGTCACATGGCATATTCCTTATTATTTTAGGAAAATATTTCTTATACACCCAAAGAGGGTACTGTAGATCTCTCACAGCTGTGATATAGGTGTTCCTTACTTGGTTTAAGCCATACATTACGACATCTATAGGTGTTACCTTGCATTTTTCTTGTATGCAAACGTGCAGGAGGGAACCTCTCACTAACGCATAGAGGTGTGACTAGATTAATTGTAAGGCTTTTGGGGTGACCCCAAAAGCAAGTGTAATGTGCTTAAATCAAGTTGAATGTGCTTAAACCAAGTTTGTGATCTAGGGAATTATATACAAACATAAAATATCTCTTGTTGATAATCATTGTTCCAAAAAGCAGCTAATACAGCCGCATATGTAATATGCGATGCAATATGCAACCAGACCACTAGAAATTCAACCTTGATGCCATTTATAAAAAACATTCTTAAATAGATATTTGCTTCTAGAGGGATCAAACAAAAATCTCTGAGATTGTACACATGTATTAATAGTTCTTAGTATTTTATTTTTAGCTTGTTATCTGATTCCATAATTACCACCCAACCTCTTGGCTAAAGGTGAGATGGTCTATTACCAAGGGTTGCTTAGGCTACATGATAACATTGCTTCGAGTTTGTTAGAACCTTTAATTGTTTTATATCGCATCCCATGTACTTGAAAAGGCATGGATAATGATTGATGATTCAGTCTATTGTTTTTGGCCTTTCCGTTCACTGTTGTAGAATTGCTAGTGACTTAGCACAAAGTGCCTGTATTATCTATTTTATCTCATATTGTAGAAAATTGTTGTATAGAAGATGCTGTATTTTGATGGCGTCGGTGGACTCCACCTTGTGCTTAGGGGTTGATCCCCTAAAGTGCAGAAAGTGAGCAAATTACGGCCCTTTGGTAACTATTTGCTTTTTTCCATGTTACTAAGTGGGTGACTTGTCTATTGTCCTTGCTCCCCAGTCCTGTTTAGTTGGTAAATTTGGAATTCTTGTTATGTGGTGCATAATGGATTTTATCTGGCCCATGTGGACCATCTTGTGTCTGAGGGGGGATGCTTTTTATACCTGCTAATCTATGAAGGCTTCTTCAATAGATGCCTCTAATAAGTTCTTGTTTTTCTCAAAAGATCTATCTGAAATCATCGAGTTTTTGAATGCAATATGCAGCTAGAACATCAAATTTCATGCATTCTCAGATGATTTAACGAAATCACATCAAGATTGAATTTCTAGTGGTCTGGCTGCATATTGCATTCTGCTATACAATGACAAACTTTTTTCAAGTTTGTTGAAGCAAACTTGATCTAAACTTCTTTGCCTGTTATGCTTTTTTATGTCCTACGGGATAGAACATTGATGATAGTTGTACAGGCCTACGAGATTACAGAAAGAGACCTTCAAATTGGATTACGACTTGCACATCCTGATGTCCTTGTATTTATTTTATTTTTTTATTTTTTAGCATTCACTACTGAATCGTCAGTAGTATTTTATTAAAGAACTAGGCACAAAATGACTTAACTCTTTGCTTTACTCTCGGGGAATTGTGTAGTGCGTGTGATTCGCGGAATAGCAAATTTGCTGAAATTCATCATGCATAAAATTTGCTTCAATCTGAGTATTGATAGCTATAATAACTTCAATTTCATAGCAATACACAAACAAAGCAAAAAAATAATAACTTTTACTTGAACCATAGTTCATGAAAGTTTACTTTAATCTGAGCGTCACCTTCGGTGAAACAAACAAGCAATACTATGATTTAAAAAATTATACTTACGTATTTTATAATAATTTATTTTATGTTACAGTAAGGACCTATTATTAACCAAGATGGTAAACTAATATTATTATTTGTTTACAAATCATCTAATGACGCAATATAACACTTTATCGGTCCATAATATGTACTTTACCATAATATGATTTTTCAAACATATCATTTTATACACTGTTTAATAGTAGATTCATAGGTGATAAAAGTGAAATCACGTCACGAGGAAATTAAAGTTAACTTTTTAAACTACTTGTGCTTTTTTTCTTTTTGAGGAAAAGGTTGTATGCTATCCGCATCATTCATTGAAAAGGTGAACTAAGCTGCATGGATGAGGTATCACAGGCCTCGAAGAGGACAGAAAAAAAAAACTAGCAATTGCAGTGGTGCTTGTCAATTGAGAGAAGTTGCTCCCAATGGTTTGTCATCGAATTTTGAAACTTGTGATTTTTATTTGAAATTGATGTGCACTTCTGAAATAATTATTTTACTCCGAAGAGTGCTATTTTTGAAATTTCGATGAATTCCAAACTTTTAACTATAATTAGGACTCGAAATCATTAACATGTGATGTTAGCAAAAATAGGAATTTTAATAATAAATAAAGAAATACTTAACCACGTGCAACTTCATATTTTTATTGGAGGACCCGAAGAACCTCAAGTGGTTTGTGCAGGCAGAGCTGGTGAACAGACGGTAGACGATGCTCGACGTGGTTGGGATGCTAATCCCTGAGGTGTTAACCAAGATCGGGCTCACCAATGTGCTGTTGTGGTACGATGTAGGAAAGGCCGAGTACTTCGCCTCATCCTCCACCCTCTTCGTCATCGAATTCATCTTCTTCAAAAAGATACTTTCCAAGAAAGAACAACTATTAATTAACCATGAGCTCGTCCACCACCTTCATTGCCAGAGCTCATGACCGTGGCCGCCATGGTCGATACCTTCACTGGTGACTACTCCCTCACCGTCCTCGACAAGGTCTGGTGAATCTAGGAGAGAAACAAATGAGAGAAGGGGAAGACGCATCATGCCCCAACCAAGGAGCAGTAGGTTCGCTGAAGGCAAGTGGTGGAATAGGAAGTGGAAGAGCTCAGGATTGCTGCGGTACAAGCTACAAGGAAGCAATGATCTGTAGACAGAAAAAAGGATACCCACCTCGGAGGAGACCTCTCTCTGCTGAATGGAGCACAGGCAGTCCTAAGAAGACTTGCAACTATGAACGGGACTTATCAGCAACAACAACCGTCCTTCCCACCCTCGCCCTTGATTTGATGCTGGAGAAAAGATTTCTAAGACTAAAAGAAAAGCTACATGAGTTTGCAAAAGTTGATTCACACACCTATATCCTGGAATCTGAGGATGGCGCACCATCAGAAGAAAACAAAAGGAAGAGGACAAACCGGAGGGTCTCATGGCAAATCACAAGGAAGGGAGACTAACCTCGTGTTTCCTTTCGTCGGTGAATCCTCAGCTGCGACAACTAATTCATACAGTCCTTTCCCCTGGGAGAAAGCTTTACGGGTACCCAGTATAACTTGTGGAAGAAGAAGGAGATCACATCAGCAAATGTACCTAACCCAGAGGCTTCTTATAAAGAGGCCTTTCTCCAACATGTTCAGCAACCTGAGTCTGTGAAACCTTTGAAACTTGCCCATCATACATCCCATTTTCACATACCTAACCTCGTGGGAAGATGCTTCAGGTGCCTGGCAAAGGACCACAAAATCAGAGAGTGTAGAGAACCTCTGAGGTGCACCTTGTGCTTCAGGTTCGGTCACCCTGCCCGTTACTGTCGAAAATGTGGAGCTGTTGGCAGGGAGAAGATGCAACATGCTTTGCATTTTCGTCCTCCTTCGATAAAGGTGTTCATCCCGCTGACGGAGGGGTTCCATTCCCGTCAGAATCTGTGTCGGAACACCGTGCTAGCTAACATCATTGGACCAGCAAACTTGGGTCACTACTACCAGGAAACGATCGCAAACGACTTCGCAATCAAATTGGCGGTCTTTCTGACAACTTGCATGTAGCACGGCACCATGAGAGGGATTTCGTGATTTTTTTGCCACAATGGGTTCACCCGGAGGAACTTCTTAGAAGGGAGGTCATCAAATTTTGACATTGCCAACTCAGATGCTACGAATGGAACCCTTACATCAACACGAGCCGATCCCAGCTCACTTACAAAGCCTGGGTGAAACTCGTCAACCTACCTTTCGAGTGCTGGTTCGAAGCCAGGGTGGCTACAATTGTCAATGGATTCGGTAGATAACTCCGAGGTGATGACGACAGCTTGAATATGATGGACCTCATTGCATTTCGCTGCCAAGTTGCCGTCGACGATCTCACCGACATCCCCGAAAGTTTGGCAATAACCTTGGGGGACGTTACCGTACAAGCGGCTGTCCAAATAGAGAGAATGGCTCCCTTCGACAACGACGACCGTGGTACCCCCTTCATAGGGGAAGATCAGAACAAAGGTGGCAATCAAACGTATCCCCTGGGCCAGCGACTGGCAAGGTGAGTCAACCTACAAGGTGGAGATGAACGGAATAATAACTCTACAGAAGGCGAAGATACCGGAAATAGTGATACTTGGAACTCATCAGAACTCAGAGATAGATGGCGTTCACCTTCAATCCAGGAACGACTGCCACGATTCCGATGACGATGTGATGCAAACGACGCCAATGACGGACGGGAAGGCCCTTCCTTACCCAACGGTCAAAGATCTCGTACCCTACGACCCGACACATCTTTGTACATGGAATGCAAAGCTCTTTACCCAGCGAGCAACATGGCCTCTCGAAAGATGCACGATCGACCAACATGGAACCTTTTTAAATGAGCGATACGGGATGGAGAATTCGATGAGATACTACAAAGAAAAAGTAAAGTATGTATTGGTGGAGAAAGGAAAGGCAGAGGAGACGATGGGGTCAGGTGATGGGGAATGGGGTGATCTCGTCGTTAGCCAAGAGGAGAAAGGTGTTGGCTACCCTTAAGTGGTGGGACTCCCCTCGCGAAGCGTGCCTCGCTGGTTTGAAGAAGGGGCTTTCTCGGGTCCTCCTAGGGTTCCGAGAGTGGCTCTTATAAATGTGAACAGTGTTTGGACTTGCAATAGCTGGGGCTCGACTAGGAACTGGACAGCCCCCCCCAAAAGGAGTGGACCCAAGGCTTGACTTTGCTCGATCCATCTTTGGGCAATGGCGGGCCTTTGGAATCTACGACCCTTCTGTGGGCCTACTCGGTTTTCATGACTTCCTCGGGCTTTCTTAAAGTCTTTTTAAATGGGGCCTGTTGTTTTGGGATGCAAATTCCATATTGTTCTCCACCCAGACCTCTGTTCCGTATGATTAAAGGGGGACAGCCCATCCCACCATCTGAAGAAGCGACACATCCTAATTATGTGGGTTTAATTGTTGGCGGCCTTGCTCTTGAGGATCTGTGTGGAACGATCCATTGGTGGGAGTTAACCGGGATCACTTTGTGGGGGGGGATTTAGACGGGATACTAATCGATGATGGTGACTGTATGATGGGTTATGCAGGCCACAGCAAGGTCCATACTGATGGAAAAGAAACTGATTCGAACCTAGGAAGTGCAATCTTGACGATTCCTATTAGTGCCATAAGAAAGAGTGCTCGTCATTCTACCCGAGAAAATATATATTCTTTGGACAGGGCAATATCACGCAAAGCATTCCTGAAGGAGGGTGAAATATCAAAAGTAGCAAATCCATTGCGCAAGAACCAGAAGGGGCAGACGAAAAAAGCCACACTCGTCGATCCAGGCGTAGCGAAGCTCAGTAGGATAAAGAACAAAAGCACCAAGTATGGGATCTTCCTTACTAATGAGGAGGTCGGTAGCTTTAAGGAGTTCCTGTGCGTCACTCCTTAGACCATCTTTGTTGAGTGGGTTGTTATGGTGGAGTTGGTGGTCTTTTAGGCTGTCATGATTCAGTTATGTAGTTGGAACATTAGGGGTCTGAACGACCGAAATAAAAGATGTCTCGTGAAATCGGTAGTGTCTAAGTTTAAGAAGTCTGTGTTGTGTTTTCAAGAATCAAAAGTGGAGGATGTTTCACGTTCTTTTCTTTCCTCTTTTGCTGGATCTTATTTCGATAAATGTCAGTTTATTAAATCGAACGAAGCTTCTGGGGGAATTGTTATTTGTTGGAGTTCAAAAGTTTTTCATGTTGTGAGGTAATCGTGCGCGATTACTCTCTTACTACGTGGTTGAAGCACTTGGACAGGCGAACATTTATTCTCATAATGAACATATACGGCCCTCCTTCATGGGAAGGAAAAGAGGATTTTTGCAATGAACTAGCTGTGCTAAAGGGAGTGTGTGGAAGGATATGGGCAATTTGTGGGGACTTCAATCTAACCAGAAATCAGCTTGAGCGCAAGCGTCGAGCATGGAGTAGACGTCTCTTGACCATGTTCAACGATCTGATAAACACATTGGAGTTGATCGATTTACCTATGGCCAATCAAACTTACACGTGATCTAATATGCAAAGTAACCCCACCCTTGCGAAGCTTGATCGTTTTCTTATTTCCATAGAATAGGATCAAGTCTTTCCTTTGACTCGAGTAGTGGCAGTACCGAGAGTTACATCTGACTACAATCCTATTCTTCTATCCATCGGTGATAAAGTGAGTAGACACTTATTCCGATTTGAGGAGACTTGGCTTATGAGAGAAGATTTCTGCAATCTCGTGTCGATCTGGTGGAAGGAGGTGCCGAATAAAGCGTCCAATATTCTTACCTTTGTTGCTAAACTAAGATATTGTCGCAAGAGAATTAAAGAAGGGTGCACATCGAGCTATCATTGTATTTCTAGATCTTTGAAAATATTAGCAGAAGAGATTCACAAACTGGATCTTCTTGAAGAAAGGTTTTCGGTCACTCATGAACAGCAATAGCAACAAAAACTGCTTAAGTCACAACTACGGGATGGACTCGTCGAGGAAGAGATTTTGTGGAAAACAAGAGCCAAACAACAATGGCTGAAAGAAGGCGATGGCAATACCAAGTTCTTTCATGCAAGAGCAAATGGCAGGCGACGTGCAAATTTCATCCATACGGTTGAAGACGACGGTAGGACCATTTACAGAGAAGAAGAAAAAAAGGATTATTTTTACTCTAAATTTAAAGAAGTTTTTGCTCCGGACATGACACATAATCTAGCAACAGGGATTGCAGTAGCTTATTCACAACCATACCCTTCCCTAACCCGAACCATCTGACTACGCCTTTCTCATTAGAAGATATCAAGAAGGCTACTTTCCAGCTCGGCGGTGACAAAACCCTGGGGCGGGACGGGTTCAATATAAGATTTTTTCAAAAATTTTGGGAGGTGGTCAAAGATGATTTGCTCAATATCTCCACCGACATGTTTCTATGTAATCTTCACTCTGGACCTATGGATTATTCCTACATCTGTCTTATCTCTAAGAAGAAGGAAGCTACAACGGCAAGCGATTTTCGACCTATCAGCCTCATCAACAGTGTACAAAAAATCATATCTATGGTACTTGCCAACATATTAGCAGGGGTTATGAAAGACATTATTTCCCCATCGCAGTCTGCCTTTATCAAAGGCCGGTTCATTCTGGACTCATTAATTGCTACTGCCAATGAAATTACCAGCTGGTGTTCGAAAACAGGTGTGGAAAGTGTAGGAGTTAAAGCTGACTTCGAAAAGGCGTACGATAGAGTAAGATGGAATTTTCTGAAAAAGATTTTGACTTGGCTTGGGGCGAACTGTAAGTGGTGTTATTGGATTGAACAATGTATATCCAATGCTAAGGTGGCGGTGTTGGTAAACGGATCACCAACTAAATAAATAAAAGCTAGAAGGGGTTTGCGGAAGGGCGACTCGCTATCCCCTTATCTATTCCTGTTGGTGGCGGAAGGTTTAGCGAGATTGACGGAAAGAGCCATTTGTAATGAATTATCGAGAGGCATCGGACCCAATGAAAAGACTAAAGTAGCTATCATTTAGTATGCAGATGATACTATCTTCTTTTGTGAGGCTAAAAAAAGACAAGTAAAAAATATTCTTTTCTCGTGGCAAATTTTTGAGTGGGCATCTGGTTTGAAAATTAATCGACGGAAGTCTAAATTATTTTAAATGGAGCGGAATGAACGACTCAGTAGGAGATTGGCGAATTTATTAGGGTGTAAACTGGGATCTTTCCCAATTAACTATCTCGGTCTACCATTAACAACTGACCGTCTAAAAAAAGAAGACTGGTGGTTTGTCATTGACAAAATGGAGAGGCAGATCAAAGGGTGGCAAGCTAAACTTTTATCACAAGGAGCTAGATTAGTTCTCGTGAACTCAGTTTTCTCAAACCTGCCTCTTTATTACTTCTTGATCTTCAAGGCACCGAAGTGGGTATTGCGTCGTCTAGAAGCCTTGAGGAGAGCCTTTTTTTGGTGAAGGAATACCGTTGTGTTGGTGGCTGAAAGTCCCGACCCTTGACTAGGTCAGAATACAGTCCTCGGGAAGGGCGTCGGGATGATACGCGGTCGTTGATTTGACCCTCGAAGTTTGCGCCCACGACGGATCAAGCGATTCAGCCAATGAGGGATCGAATCAGCCGGGTTCGAAAACCTCTACAGTAAATTCGCTTCGGCAGGATGAGCCGAATATAGAGGGGAAGCCTGTATCTCGGCTGAGAGATGAGCCGAACGACTGAACAATTCGAGATCTGATCGGCAAGAAAGGCCGATAAAACAACTTTTTATTAAAAAGGAAGACAGAGAATTACAGGAACAGGGGAGTGATGCCCGTAGGGTAGACAGACTCCGAGTGTGCTAAATTACAGGGAACACTACTCCTAATGAAAAAGCGGTAAATGCAGAAAAGAAAGATGCAGGAAAATAAAGGTGGTCTTTTGTGCGCAGGGGCGAAGACCCGTTTTCAGAGTATCGAACGCTTATTTATAGAATTGCCCTTGCGTTAGTTATTCCTCTTGCACGATCAGCCACGATCTCCTGAATTATAGGACCACCTTTGGCCGATCGGAACCGCTCAGAACCGCTTGCGGTTGCTATAACTTCTTGGTCCAGCGCGGCTCGCGTGTATCCGGTGTACTCTAGGTCTACCGTTTTAGCCGTCTTACTGATATGGACCCGACGTGCCATCTGTTCGCGCCTGACTGGCTCAACAATTGCCCCCTCGGCAGCTTTTGAAGCGATGCTTCGGTAGCTGGCGCTATTTTTTCGAACTCTTGGCATACTCTTTGTCTTATCTTCTGAAAAACAAGTGCGATCCGAGGCGTCTTCCTCGATCCAATCAAGTTTAAATTCTCTGACACAATCTGTAATACAATCTTTTGTACGATTTAATTTTGGCCGCTGATTCTTTCTTTTACGGCCTTGATCACATTCTTTATTTTTGCCTCATACGCGGCATTAATTAGGTCATTTTAATTACCGCCGTTTAATCATCATTAAAGCCGACCTCGAAACTCGCTTTGATAGGACGGTTCGATTCGATGGCCTTTCTTCTTCTCCAAGCTTTTACCTTTTTGTCTCTTCTATTCCTTCTTCGTTTTCCAGGAAACTCTTCTTTTGCTTCTTTTGGCATTTTCTTTGCTTTGATGCATGGCGCCTCTTCCGCCATTGCCCACTCGTCCTTCCTTGGACTATACTCTGCTTAGGCCATATCTTGATTCGGACCCTGCCAGGTTTATCTTGGGTCTCTCATTTACCGCAGACCCATCTGCCGATGATTTTTCATTTTCTAATGAAGGTCTTCCTTTGATGGCTGAAAATATTCATCTTTATTCGTGGTATCCTTCGGCTTCGATGGGAAGAAGTCTTCGAACTTGGCCTAGTACTTCAGACGCCTATTTGGCTTGGTTGGATCGTGTACAAGCCACTCACGGCGATTTATGACGAGAAACTAGCATCTATGAAGCCATCCAGCTATCCCGAAAACCTCCTTCAGCTGACTTCCTTCTTTTGGCTTCCGCCCTTTGTTTCTGGTCCCCTGTTTTCAACATTTTTCTTTTTAGAGGCGGTCCTCTCACCCCAACTCTTTTTGACGTCGTCGCCATTGTTCGCCTGCGCCCTCATGGTATCACCCTTTCCATGGCTTATAACCCTGATGGTGTATCTGATTTTGAGGCCAATCTTGATATCAATGATTTGGCCTACTCCAAATTTCTTCGTAAATTTGCAGGTAAATCTCCCGCTCCGGTCACTAAGAAGGAACATACTGCATTCCTTCTGTACTGGTTTTGTCATAATCTTTTCTGCACTCGTTCGCAGAAAATTAACCGAGATTTTGTTTCTATCGCCGTTGATTTATCTAACGGCGATAAATTGGCCTTGGGGCCCTATTTTCTTGCTTTTGTTTACAGAGAGATTTTTGACTCTATTAGGCCGTCACCCAATGACAATGATGTCACCATTAGCTTGGGTTGCGGTGTTTTTTGGTTTTTGCAGATGTTTTTACAAATTTATTTCAGTAGGCTGTGCCGAGAACCTTTAGATTTGAGCTCGGCTGCTCGCTTTGACTCCTACGGACTTGCTCTCGGCTGTCCTCCACCATTTACACCAGGGCATCCTCTGGACTTCCTCACTTATTTTTTCGTTTTTATAATTCGTGCCCTCACTTTCTTATTTATTGGTCTCCTTTTGCTGATCGAGTTACTGGCCCCCCTTGGTTTTTGGCCAGATATGAATCATTTCAGGGTGAACTCGCCTCTTCTCGTGCTAGCGAGTATTCTGACGTTTGGTATCCTTTCTTGGCTCCTCGGGACTTGCACATTGGCTTGAAGTCACGCTCGAAGTTATTGCCCAGTACCGAGGTCTACTCTCCACAGTTTGTGGCGCGCCAATTTGGTTTTACCCAGGCCATTCCTGCTCCGGCCAAGTTTTTCACGGCTAATACGGCCACTCATCGCCCGCCTACCAAGAGCATAGCTGACGCCGATCAGATTTCGGCTATGGGAAACCATCTGCGGCGATTCTTCAAATTGGTCAGCTTCAAAACCAATCATACCGGAGCATTAGGTTTTCGCTATACTGTAAATTGGGATATTTTCCTCAAGAAAACCTTTGCTCCTATCGTCTCGCATGCACATCGCAAGACTCGTCATCCTCTCAGTATAATATTCCTTTTGAAAATGACTTCCTGCTTATAATTACTGCTACTCATTCTTTTTATTTTTGTAGCTCCTTTCCCAAGTAAGATTCAACCGGAGGGCCCTGCCGAGCCATCCATATCAAACGAAAAAAGAAAGAGGCTGCTGAAACTCCGCCTCCTTCCTCTGTAATGTTTTCTAATTTGCTCCTCTTTTGTTCTTTCTATTTTGCTGTTTGTAATACTCATTTTATTTCCATTGTCAGTCTATACCCACACCTTCATCGGTTCCAAGTTCAAATAAGAGACCGACTGAGACCGTACAAGTTTCTCCCCTGCCGACTTCGAAACGGCGTAAATCAGTTGCTAAGCGGCAATTTCGACGAGCCGACAGTATTCCTTCGGTTGACAATCTAGAAGACACAGCCGAAGATATGCCTTCGGCCTCAATTCCAATAACAAGAACCGAAGACATACCTTCGGCTAATATTCCACCAACAAGAACCGAAGACATATCTTCGGCTAGCATTCCATTAGAGGAAACTGCTGTGCCATCCTCAGCTGCGAAACCAAGCTGTGTCCCGACCGAAACAATTGATATCGGGGTACGTCAAATCAGTTGTTAGTAGGCAAATTTTATTTTTCTTCATCTATTTATCTTTTCCTTTTAACGCGTTCATAGTCTTCTCCTGAAAGAGCTCCTTTTCCTCATTTCTCAAAGACTCAGATGGAACGGCAGCTTCGCAGGAAAACCCGTCTTGAGAAGAAGAGAGGGATGGAAAAGAAGAAAAAATTTGTTGAAACGGCAAGCACAACGCCGTTACCCGGTGAGGTCATATCACCTCGTCCTGCTCCTGTCCCAACATCAACTGCAGAGGACGAGCAAACAAACATACCTCTTGGGCGAATTTCTGGAGATGAAAGTGCTGTTCCTCCCTGCTCGACTCAAGAAGCTCCCACTCCCGATGATCCTTTGTCTGTAACTCTTCAATCCTTTTTGATTTCGTGCCCCAGTTCAACCGAAGGGGATGATTCTTCAACTATTATCATTTCGTCGGACACCTGAAGCAAGTTCGACGAGTGTCTTAAAATATATGGTGCCGGTATTCCTAGTTTGGCTCAAAATCCAGAACAATTTGATCGGTTGTATGCCCTTTTATTTGATTTGACCGATCAAACAGATGTTACTCCCGGCATACAATGTTTTGTGGCAACTTTATCACTTCAACTTTGATCTTTTTTGGCTCGGCAGCAATCTTTAGGCGCCGAACTTGTAGCTTTAGATCAACATTTTTATTGTGTTGATCATTTTAAGAAAAATATTCCTGATGTAACAGCTCTGCATACTGAAGTACATCAAGAGGATAAAGAATTGGCTGATCAAGAATCGGCTCTGCAAAAGCGAATCTTCACTCTTAAAGAAGAATTAGCAGCAGCCGAGTCTACTCTGGCGCAAACCTCCGAGCGTCGACTTCAACTAAGAGATCAATTAAAGTCTAAAAAGAAGGAAGGGGTAAAGCTTAAAGAAGAACTTTCCCAACTTTACAAAGTGCATCCTCTGATGAAGCGCCGAAGGAAAGCTGCTGAAACCGCCCAATCCAATCTAATATCCGAATGGAACCAACTCAAAGACTTATTATCCTGATTCGGCTTGTAATATTCTAATTCTGACTTTAATTATTTTCCTACATGGATGGGTAATATCTTTTTAAATACTTTCCGTTGATTGGTTTTTTACTTTCTGATCCGTCTTTGTTTTGCAAATAATATGCATTGCCTCTTGTGATTCAGCTAATCTGGAATGGTCCTTCCCAATTTGGGGACCATTTTTCATATATTCGCTCTTTTTGACCGATTGGAAAAACCAGCCGAAGTACTAAATCACCAACGACGAATGTTTTTGATCGCACTTTCTTATTATACGCATTACGTACTCGGCTTTGGTATGCTTGCATACTATCTAAAGATGTCAGCCGAGTATCTGTTAATTCTTCTGCTTTATCTTTCATTAAATTGCTATATTCATCAGCCGATAATTCTTTTTGTTTTTCTATCCTCAAAGAAGGAATTGTTATCTCGGCTGGAATTACGGCCTCATGGCCATAAACTAACTAAAACGGTGTCATCCCTGTCGCCGTTTTCATTGAAGTTCGGCATGCCCATAATACTTCGGAAAGCTTTTCATTCCACTTTCTCGGGTATTTCCCGATATGTCGCTTCATAAGGTTGATAACCATTTTATTTACTGCTTCTACTTGTCCATTCGCTTGAGCATAATAGGGAGACGAATGAAGCAGCTTTATCTTTCGAGACTCGACGAACCGAACAAACTGTCCTCCTGTGAACATTGTCCCTTGATCGGTTGTGACGGTCTCAGGAATCCCAAAGCGATGAGTTATATGATCTTCAACAAAATCAATAATTCCCTTTTGTGTAACCAACCGAGTGGGTTTGGATTCCACCCACTTAGTAAAATAATCGATGGCTACTATTAAAAATTTGTGACCATCCGATGAATTCGGCTGAATTTCTCCATTCAAATCAATGGCCCATCCTCGAAAAGGCTAGGGTTTAATTATCGCGTACATCTCCGAGGCAGGAACCCTCTGAATTGGGCCATGAAATTGACATTCTTGGCAACCCTTGGCATACTCTATGCAATTTTGATGCATAGTTGGCCAATAATATCCTTGGTGCCGAATTGTCCATCTTAACTTCTTTCCTGCTAGATGGGTTCCACATATTCCTTCATGTGTTTCTCCCATTACTAGTAGAGCTTCTTCCGGCCCTAAACATTTCAATAGAATTTCTTCGGCTGTTCTTTTGTATAGTTGACCATCTAACAAACAGTAGCCGAGAGCTCTTCTTCGAATATTATAATCGACCCTGATATTAGGATCCTCCAAATATTTGATCAATGACTTCCTCCAATCATCTTTTACTTCTACAGGAGCTATGATCGGTTCTCGTATATGAACTGAAGGTAGCAATCTTTGCTGTATTACTATTGATTTTGACTTNACATTCTTGGCAACCCTTGGCATACTCTATGCAATTTTGATGCATAGTTGGCCAATAATATCCTTGGTGCCGAATTGTCCATCTTAACTTCTTTCCTGCTAGATGGGTTCCACATATTCCTTCATGTGTTTCTCCCATTACTAGTAGAGCTTCTTCCGGCCCTAAACATTTCAATAGAATTTCTTCGGCTGTTCTTTTGTATAGTTGACCATCTAACAAACAGTAGCCGAGAGCTCTTCTTCGAATATTATAATCGACCCTGATATTAGGATCCTCCAAATATTTGATCAATGACTTCCTCCAATCATCTTTTACTTCTACAGGAGCTATGATCGGTTCTCGTATATGAACTGAAGGTAGCAATCTTTGCTGTATTACTATTGATTTTGACTTCGGCTCTCTGTATCCTGAAGCCGATTGGGCCAATTCGTTTGCCTTCTCGTTTCCCTGTCTGCTCAAATGTTCGAATTCGACTTTTCCGAAATTGCATAATAATTCTATCGTCTTCTTCAAATAATTTTGCAAAGTCGGATTCTCACATCGGTATTCTCCGTTAACCTATTTTCAGTATCTAACAGACGTCGGCTTAGGTAATAAATGGCATGTTCTTTCTTCTCTTCATTTTCTTGAGCCAGCAAACATCCCAAGTTTTCATCTGCAGCCGATATATATAGCTTCATCGGCTGATTCGGCTTTGGAGGTACTAGTACCGGAGGATTTGATAAGTATCTTTTTATATTTTCAAATGCCTCTTGCTGTTCCTCTGTCCAAACGAATTCTTCTTTATCTTTCAGCCGAAGTAACGGAATAAAAACCCGGATTCTTCCGGCTAAATTAGATATAAACCGCCGAAGATAATTAATCTTCCCCAATAAACTCTGTAGTTCCTTTTTGCATTTGGGTGGCGGTAACTCTAATATTGCTCTTGCTTTATTTTTATTAATTTCAATCCCTTTTTTATGCACCAAAAACCCCAAGAAATTTCCTGCAGAAACTCCAAAGGCGCATTTCAAAGGGTTCATTTTTAAATTATATTTTCTCATTCTCTCAAAAGCGAGCTTCAAGTCGATCCAATGTTCGGCTTGTGACTTGGATTTGATAACTATATCATCGATATAGACCTCCAACATTTTGCCGATTAAATCGTGGAAAATAAAATTCATGGCTCTTTGGTAAGTAGCTCCGGCATTCTTTAAGCCGAACGGCATAACAACCCATTCAAAGGTTCCAATTGAACCCGGGCATCTAAAAGCCGTTTTAGCCACATCTTCCTCAGCAATATAAATTTGATTATAGCCAGCATGTCCATCCATGAAGGACAGAATTTCATTACCAGCAGCCGAATCTACTAACATATCGGCTATAGGCATTGGATATTCGTCTTTCGGTGTAGCTAAATTCAAGTTCCTAAAATAGATACAAATTCTAAGTTTACCATTCTTTTTACGTACTGAAATTATATTAGACACCCAATCAACATAACGGGCCGCTCTAATAAATCCGGCCTTTAAAAGATTTTCGATTTCATTTTTAATTTTAATACAATACTCGGCTCAAACCTACGAGCCGGTTGTTTGAAAGGCTTGCCAATGCTCTACAATCTCTCGGCTTAAACCTGGCATTTCTTCGTAGCTCCAGGTGAAGCAATCCGTGTACTCCTTTAACAGCTTCTTCAATTCTTCCTGTTGTTGAGCCGACAGCTTAGAACTTATAAATGTCGGCTTGTTGTCTTCACAAGACCCCAGGTTTACTTCAATCAACAAGTCCTGGGTCTCCAGCTTTTTCTCGTCGGCTTTAATAGGCGATTCTTCTAGCTCCATTTCTGCTGTTTGCCTATTCATCTCATATGATTTGTCGGTCTTCATGACCGATTTCGCTTGACCTTCTTTCTCGGCTTTATGAACCGAGTTTCTTATGACTTCTTCGGCCTTATTGGCTGAATTATCAGGTGCTAACATATCGGCCTTGGCAGCCGAATTATCCTCATAGCCGATTTTGTTGATCGGCTCATTTTGTTGAGGCTTGTGCCAAGCCTCTATTCCCGATTTTTGGGACTCCATTTTAACCATCTGGGTGGCTCTTCATCAGCCACCATGGCGTTGATATCTTTAAAGAGAATTAAGTGAATCCCCTCCTCCGTCACTTTCATGAACGAAATTTGATCTGGATCAGTATCGGCCCAGTTAGTGTGGCCGATGTCCTCCATGTTGACATCTATCATTTGAGGCCGTTCTTCGGCCCGGACTTCTTCTACCTTATCTCCTATCCACTAGAACAGTTTCCCGTGGATTGTGGAAGGCACGCATTCATTCGAATGTATCCAATCTCTTCCCAACAGCAAGTTGTAGTGGCTATGTGCATCCACTACAAAAAACGCAGTTTTCAAAGTTTTTGAACCTACCGTGAGTTCGGTGGTGAGCACTCCTCGAGCTTGTTGACCGTTTCTTGTGAAATCGGTCATGATTGAGTCGGTGGGCTTCAAATCATCTTCATCTTTGCCCAGCTTCTTGAAAAAGGAAGTGGGCATCACATTGACCATAGCGCCGCCATCTACCATAACTCGGCCTACTGGCCGACCTTCTATCAAAGCTTTTATAAACAGAGGCCTTATGAACCTCGCCTGCATGGCCGATGGTTTCTCAAAAACCACTGCATCGGCCTGTTGAGCATCCTCTAGCTGCAATTGGGCTACTGTAAGCCCATTCTCTTCTTCTTCTCTGAATTCCTCGTACTCCACTAGCTCCGCTTTGAAGGATTGAGGAAGAGCATACACCATATTTACTTCGGTCGGTGATTCGTCAGCCGATTTCCCTTTGATCCTTTGTTTCTTTTCTTCTGATTCCTTGGCCGTTTCGGCTGAAGAGTCACTCTCCATACGGACCTCCCTTTCTTTAGGAGGCCACCTTTCTCTTTTGATTATTGTTTCGAGGGAAGCTATTTTATCTTCTAACTCCCTTCTGGTCATTTTTTCTTCTACCTCGGCCTCTGTTGGCCGTTCTATTCTTGACTTCAACTGAAGGGCAGGTGATGAGCCGCCTGCCTCATGATCATTCTCATCGGACGAAAAGTGTATGGTCGCTCATCAGGGCGTCGCCATACATTGAGCCTCATCCCTTTCGCCTCTTCATAATTTTGTCTTGCCTCGGCTTGCATCCTCTGCTGTCGACGC
Organism: Ananas comosus; assembly: GCF_001540865.1. NCBI lineage: Eukaryota > Viridiplantae > Streptophyta > Magnoliopsida > Poales > Bromeliaceae > Ananas > Ananas comosus. The sequence continues at coordinate 9,962,943 of NC_033624.1, forward strand.
TTCTGAGTTTTCGTCAACATCGGCCCCTGCCACCTGGCCGATGGTTTAACTTCTACTTCGTGCCATTCATCCACTGGCACGTTTGCCGGTACTTTAACCGTTCTTAAATGATTTTTTGGAATTTCTCTTCTCTCCCACGGTCTCGGCCAAGGCTGTATGCCGAGTTCGTTGACTAGTCTGCGACCGAGGAATTCTATGTCACTCTCAGTCATTCCTTCAAATTCCGGTTCTGGTCTCGGCCTGGCTTGTTGTTGCCAATGTGGCCGATACCCAGGGAACCTTGGCTTGGAGCCGAATGGTCTGTCATGGTAGTCCCATCGGCCATTACGTTCTTCACGCCTGTTGTTGTAGTAGTCACGCAGGATCTTCTGCATCATCATGTCTTTCTTGCGTTGAACCGAATCTACTTCCGGTTCAGTGTCATTAGAGGTTGCATCCGAGCCTTCTTCTTCTTGGTACTCGCCATCGGGAATATCATCCTAATCTTCAGGGAACGCCATCAGTTCATTCCATTCGTTCCCCCTTTTTTTGGCGTTCACGATAGCTTCCCAGTCTTTTTTTGTCATTTCGGCATTGCACCTGATGCATAGCCGAAGATGCTTTTTAGCATGAGCCACATTGTCAGCGGTCTCTTTGTCCAAAACTTCTTTTCCTTTGATATTCACCATATTGATCTGAAATGGAAATGAAGTTTTGTTAATTATCTGACTTTCATTTTCTTGGTTGGCCAATATGAGTCGACCCTCTTCTATTTCTTCCTGGATCTGCCTTTTTGCAGTCGCTTTCCCTTTCCCTTTCATGTTCACGGTGTTGACCTGTGATGGAAAAGGATTCTTATCAATTTTCATATCTTTATTTTCTTGGTCAGCAAAGATCAGCCGACCCTCATTTATCTCTTTTTGAATTTGCCTCTTAAAGGCAGTGCATTCACTAGTTTTATGACTCCATGAATGGTGCCATTTGCAGTATTTTCTGCGTTTCAACTCTTCTACAGGAGGTATAGTTTGGCCTTCCTGTAATTTAATGCGTCCATCCTTTAACAACCGATCGAAAATAAGATCGGTCTTTGCGATGTCAAATGAATAACTAAATGCTAATATTTGCGCTTTTGCTTCTCTTGACTTTGCTGGTTTTAGCAAAGCACATTTATATGGTTGACTATTTCTCACCATTTCGGCAGCACAGATTTCGGCTTCATCAGCCGAATCTTCTGTCTCTTCCGATGAATTCGGCTCTTTATGAGCCGAGGATTCTTCAAAGAAAGAAATATTTTTCTCTTTCCCTTTATTCCAATTTTTGTTTCGGCTCCACCTTGGTCGGTCGTCATTATTTCGTTTTCGAAACTGCTCGTATTGAGCAACTCGAACTCCCAAATCAAACAGGTTTGGAAAAAACTTATCCTCAAAATGATCTTTAATTTTAAAATGCATGCCGTTGAATGCCATTTTGGCAAACTCCAATTCCGGCATCCTTACAAAGCATCGGCTTCGAGCCGTCTTAAATCAGTTTAAATATTCATCAACCGATTCTCCCGTCCTTTGTCTAAATTGAGTCAAGTCTGCAACCGACAACTCAGGCTCGGTTCTATAAAACTGCTCATGAAATTTACCCTCTAATTCATTCCAGTCCCGAACGGAATTAGCAGGTAAACTTGTATACCAAGTGAAGGCTGTCTTAGTTAGTGAGGTGTTGAGTAATCTTAACTTCAAAAAAGGATCTGCCGCTGCTTCGCGGCATTGGGCCGTAAATCGAGTGACGTGTTCGACCGTATTTTCGGTCTCATCTCCAGAAAATTTGTCAAATTTCGGCATCTTCCAATTTGCCGGATATGGGTGTTCTACATCTATATTAGCAGGATATGGTGATCTGAATACAGGCCGCATTGCTGGCCTTGTGCCTACTCCGAAAGTATTCCAGATCGCTTCTTCTATTTGCGCATAAATCTCATTATTAATCCCCTGTATGGGGACTTGCGCTGGCACTGGATTCGGTGGTTGTTGAACCCCGATATTCTGTACTAGGGGATTAACCCCTTGTGCATTCGGAGCCTGCCCCCTAGCCCCTACATTTTGAGGCTGGTAGGCTACAACTGGAGGGGGTGGAGGTAATCCCCAAGCCACTTTCGGCTGTTGACCGGTGTTTCCAACAACCGGTCTATAAGCCGCTTGATACTGTGCCCCCTGGTATTGGGGCTGACCAATAACCGGTGTTACTGGATTTTGTAACACAGGCATTATCACAGGCGCTTGAAGGCCTGCTATCGGCTGTTCGTTTCGAGTTAACAACTGCCCTATTCGGGCTATGTTCTCGTTAGAGGCTGTGATTGCGGCCAAAACGGCATCCAGCCGCGCGGTACTCGCATGACTATTCTGGTCCAAAGTCTGTTGGACCCGAGTCATTTGGCTGAGTGCTTGGGTCAAACTAGGCTCCTGTTGGCTAGATTGACCGCTAGTCTCACCTTCCACCGGTAAAACTGCTTAGCGTTCCACTGCGTTCTCCGAATTACTGGGCTGTTCACTCCCAGAATTTCTAGAAATGGCCCTATTACGGAGATTCATGGCGTTTTCATCGGCCATATTATAAAATGCAAATTTACCTCAAAAGGGTTCCACCGGACGTGCCAAAATTTGTTGGTGGTCGAAAGTCCCGACCCTTGACTAGGTCAGAATACACTCCTCGGGAAGGGCGTCGGGTTGATACGCGGCCGTTGATTTGACCCTCGAAGTTTGCGCCCATGACGGATCAAGCGATTCAGCCAATGAGGGATCGAATCAGCCGGGTTCGAAAACCTCTACAGTAAATTCGCTTCGGCAGGATGAGCCGAATATAGAGGGGAAGCCTGTATCTCGGCTGAGAGACGAGCCGAACGACTGAACAACTCGAGATCTGATCGGCAAGAAAGGCCGATAAAACAACTTTCTATTAAAAAGGAAGACAAAGAATTACAGGAACAGGGGAGTGATGCCCGTAGGGCAGACAGACTCCGAGTGTGCTAAATTACAGGGAACACTACTCCTAATGAAAAAGTGGTAAATGCAGAAAAGAAAGATGCAGGAAAATAAAGGTGGTCTTTTGTGCGCAGGGGCGAAGACCCGTTTTTAGAGTATCGAACGCTTATTTATAGAATTGCCCTTGCGTTAGTTATTCCTCTTGCACGATCAGCCACGATCTCCTGAATTATAGGACCACCTTTGGCCGATCGAAACCGCTCGGAACTGCTTGCCGTTGCTATAACTTCTTGGTCCAGCGCGGCTCGCGTGTATCCGGTGTACTCTAGGTCTACCGTTTTAGCCGTCTTACTGATATGGACTCGGCGTGCCATCTGTTCGCGCCTGACTGGCTCAACAAGTTGTTATGGGGGGACATTGCCTGGTCAGTGGAAAACTATCTATCAAAGTAAGAATGAAGGTGGTTTAGGAGTTAAAGACTTAGAGACTATGAACGTAGCTTTATTGATTAAATGGTGGTGGAGGTTCTTTTCTAATAGGAACCATTTGTGGGGTGCATTAATAGATGGAATTTATTATATACGAAGGAAACCACTTGTGGAAGGTAGGTCATTCAAACCTTATTTTTATGGTGGAACAGTGTTCTAGCGACCAGGGAGGTTTTTAAATGTGGCATCTCTTACACAATTGGAAATGGTCAAAACGTCAAGTTCTGGACTAACATTTGGTGTGAACGAGCTCCACTGCGAACTATATATCTGTGTATCTTCGATAAAATCATGTTCAAAAACTACAGAGTGAAGAAGTGTTGGGGAAGAAATGGTTGGAAGTGGCATAAGATTCTGTCAGGGTTCACCCCTACGTCTTAGATAGAAAGCGACCAACTTTCGGAACAAAAGGAGACAATTTCTACGATTTCTCCATGTAATACACAAGATGAAGTAAAATGGAGGTGGACCCGTTTTGAAATATTGTCGGTCAACTCGGCTTATAAATTTCTCCTGGACGGTGGAGTTAGAGTCGAGAGTTCGGTAAGCCAATGGAAGATCAGAGCCCCTCTTAAAGTCAAGATTTTCGTTTGGCTCGTGTTGAAAAAAAAAGGTGCTCACCACTGACAACCTCCTTAAAAAGGCTTGGAACGGGGATGAGAATTGTGTTTTATGTCTGGACTAGAAGGAGACTGTGGACCATCTCTTCTCTGGCTGCGCTTACACTTCGGCTTTGCTAAAAGGTCTACTACCTAATAAACTACCTTTTAACAATCGTTCATCCTCGACAGAGATATGGAAAACGAGTAGCGGCAAAAGGTGCACAAGGGGTTAAAGAGATGACGACCATCGCCGCAATGTGGTGGGTAATTTGGTTAGAACGTAACAGAAGAATTTTTCAGAAATCTAAAAGGTCGTTGGGGTGTTTGTTGATGGAGACTAGAGTGCTCAGAGACTCGTAGGATCGTTACTGCTTTTGATTTTCGTTGTTTCTCTTTTGTCTTTCTTTTGTCTTTCTTTTATTTTTCTTTCATACTATGAGCCTTTCTCTTGTCTTTTTCCTTTTCCCTTACCTTCGAGGCCCAGGATGCCTCAATTTGTTGCCTAGTTCACTTTCTAGTTGAATGAAGCGATAGCATGCTACCTTTTCTCAAAAAAAGAAAGAATTCATCCTCTTCCACTACGTCGAGATCCGGCTGTGACAAAACATCAAGAACCCCGGCAGCGTCAATCAGGACCCTATCTTCAAGAACTATAGGCTCCCGCCCAATGGGGTCGGATTCCCCGGCAGCATCTTCAACCCCCTCAATTTCGCCCCCACCGTCGAGGCCAAGGAGAAGGAGCTCGCAAATGGTTAGTGCCAAAATTACTTACTTGAGTCCTTCATCCGATTAGTAGTAACATGATTTTTGTTAGTTGTTTATGATAATGCGCAGGGAGATTGGCGATGTTGGCGTTCCTGGGCTTTGTGATTCAGCACAATGTGACAGGGAAGGGGCCTTTTGAGAACCTGCTGCAGCACCTCTCTGACCCATGGCACAACACCATCATCCAGACCCTAGGGTTAAGATTCTTATTATTGTTTGTAACAGGGGGCTTGGGTGGGGACTTTTTGTTTTTTTGAGGTGGATGCATAGTGTGACAGCGAAAGGAGAAGATAAAAAACGATGGAATTTAATGTCATGTACAGAAGATTATTTGAGCATCATTGTAATGCTATCTATGCTTTTCTCACTACCAGTAGGTTTTCACTAGTTTCAAGAGAAAATGCATCCTTTTTATTCTTCTTAAGCTGACACTCTAGCTTCAGCTATTGCTTGACGGCACATTTCATCTCACAACACAATAGTTTAACTCCGATTTGCCCCTTACTCTGAATAACAGAAGCCTAGAGTTTTTGACCAACCAAGAGTTATTACGGCTTCTTTCAACAATCCCATTTAAACAACACTCCAGCACAAACTATTGCAAGGCACAGGGCCTTAATAAGGTTCAAATTGGAAAAATTGCCGAACCCCTACGCTGACAAATTTCTAGATTACTAAGTTTGAGGCAAATAACTACACTGGATTCATCCTGGAGGAATTCTATATATATAACCATGGAAACGACATTGAAAGGGCCAGCAGTGTGTTAAACCTTAAAAATCGTAGTATCCGAATGCCAGGAAACAAAAGCAGAAAAAATTTCAGTGAACTTGGATCTGATTAGAAACAGATAATTTTCTTTCGTGTCAAGCTATTTACAGAGGAAGTCGAAGTACAATAAATAAAGAGTCCTTCGAGCTCAAGGATTAGCAACTCCAAATTCAGGATGCCATTTTACAGAACTGTTTACATACTTAAATCTACATGACACCAAGATATAACATCTAGGAAAGATATCGTTTTATGAGAGGCTTACCAATAAGTTAACAACGATACCACCTGAAAATTTAAGGCATCTCAGCAAACCAACCTTCAATTGTTCAGATGTAACTAATCTGAAGTCGAACTGAAGCTTCAATTAATTCACTCCTTTCACAAAAAAGAACTAGAAGAGGATATGAACCTTCAACTAATTCACCCTCGACACATACAATCAGGGGCAGGGTATGTATAGATGGATTGCTTTGGCTTCCTCAACCGAATTTGTCCGTATCTACCTTTGTGCCCCGCCCGAACAGCCTGCTCGAACTCAGACCATCCTATGCTCTTGTTCAAAAAGAGCTGGCCTAGCAATGCCATATTGGGCCGTATGGTCTTCAAGTTTTCATACGTCCGGTGGCCCAGCTGAAACCATCGAAAGCTCATTGTCAGAAACTTTAGCTCAACTCCTTAAATAATAATAAAAAAATATTAAGTAACTACTAAAATGTACCACGAAACGCTTACCACTGCATTGTGCATATTTCCTGGAGATGCAGAGATGAAGATATCACTATGCACACTCACATAATAATCAACAGCAGCTAGTAGAGAGGCCTTCCCTTCTACCTTTGTGAGCTCCTCTACAGATGCAAGGCTCTTCTTATCCTCCATCAATGGGAAAAGCTTTCGCAGGGTAGAGATCCGAGACTCCCCTCCGTACACCTGAAACATATATTCATATTAGTATTTAAAGGACCTTATAACAGCAATGGTTTCCTCCACTTAGACAAAGATAGTATAGACCTTGTGTGAAGCAAGATAGAGGCGAGTTTTACTGTCAAAGCCTAAGGCAGCTAGCAATAATCCTATTTCTTCTGGAGTCAGTGGGCATCGACCCTGGCTCCGGAGCTCCTCATCGGTGAACTGAGAGTTTAAGACCCTTCCTTGCCAAATTACTTGCCTGTACTTGGCCAAAGCTAGCCTCTCAGCTTTGCCACCACCGAAATCACAGGCAGAATGTGCAGCCATATCCTGCAAAATATTGATGAACTTTATCAGTTTAAAAAAAAAACGGCTTCAAGTAAAAGATAGGAATTGAATTGTTATCTCTCTCTTTGATTGGTACTATATTATAGGTTTCGTAGGTACCTTGTCAAATCGAAGATGTAAAACAGCAAATTTCCCTGACTCCTCATTAGCATTTTCCTCCACTACCTCTTGCAAAATTTCATTGGAATGTGGGTTGACTGGATTCCTTAAGCGTTTCACAAGGGACTCACCCAATGCATTAATATGTGGAACGAAAATCAAAGCTTGGAAGTTTACTTTACAGCGTAGCTGTTGAATTTCCTTGGGTAAATCGTCGAAAGCTAACCGGTGTGAAAATGGGGAAATGGCAGCTATTCCATAACTAAAATACAAGAAGGAAACAACCGAATAAACGACACTCAGTTAGCAGGTAAAATTGTGTCAATGTGAAAAACTAAAATATATTTCTCAAGAACTTGTATTAATTAATTGCAAGTTATGAGATCAGCAAGTAGCAGAATGATAATAATATCAAGATGTGCAATATGCATGGGAGACAAAATATAACAAATTTAATCACAAATAGAACAGGTACTACTCTTCATTGTATATCAAGGTAGACAATCAAAATACATTATCGGCTAGAGCTAAAAGGTTCATTTGTTTACAAACCTCTGTAGAACAGGAAGAACATTTTCTAGATACCAATTTGCGGAAGCATGAACAGGTGCAGTCTTAACTCTTGTAGCTCGAATACCTAGAGCATAGTACTCTCTCGTGCTCCAGGAAAATTCTTTCGGCAACTCTCTAACTATTGAAACTTCATCTTTTAAAAAATTAATAAAGTGATCCACATCATAGATTTCCTCAAATGAGCTGCAGAAGCAATGCTGACTATATCAGAAATTATCTTATACAAAATGGGTGAGCAACAAACAACTGAGATTCTATTCTAGATGTACCTTGAATCTTGCCAAACCAGGTTTACTTCAAGGTGCGGGATAACAAGGGTTGCATTAAGAATTTTAGCAACAATAACTGCATCGCAGATCTATTAAGAAAACGGCCATTATAAGATAATTACTCTCTATTATAAGCCTAACAAAGAAGGCTCCAACAAAGAATTATGGGAGCTATCCCTTCAACCATGATGATAAGGTAACAGCTTACCCCCATCCTTTGTTGATTCAATCCACCGTCAAGAAATACTTGAATATATCCACTTGACTTAGCAGGGAGAACTACTCAATAGAAGAAAGGATGAAATGTCACAAGAACTGCTTGCGAAAAATAAGTTTATATTCACAAGAAGCAAAATGGCACAAAAGAGCTGTTATTTGCAGTTGATCCCGCACAAACAGAGTAAAATCAAAACATTGCAGTTAAATGCACTTACCAGGTCTACTTGCTGACCCAATGCATGGTTTCCATCCTTGAGGACTTAACTGTGACCAGAGCTCACTCTTCTGTTCATCCGACTTTGAAAGAAGAGCATTGTATTAAATTAACAATCCATAAGAGGCTGTTATAACTGAAAAATGGAGCTTATTTTTAATAGGTAACACTCACTATTTTCCGATGTAAAGCTCCCTCCAAAAGAGCTAGATGCCGAGGTTTAGGGGCGTTCCACTCCTGTGCAGAAGAATTGGAACATAGTCTTAATAGACATTCTACAATTACCATCTCTTTTTATAAGCTAATTTATGCGGCTAGCTTCACTTGCAACTAAAACAACACAGAAAAGGACTTCATTCACACAATTAAAGCAACTAAATACATCAAATACCCAAAAATTCAGCGAAGTGTATTCCCCATTCCTAAGTTATACCCTTTAGCGTTTGATTCGGATATAAGCAAGAACCAGCTATTACAGGGATAGGTACAAGTATGGGGATAAGAAAAATAGCGTTTGGATGAAAATTGAGTTGTTCCTGGGGATAAGAGAAATAGCGTTTGGATAGATAATATGGAATAAGAAAAACAGTGGGTAGATATATATAGAAAATGGAGGTTTTGGTGGGGATAGTTATACCAGATTATTTCATGTATGCGAGAACTACTATTCTCGGATAAAAAATTTGCGTTTGGGTATAAAAGGGGGTAAGGTTATCCCTCCCCTTATCCCCAATCCAAACACTGAGGTATCTCCTAGTAACTAAATATTTTCTCTTAAGTAGATCAATTAACACAAAATCCCGTAAAAACTGCTCCAAGCTCGAAATTAGCATTCTTCTCTACTCACATAGCCAACATAGCCGTCAAAATCGAACAAAAGATAAAAAAATAAAAAAAAAAACACGCATACTATTAGGGCTTGTTTGGTTCAAGGGTGGAATTGGAATGGATAATGAAATGTGAATGAATTGGAATGGTAATTGGAATGGCCCACTCCCCCAAGACGTTTGGTTTAGTTGTGAATTGGGAATTGGAATGAGTTATTCACATTTCATTGTTTGGTTCGTATAAATTAAAAAAATTATAGGATACTATAATACTAATTTTACTCTCAAATATAAATTTATATTATTTAAAATTTATGAAAAATATAATATTATTCTCTAATAAGTTTTTCAAAAAAAAATATCAAATTTATTTTTAAAACTTTTATTGATGTGGGTTAGGGATAGGGTTTTGAAAAAGGATAGGTTTTTTTTTTTTTGTTGATGAGAAAGGGGTGAAGAGAAGGAGGGTGAGATGGTCACATGGGCTTCGAGAACTTAATGAGCTTCCGGAATGAAATCTCAATCCGGGCTAGAAAACCGGAATCAAGTTGAAGGCTAATGGGCCATTTCCATTCCAGTCCGGAATAGGAATCCCCAACCGATTCATGCGAACCAAACAAAATTAACCGGATTTGATCGAACCGATTCCTATTCCATACCCAAAATGGATGAACCAAACAAGCCCTAAGCCCTTAGAGTAATAGCTCATAATCCAAAGAATTTCTACTGTGATCAACGGAATCTTCCTCAAATTTAATTTATTTTTTTTAAAAAAAGAGCACAAGGTAATCAATTCGGGAAGAGGGAACGGAGCTCACCGAGAAGATGGAGGGCGAGACGCGGCCGAGAGGGGAGAAGAGGCCGGGGAAGAAGACCGGAAGTAGGAGGACAATAAGGGCGACGAGCGCCCCCTCCCTGTTGGAGTGGTAATGGCGCCACGACCTCATCACCTACCTCGCTCCGCCGCCACCGGAATTGGCTTCACTCCGAGGAGCCGTTGCAGTCGCCGCCGCCGCCGCCGTTCAAAACCCTAACCCTAGAAATGGATTGGGGGAAGAGAGGGATGAGAGCGGAAGAGAGCGGAAGAGGATGGAGACGGGAGGGGGAGGAGGCGACTTCCTCCTCTGTTGGATCCGGCGATCGGTCGCTAAATGATACCATGAGCTTACGTGTCGTGTGGCGATTCGAAGTAAATGGTGTTCGACCAAGTTGCGCTTCTCCATTATAGCTGTGGTAATGAGTGTAGCGGCACACACTCGACAGCGCATTATAACGGGTGCAGCTGTTTGGATCCACACTTTTTTCCGTTATTCAAAAATACTCAATTCCATACCATCCGTTAAATTACTTTAAATTAAACATAGCTTAAATAACTGTTAGAACTAAAAAAAAATTAAAATATTTTTTTTTGCTCTAAATTTAAGAAAAAATAATAAAAATTGGTGATTGTAGAGAAATATATTTGAAAAAATCAAACATCAAAATAGTTCTTTTGCCCCTAATTTAAGGGCAAATAAAAAAATTGGTGATGGTAAAAAGATATATTTGAAAAGGTAAAATAGTAATTTCACAGAAAAAGATATATTTTTAGTATTATCCTTCTAAGAGGGCATAAATTAGAAAGTCAGAAACTTTTTAGGGATTATATAATCAAGGCAATTTGCATAAAAAATTCACAAATTTTGAGTTTTTGCAAAACTGTGCCGCATTTTTCAATTTTGCAGATTCGGTTAAAATTTTCAGTAAATTGACCAAAATACCCTTATTACTTTTTCTCTCTTCTCTTTTTTTTTCTTTCGTTCATTCTTTTTTCTCTCGCCGAAGAAAGCAGCGGGGGCGAAAACGGCCCGCTTTGCCTCTCACCCTTATGCCCTCGCCCTCGCCCGCGCATCGCCTTTCTCACCTCCGACCCCGCCGAGGCCGTGCCATGACTCTTTTTTTCTCCTTCTTCGACCCTCCTCCACCGTCTCTGACGACAACGCTTCTCTTGCCCTCTCTCGCCCTTCTCTGCCCTTCTCGTCCTCTCCCTCTCCCTCCTCCTCCGCCGCCTTCGACGACGACGCATTTTCGTCGACGTCGGCGTTGCGGAGGTCGCTACGACGCCGTAGCCTCGGAGGGGGGGTCCTAAGCGGCGTCATCGTTGGCGTCGTGGCCGTTGGCAGAGAGGGATGACAAAAAAAAATTGTAGAAAAAGAAAGAAGAAAAAAAATAAAGATAAAAAATTATAGGAAAAAAATGAAGATGAAATTACACCGTTAAAAATAAATTGCACTATTTTAAAAAAATGTTGCACTATTATGGACATTTGTTACACTACTTAAGATTTAAACTGTACCTTTTAAGATAAAAGTTAAACTCTTAAACAAAAATTGCACTCTTTGGAAGATATTTATACTGTTTCTTTTCTTATTGTACTATTTGAGATGTAAACTGCACCCTTTAAAATGAAAGTTACACTCTTTGAGAGATATTTACACTATTTCTCCTCTTCTTGTTCTCTTTAAGATGTAAACTACACCCTTTAAGAAATATTTACACTGTTTCTCCTCTTGTTGTACTATTTCTCCACTTAAAGGGCACAACAAGAGAAGAAACAATATAAATATCTCTCAAACATAAAATATCTCTCAAATAGTGCAACAAGAAGAGAAACAATTGCGAGGACTGAGATTTTGCAATGTAGCTAATCTCTTTGTTGACGATATTTTTTTGTGTAATTTAATTACAAAAGCACTCGTCAAGTTCAGCAAAAAATGAGTTAGAATGGAGAAGTTACGCGATCATTACTAATCACTTAAAGTGAATAGTAACTTCAGTTTTTCGGAAAGGCTGATCAGTGGAGATGGCTTCTGGTGCGTATCGGACTCCGTTCATAGCACTCCAATAGCTCGTTTTCAATGGTTCAACTATTCTGAAACTATTGGCGCTGTCGGATTTCAGATCTAACGCACGGTTTTCGAGAAAACTGGAGATACATATAATATTATATATTTGTGCGTAGTTTTGCCTTTTTGGTGAGAGAATAAGTTCCGTCGTGAATTGGCGACACAATCAGACGAAAAAAAATTTGTAGATTCAATGCCCTAGTCGTGCTGAACGCGTTGGAGCAATTTGATCGGAAATCCGACGGACGGATCTCTGGGAATCGCGAAAAGTTCGCTGAAGGGTCGAAATTGGTAAAACGGAAAATCTGTAAGAAAGCCTAATATTTTATGTACCGTTTTGCATGATTTCGAACGTCGAGGTGCGTACGTGCGAAACGCACGCCTGTGAGGGACTTGGCTATAAATATCCATCCCTGAGGGACTAAATTGCTTATTGGCCAGCTTATATATATTGTAACCTAGGGTTTCATGGAAGAAACCCTAACCCTAGCTGACTAGCTGCCTCAGCTGCACCCCAGCCGCCACCAACACCTTTGTACCCTAGCCGCGCGCGCATCCTGGCCGTCGGCGAGCACCCTCGGCCGCTGAAATCGAGCTGGCTTTGGAAACCTCCACTTAGGTTTCCTCCTCTCTGTCGTGAGCCACCTAGAGTCACCCACACACGTCGAGCCGTTGTCCCCTGGCCGAGACCGACCTCCGGCGTCATCCATGTCGGCCCCCGCCGCCCACATGCACCGTCGGCGCCGCCTGGGCTTCCTGAGGCTAGCCGATATCCAGCTCGGGCCGAGCTCAGCCAATCCCGAGGCCCGCCCGCCGCCGCCACTCTTGGCCGGCCGCGCCACCCTCCTGGGCCTCCGGCGACCCCTCGCCGCCAGCGNCGCCGCCCTCCTGGGCCTCTTGCGACCCCTCGCCGTCGGCGCCGCTGTTGCTGCGGGCCCCCGGCTGCTGCTTTAACTCACTGCGGCAGCCAAGACTCAGTTTGGGCCGAGCGTTAGCTGCATCACCTCTGCGCACCACCGCCGTCGTTGGTCTACCGTGCCGTACTCCCCCGGCCTCCAGCGACCAGTTGCCGCCGCACATTTATACAAAACTTCTACCCCGAGAACACGCAATGGAGCCATAGACAGTCAAGTGAAATCCAATCCACAAAATAATTTGATCTATGGACGGCATCGTTGTGGTTAAGGTCGTAATGCCAGAGGATATATCGTCTGCTAATATAGGACCAATTAGTGTTTGCAGAACTTCCCCGGTCGCTGCCTGGCCGCCGTCAACCCATGAACTCGAGCCCTAGCCCGTGCGGGCTCGGCTTGCTCCGCCGCCGCTTCCGACATCTCTCGCCGCTGGCAGGCGCGAGTCCTGGCCTCCCCACGTCGACCACACCCGTCGGCCGCCGGCGCACCCGCCGCAGAGTCGCCGTCGGCCTGCCCTAGCCCCTCTGCTTGGTGAGCTTTATTTCATGCTGCCTGTGCATAGTTTCGGGTTTGTGATTATTTTTTCGACGATCCGAGGCTGTCCCGATGCCTCTGGAGGTGAGCACGGTGATTGCTAGTCGGTGCTGATCACAGTGCTCACCTCACTTTGGATCAGCGAATTTTCGAAGTTGCTTTTTGGCGCGATTTTCCCCGAGTGCGCGCTATTAGCTGAAGGTTCGGGTCACTCCCGCGCCTCCCACAGTGGCCGGCCGTGCTTCGAAGTGTGAGCACGGCCTCCGGTACATTGAGATCTGTCAGTGGGTGTCTCGGCCAGACTGAAAGATCCTCGGTTTGCGCTGTGGGGCCATAAAACTTCGAAAATCACATAGAATGATGTGATTTTATGTAGTTGCAGGGGCTTTTATGCAATTTTACACTGCATGGGTGCTGTTGGCAGCGTGTGCGGGCAGTGGGTGACCTCTGGACTGGTTGTTCAAGGCCCCGAGCTTTTCTGGAAATCGAATGTTGATTTTCGGTGCGTTTTTCGGCGAAATCGGTCGACGGAACGCGTTTTTGGTTTGAAATTCTTCCGACAGTGCCTCACGGTAGATCACGTTGTCGCTGAGCCTTGTTGGCTGGTCACCCGTGTCGTTTTGAGGGTTCGAAAACGACGGGTGAGCGATGGTGGGTTCCGGTGTCGAATTGGACACTTCCGGGGACCCGAATCGGAACTATTATCCGACGATAATCGTTTCGATGTGAGGAGGTGTGTTTGCGGTCATGTCACATGAATAATTGTGTTTAGTGGCAGCGGATGACTCGTAGTGTGAGTTGGTGAGTTCCGGGACAGTTCGTGAGTCCCAGCGGAGTCCTGGTGCGATTTTCGGGACTTCTGGCGTGTTATGGCAGTCGGTTTGGGAAAGCAATTCTTGTGGGTTTACAAGTGGGGGATGTGATGTAGTGATTCGTATTCGTGGGTTGGACTCTAACCTAGTGGACCCTTTGTAGGTCCGGTTGATTCTTCTCCGCAGTCGGGAGACCAGTGCCAGATACGTACAGGTGGGTATTTCGACCCATCTCTTATGACCCTATAATCTGAATTCCCAGAGTAGCCTTCCCTACTTCTTATGAAGTTGGTAAAGTGGTGCACGCTCGGTGACATTCCTTCACTCTTTCCTTGTTGTTTATCTTGCATGTTATATGTTGAGCCTAGCACCTATTCTATATCTCTTTATTGCTCTACTTAGTTGGTTGCATACCCAGTATCATATTTTAGAAGTAGAACGGTTCTGTGATTATTCTTGAGAATTATGACCTAGTCGGTCAGTGTGTTACATCTCGTTTTATGATCTAGTTGGTCGTTTCTTGTATCTCGTATCTGTGACCTATTCGGTCGGCTTACTGCATTGTTATCGTGACCTACTTGGTCGGTTGGACTATTCGATGACCTATATAGTCGGTATATCCTGAGGGGTAGGATTGTTGGCTAGTGGCTTACGGTTAGTTCTCGATTATACCGATGTATGATGTGACATCCTTGTGACCTATTGGTCGGTTCTTGTGTATATAGATATTAGTTGATATTGAGTGGTCAATACTTGCATATCTTCGAAGGGATGTTTATTTGTTCCATCCTAGTTGACCTGAGTGGTCGGTACTTGCGTTCCTTACAGTTCGATGACCTATTGGTCAGTGTGCCTCTAGTAGCTGCCGACGGTTGGCTATTGAGCATATTAGCATTGATCGTCACTGCTCGCACGTATTTTACGAACACCAGCGGTTTGGCCACCGCAAGAGGGTGTTTTTTTTCGAAAAAGTGGTTGGGAGGGCCAGCCCGTGAGACCTGGGTGCTTTATGCGAGGGTTATATGATTTCAGACCCGGGTGTTTTATGCGAGGGTCATGTGCTTTCTGACTCGGGTGCTATATGCGAGGGTCATATACCTTTCAGACCCGGGTGCTTTATGTGAGGGTCATGTATAGGTTGAGCAGTTGTGGCACAAGCCTGAGGTGTTGCGGACCAATATGGCTGTTTTTAGATTGGGTATTTTGGACTTGTCGTCCGGTTGATTCATACATATAGTAGCGGTAGTTGTTCACTATACCTCTTGTTCGTTTATTATTGTTGCTACTGTATTATCCTTACCCATGCCTTTGTTAATTTTCCGTGACTGGTGAGTACCCCTCGCCCTTGTGGGCTTGTGGTACCCACTGGGATGGGAGGCATGTTTACATGTTCTCACCTCCCACCCCCATTACAGGTTACGTCGCGGGTCCTAGTGAGACGGTTCGTGAGGAGCGCACTTAGCGGATTGGTAGAGCTTTCGGACCCGTACATTCTGTTAAACTCTTGATCTGCTTTCCTTAAATAATGACTTAGAATGCATTTATGCTTCAGTATTTCATGATAATTGAATAATTGAAATTTCATGAATGTAATTAAGGATTTGTGATTCTTGCAAATTGAAATGATTTTCTGCCCCTCGTGGTAGCGAGTTTTAAAAGAAAAAGATTTTCGTGTGGGAAACAGTTTTTAAAAGGATTTTCTGGTTTTCCTGATTATTAGTATTTCAAAATGAGTTTTCAGGTAGAAAACGTTTTAAACTGATAGATGTGGATTTATGAATGATTATGATGCATTAAATGTGAATATGAATGGTGTATGAATATGTGTATGTTCAGATGTGGTGGTTGTATCCTGTATTGTGTATATTGTACTTGTGCGACGCCGTGCAAATATAGGGGAGACTCTATCCGCGTGAACAGTGGACTTCCTGTATTTGTGGCGGATCTAGCATACCATGGGGGTCAGATTTTTTAAAAAAAATTTAGGCACTTCCGCTTTGAATTTATAACAAAAAGGGACCCCGCGGCATGACAGATTAAAGTGGTATCAGAGACAAGTTACAACCACGGTACCATTCACAGGTTATTTTGAAAAATAAATAAACTGAACCATTGGTTAGGTTGACCCATAGGAAGACCTACGGTATATAGGCACGTGAGTGCGGGGTTTGGGCTTCAGTCCCAGTGTGCATGTCGAGTTTGGTAAACTCGAAGTGCACGGTTATTTTTGTATGTGCCACAATTTTTGCACAAGCTGGTGTCTTAGTCGGGAGTAGTGGCGGTGTACATATACGGACACTGAGTGGTTGGGTGACGTTTCCCAGGTGTAGCCACTCATGTCGAGTGGGGCCTTGAAGGGCCAAGTGATTTTTGGGCCTAGGTGATTGTCCTAGCCGCCGGTTCCCGGGCCACTCTCCCTACTTAGGACACGAGAGCTACTTCGAGCGCCTCTACGGAGACGACACTATGATCAGTTATAGTTGCGACTTCTGTGGAGCTATTAGGGAGTAGCCCAATGTGTTAATAGCGGCCGTCTAGGCGACTGCAATGTTGGCGTTACGTTCTTAGATCTTTGGGTAAGATTGTGATGCCTATCCCTCCTTCTTATTTGCTGGTGGAATCGTCGAGAGGGTCTTTTGACCTCTAACTTGTTCATACGTCAAACTGACGTGTTCTAGAACTGGGTAGACACAGTTTTGGTGTCAAGTCTCTGTTAATACATACATCATATGCGGTTATCCTAACATCTGAATAGGTGTGTTGTAGGATAGTAGATGGTTTGGTAGTATTTATCTTGACTCGGGATACTCGAGGGTATTGTCGGAGTTCTCGGAGCTTTGGGTATAGTGTGTGGTGCGGAAATCGGTTAGAGAAACCGTTTCCTAAAGTCTCAGTTTGTGCAGTTCGCGGCTTAGTGTTGCCAGCAGCTTTAGGATGTCGAAAGTTTTGGGACTCCCAGTGAGTCGGTTCAGGGTTAATCTGATTCTGAATGTCGACTTGCAAAGTCGATGTTTTGACGGTTTTGGTTGTGAACTTTTGGTTTAGTAAAGAAGTATCAGGTGGCTAGATACTTCGATGTGTCAAGTTTTCAACTAGTTGTTGGTAGTAGATCTTTGGGTATTTCGCTTTTCTTTGATAAGTACATTGGCTGCAGACAATGTACTGTTGAAAGTTAGGATGAAATACCCTTTTCCCCGCTGGGGAGTATCTAGATTGGGTCGGTGTGGTTGCAAGACGAACTTTAAAGATTGTCTTGTGAGAAAGCTTGAGTGATGGTCATCTTTGACCACGTAGCGAGCCTTGGGTTATTCCCTGGCAGGTTTTGCGCAGTTGACTTATCATCACTGCAAAAGAGGTTTTGACTCGGCCTTTTGCCAGGAGGTTCGGAATCACGGTTGATGAGTGACTTGAGCCTGGTTGTTGGCTTTGATTGTCACGGTATGTGATAGCGTATAAGATTTGCATCTTGGCTTATCGTGCAAACCTTGGAATGGTATGCTTGTCCGGTTATTTGGTGACAGGTGCGCCTGGGTCTCAATGAGACAGGTGTTTGGTGTTGTTAGAAACATCGATCGCTAGGGTCCTTTTAGGATGGCAGTGGCAGGGTCTCGTGGAGACAGATATTGGGCATCACCGATGGTTATTGTCGCATATTGCGATTGGCAACCCTGTGCATCAAGTGATGGACTTGCAAGGAGCATATGGTGGTCTGATGGTACCTGATTAAGTTATTGAGGAGACAAAATTGTCGAGCTCAATTGGTAATGTCATCCTTGGACCTTTTGGCCAGGCGGAAGGTGGGGTCTTGGACCTAAGACTATCGTAGTGCCGCATGTGGCTTTTCGCTGATGGGATTTGACTTCAGTTGTTTGTGTTTTAAACTGGTGAGAGACTGTGGTCTCCGAGGTGAGTGTTTTTTACTCAGATTTTTGGGACAACGATACGTATTCGCTTGTGGTGAGCTGGTTGACGTTGTTGGCTAGTAAGAGTGTGTTGTTTCGGCCTACGAAAATATACTCCAGACTTGTGGTGTTGTCCCGCGACTTTTCTACGTGAACTTTCGACGTAGTCGAGTTGGTTATTGCTAGCCAGACCAAGGTTGGGTGGACCTAGTGCTTCTGAGTGGTGAATTGTTATCTCAGAATTAGCAAATTTGGGATCGAATAATCCTGGTCGCAGAACTGTTTTGTCCGCAGATTATAGGATGTGATCCCTGCGGGTTTTGGTCCATAGATTTTTGAGTTGGTACGTTTTCCCTCATCTTGTTCGAGTGGAACCGCAGTTCTATTCTTCCTTTCTTCGGAGGTTCATCTATCCAGATTCAAGGAATTGGGACTGATCAATACTCAAAGGTGACATCACAGTGGTGATATAGTATCCGAATTTGATTATGATGGGTACGTGGTCAAGTTTCGGGGACAAAACTTCATTTAAGGGGGGGATAATGTGAGAACTGAGATTTTGCAATGTAGCTAATCTCTTTGTTGACGATGTTTTTGTGTGTAATTTAATTACAAAAGCACTCGTCAAGTTTTAGAAAAAAATGAGTTAGAATGGAAAAGTTACGCGATCATTACTAATCACTTAAAGTGAATAGTAACTTCGATTTTCTAGAGAGGCTGATCAGTGGAGATGGCTTCTGGTGCGTATCGGACTCCGTTCATAGCACTCCAATAGCTCATTTTTAATGGTTCGACTATTCTGAGACCATTGGCGCTGACGGATTTTAGATCTGACGCGCGATTTTCGAGGAAACTAGAGATACATATAATTTATGTATTTGTGCGTAGTTTTCCCTTTTTGGTGAGAGGATGAGTTCTGTTGTGAATTGGTGACCCAATCGGATGAAAAAAATTATAGATTCGATGCCACAGTTGTGCTGAACGCGCTGGCGCAATCCGATCGAAGATCCGACGGACGGATCTTTGGGAATCGCGAAAAGTTCGCTGAAGGGTCGAAATTGGCAAAACGGAAAATTTGCGAGAAAGCCTAATATTTTATGTACCGTTTTGCGTGATTTCGAACATCGAGGTGCGTACGCGCGAAATGCACACGCTGTGAGGGACTTGGCTATAAATATCCATCTCTGAGGGACTAAATTGCTTATTGGCCAGCATATATATATATATATATTGTAACCTAGGGTTTCATGGAGGAAACCCTAACCCTAGCTGACCAGCTGCCTCATCTGAGCCCCAGCCGCCACCAGCACCTTTGTACCCTAGCCGCGCGCATATCCCGGCCGCCGGCGAGCAACCCCGGCCTCCGAAAATCGAGCTGGCATTGGAAACCTCCACTCGGATTTCCTCCTCTCTGCCGTGAGCCACCTAGAGTCACCCACACACGTTGAGCCATCGTCCCCTTGCCGAGACCAACCTCCGGCGTCATCCCCACCGGCCCCCGCCGCCCACGTGCGCCGCCGGCGCCCCCTGGGCTTCCTGCGGCCAGCCCAGACCCAGCTCGAGACGAGCTCAGCCTAGCCCAAGGCCCGTCTGCCGCCGCCACACTTGGCCAGCCACGCCGCCCTCCTGGGCCTCTTGCGACCCCTCGCCGTCGGCGCCGCTGTTGCTGCGGGCCCCCGGCTGCCGCCTTAACTCCCTGCGGCAGCCAAGACTCAGTTCGGGCTGAGCCTTAGCCGCATCACCTCCACGCGCCGCCACCACCGTTGGTCTACCGTGTCGTACTCCCCCGGCCTCCGGCGACCAGTTGCCGCCGCCCCGGAACTTCCGCCGCCGCCGCCTGGCCGCCGTCAACCCGTGAACCCGAGCCCTAGCTCGTACGAGCTCGGCTTGCTCTGCCGCCGGCCGTCGACTGCACCCATCGACCGCCGGTGCGCCCGCCGCAAAGTCGCCGTCGGCCGTGCCCTAGCCCCTCTGCTCGGTGAGCTTTATTTCATGCTGCCTGTGCATAGTTTCGGGTTCGTGATTATTTTTTCGACGGTCCGAGGCTGTCCCGATGCCTCCGGAGGTGAGCACGGTGATCACTGGTTAGTGCTGATCATAGTGCTCACCTCACTTTGGATAAGCGGATTTCCGAAGTTGCTTTTTGGCGCTATTTTCCCCAAGTGCGCGCTGTTCGCTGAAGGTTCGGGTCGCTCCCGCGCCTCCTACAGTGTGAGCACGGCCTCCGGCACATCAAAACCTGTTTGCGGGTGTCTCGGCCAGATTGGAAGATCCTCGATTTGCGCTGTCGGGCCATAAGACCCCGAAAATCACATAGAATGATGTAATTTTATGTAGTCGCAGGGGCTTTTATGCAATTTTACACTGCGTGGGTGCTGTTGGCAGCGTGTGGGGGCAGCGGGTGACCTCTGGACTGGTTGTCCAAGGCCCCAGGCTTTTTCAGAAAACGAACTTTGATTTCCGGTGCGTTTTTCGGCTAAATCTGCCGATGGAGTGCGTTTTCGGTTCGGAATTCTTCCGATGGTGCCTCACGGTAGATCACATTGTCGCTGAGCCTTGTTGGCTGGTCACCCGCGTCGTTTCGAGTGTTCGAAAATGATGGGTGAGCGACGGTGGGTGCCGGTGTCGAATTGGACACTTCGAGGGATCCGAATCGGAACTATTATCCGACGATAATCGTTTCGATGTGAGGAGGTGTGTTTGCGGCCAAGTCACACGAATAATTATGTTTAGTGGAGCGGATGACTCGTAGCGTGAGTTGGTGAGTTCCGGGACAGTTCGTGAGTCCCGGCGGAGTCCCGGTGCGATTTTCGTGACTTCTGGCGTTTTACGGCATTCGGTTTGGGAAAGCAATTCCCGTGGGTATACAAGTGGGGGATTGTGATGTAGTGATTCGTATTCGTGGGTTGGACTCTAACCTAGTGGACCCTTTATAGGTCCGGTTGATTCTTCTCCGCAATCGGGAGGCCAGTGCCAGATACGTACAGGTGGGTACTTCGACCCAAAGTCGGTACAGTGGTGCACGCTCGATGACATTCCATTCACTCTTTCCTTGTTGTTTATCGTGCATGTTATATGTTGAGCCTAGCACTTATTCCATATCTCTTTATTGCTCTACTTAGTTGGTTGCATACCCAGTATCATATTTTAGAAGTAGAGCGGGTCTGTGATTATTCGTGAGAATTATGACCTAGTCGGTCAGTGTGTTGCATCTGGTTTTGTGACCTAGTTGGTCGGTTCTTGTATCTCATATCTGTGACCTATTTGGTCGGCTTACTGCATTGTTATCGTGACCTACTTGGTCGGTTGGACTATTCGATGGCTTATACGGTCGGTATACCTTGAGGGGTAGGATTGTCGGCTAGTGGCTTATGGTTAGTTCTGGATTATACCAATGTATGATGTGACATCCTTGTGACCTATTGGTCGGTTCTTGTGTATATAGATGTTAGTTGACATTGAGTGGTCGATACTTGCATATCTTCGAAGGGATGTTGAGTTGTTCCATCCTAGTTGACCTAAGTTGTCGGTACTTGCGTTCCTTACAGTTCGATGACCTATTGGTCAGTGTGCCTAGAGGGGCGGTGATTGTCGGCTAGTTGCCGACGGTTGTCTATTGAGCATATTAACATTGATCGCCATTGCTCGCACGGATTTCACGAACACCAGCGGTTTGGCCACCGCAAATGGGTGTTCTTTTTCGAAAAAGTGGTTGGGAGGGCCACCCCGTGAGACCCGGGTGCTTTATGCAAGGGTTATATGATTTCAGAGCTGGGTGCTTTATGCGAGGGTCATGTGCTTTCAGACTCGGGTGCTTTATGTGAGGGTCATATACCTTTCAGACCCGGGTGCTTTATGCGAGGGTCAGGTACAGGTTGAGCAGTTGTAGCACAGGCCTGAGGTTTGTCGAGGGCTTTTCGAAATTGCTACCCTACTGAACAAGCTGACAAGGAAAGGTGAGAAGTTCTTGTGGACTTTGGAGTGCCAAAGGAGTTTTGAGGAACTTAAGGACAAGTTGACCCACACCCCCGTCTTGGCTTTGTCGTGACCCGGTGAGGATTTCGTGATCTATTGCGATGCCTCACGGATCTAACTGGGGTGTGTTCTTATGTAGTAAGATCGGGTCATCGCCTATGCATTGCGTCAGCTGAAGTATTATGAGAGAACTACCTAACTCATGATTTCGAGCTTGCAGCAGTGGTGTTCGCCCTTAAGTTATGGAGGCACTATCTCTATGGGGCACATTGCGAGGTGTTTTCAGACTACCAGAGCCTGAAGTATCTCTTCACTTAGAAAGAGTTGAACCTCGGGCAAAGGCGGTGGCTTAAGCTTTCGAAGGATTACAATCTCTCTATCTAGTATCATCCGGGAAAGGCGAACATGGTGGCAGACGCCTTGAGCTGGAAGTAGTCTTCAGCTAATCTGTCTTTCATGCTCACTGAACAGGATCACTTAATTGAGGAGTTTCGTCGATTGGAGTTGGAGTTTCTACCCACTAGGGCCACGGCCCAGCTGTTGACTCAAGTTATGCAGCCTGACTTAGCAGACCGGATTTCACTTGAGCAGCAATCCGATCTGTATCTTTAGAAAATTCGGGCGGAGGTCGAGCAAGGCAAAGTAGGAGATTTCACGATCTACTCCGACGGGTCTCTTCGCTTTTGGGTCCAGAGGTGTGTGCATGAGGATCTGGATTTGAAGAGGGACATCCTATTTGAGGCACATCGTCCCCGTACGCTGTGCATCCCGGTGGAACCAAGATGTACCGCAACCTGAGGCAACACTTTTGGTGGCGCGGTATGAAGCTGGACGTAGCCCAGAACATGGCTTAGTGCCTGGTCTGTCAGCAAGTTAAGGCTGAGCACCAGCGACCTTCCGAAAAGCTGCAACCACTTTCGGAGCCTGTGTGGAAGTGGGAGCAGATTATCATGGATTTCGTCACAGGTTTGCCTCGATCACAACAAGGCCATGATGCGATCTTGGTCATCGTGGATCGATTGACGAAGTCGGCCCACTTTCTGACGGTGCACACGGCGTGGTCCCGTGGCCGATTGGCACAACTTTATCTCGACGAGATTGTCAGGCTTCATGGGGTACCGGTGATGATCGTTTCGGATAGGGACACACGTTTTGTATCCTAATTTTGGAGGAGCTTACAGCAGGCTTTGGGTATGAAGCTGAACTTCAGTACGACTTTCCACCTGCAGAGCGACGGTCAGTCCAAGTGTGTCATCCAGACGCTCGAGGACATGCTTCGTGCCTGTGTCCTAGACTACAGTGAGGGATGGTTCAAGTTTCTACCGCTGGTGGAATGTGCCTATAACAATAGTTATCAGGCGAGTATCGAGTGATGCCATATCAGGCTTTATATGGGCGACGATGTCGATCCCCTATCGGTTGGGACGATGTTGGTGAGCGCCGGGTGATCGGGTCTGACTTGTTGGAGGATGCGGAAACCAAGATTCGTATTGCGAGGGAGTCACTACTAACCGCACAGAGTCAGCAGAAGAGCTATGTAGACCAGTGACGACATGGCCTGGAGTTCTAGGTCGGCGAGCATGTACTGCTCAAAGTGTCGTTGTCTAGAGGGATCAAACGGTTCGGGTTGCGAAACAAGCTTAGTCCGCGGTTTGCCGGACCGTTCGAGATCCTTGAGCGTGTGGTGTAGTGGCGTATCGGTTTGCTCTTCCTCCGAGTCTCGCTCGGGTGCATAATATGTTTCACCTGTCCATGCTTCAAAAGTACTTCCCAGATCCGCCCCACATTATCAGTCCGACAACTATTAGCTGCAGACTGCGGGAGGATCTCAGTTACGAGAAGGCTCCGTTGAGGATTCTGGCACATGAGGTGAAGCTGCTGAGGAATCGAGGAATTCTGTATGTGAAGGTTCTGTGGAAAAACCACGAATAGCGTGAAGCTACCTAGGAGCTTGAGTTGGTTATGCAGGAGCGATATCCTCGGTTGTTTAGGAGAGCGGAGTGATTAAGTTACGAGGACAAAACTTTAGGAGGGGATAATGTAATACCTGAGAATTTAAATTTGAAATTTAAAATTTGAATTTGAATTTCTATATGTATATATAACTTGCATATATATATATATATATATATATATATATATATATATATATATATATATATGTGTGTGTGTGTGTTCGATTAAGGAAGCAGAGAGGGATCAGTTCTGTCGCGAATCGGTGACCGATTCGAACGAAACAAAATCGCAGGTCTGAAGGTCTGGTAGTGCTGGAAGTACTGACGTGATCCGTTCGTAAATCCGACGAACTGATCATCCGAATTGGCACGTTGTTCAAGGGAGGGTTGATATTGCATTTTGGGGTTTTTCGACGAAAGTCCCAATATTTTATGCATAGAATCACGAGAGATCACAAGTGGAGGTGTGTTGCGTTTTACATGCGCCCTGAAGGACTTGGGGTGGAATTTGAAGTGTACGAGGGGTTTGGTGAAATTGTACATCTATGTATAAAAGTTGTATTAGGGTTTCCTCCTTAGCAAACCCTAACCCTAGCCTCCCTTCTCCACCCTATGCCCTAGCCATCTTCTCTCCCTCCCCTGACCTCGCCGCCCACCTCCCTAACCGCCGGCGTGCCCTTTCTGGGGAGCCCAGTCTGGCCACTATCTTCTCTCACCCCTCTCTCAACCTTTCTCTCTCCTTTCCCTCTCCTCGTGCTTAGGCAACCCTGAGAGGAGGGCAGCTCTGCGGACCTCATCTCCGGCACCCAAGACTCCGACCTTTTCCCTTTCGGGAGCCCCGTCGCCGTCAAGCGCCGCCAGAGATCGCTGCAGCCTTCCAAGGCAGGTGCGGGCAGAGGCAGCTGTGCATCATCACAATGCCGCCGCGGCCCCTGAGCATCGCAGCCGCCTTCCTCCGATCGTGGGGGACACGCCGTCGCCGACGCTTACTTTCCTAACAGCCACCGTCGCCGGAAGAACCACCCAGACCGAGCCCTAGCGTCAATTAGGCCGAGCTTATCCCGACGTCGCCGCCACCGCTACTCGTCGCCACTGGCCAAGGTGAGCCTCGCACTCCTTTCCCTCTCCGCTCTCGACCCTAAGGTGCGCGCCCGCTGCCGTGTCACCGGTGGCTGGTCGGAGCCATTAGTTCCCTGCCAAGCCCGAATGTATGTTGTTTTTGCCATAGCTACTATTCCGGTGATCCTGAGGCCCCACGATCTTCCGAAAGGTGAGCATGGTGACCTAGATCCATCGTTGTTCACCGTGCCCACCTCAGTTTTTGTCGGAGAGGCTGTGACTCGCTAGTTTTGCGATGTCGCCCTCGGGACCTATATATTTGTACGGTATTCTTCGACCTAGAGTTTTCCCAGGTTGTTTTTCTAGCCCGGTCAGTGAGCACAGACTTCGTTGCATCGAGACCTATCCCCTGGTGCCCTCGGTTGGTCTCGCAGATGCACAACGTGCCTTACCGGCCCCGTTTAGTGTGTATTTTACACATTTGACCCTTTTTTAGGGGCGTCTTTGTAATTTTGGCAGTGGGGCTGCCTCGGGCAGTGTGTGTCCACCTGATGTAGTCTGTTAGACTGGTTGTCCAAGTCGCTGAGGCCCTCGCGGAAATCAGATTCGATTTTCGAAGCGTTTCTCGACAAAATCGTCGACGAAACGCGGTGACTGTTGTGGGGTCCACTTGTTAGTAGTGTCATCACCCCATGTGTCGCAGAGCCTCGTTGGCTAGTTTTTCACTTAGTGTCTCAAGTCTCCAAAGACAACAAGTGAGCGACGGAGGGTTCCGATGCTGTAAACAGCAATTTCGAGAACCCGAAACGGTTTTATGAGCATTATGGTGCATCCATATGTTGTGGGCTTGTGGTGGCTATTTGAACACCCATCACTACAACAAATTTATGATTTAGCGGCATTTACTCTGCAACATTTATTTAAATAATACCAATTAATATATTTAATAGCATTACTTAATAATTGCCGCTAGATTTAGTAATTTAGCAGCAATTTACTATTAATGTTGCAAAATATGATAAATTAGTAGCATAAATTAGTGAATGCCGTTGAAATTTCCAGCATTTTGTAAAAAAATGACACTAAATGTAATAAAATAGCAACACTTATTGCTAAATGCCGCGATATTTGCTCCGCAATATTTATTTAAATCATGCTAATTAATATATTTAACAACATTAATTGATAATTGCCGCTAGATTTAATTATTTAATGTTGTAAAATAGGATAAATTAGCCGCGTAAATTAGTGTCCCGTTAAATATAATAAATTTAGCAGCACTTATTGCTAAATATCGTTACTAATCAATATATAATTATTAATATATCCCTTTTTACTTAGAACTAAAAAATTTTAAATTAAACTTTAAAAATTTGAAACTTATAATTTTAAATTTTAAATTTTAAACTCTAAAATTTTTAACTTTTAATTTTTAATTTTTAAAATTTTAAATTTATTTTAAATTTAAAACTAGTTGCTAGTACAAGTGGCAAAGTGCTTGGTGTTTTTTACCTGAGGTCTCAAGTTCAAATCCTAGTTGATTCACATTTTCAGCTAAGTTTATTTCTAAAAAAATAAACCAAGCGGGTAGCATGCTATCTTTCTCTCAAAAAAAAAATCAAATATAAATTTAAAATAAAATTAAAATATAAAATTTTAGTTCCTAAAATCATATAGTTGTATTAGCGGCATTACATTTATGTGCCACTAATAAACAACTTAAAATTAGCATTTAATCCCTTTTAGCGGCATGCTATTAATGACACTAATTGCAGCATGCTCCTAATGACACTAATTGATTTACATTGACATCAATTATAATACTTTTAGCAGCATTTGTTGATCATTTAGCAGCGTAAATAAATGCCACTAATGACTAATTTTTTAGTAGTGCATGTTGATGCGTTTCAGGACAGCGGTGATTAGTGTTGTATTATAGTATCTTCCGAAACACCCTGTGGCAATCGAAAGTGTTTCGATGGACTTTTGGAACTCTCGGCAGTTTTGGGGTTGTGAGTTTAGTGCTTTAGAGTCATTTTGGTGGATCTTGACTCGGTGAGTCTTTCCTAGGTCTAGTCGACGTCCCAGCGTGCCTTGAGCATTAGACGTTGCGACGACTTCAGGTGGGTGCTTCTATCCAGAGTCGGTACAGTGGTGCTAGCTCGGTGATATTCTCCCCTTACCCTTGTCACACCCGGGCCCCAGCGGAAGCCTGCCCAGTGCGTGCCCAGACCCGCCGCCATATGCCAAGAACATATAAGGCATCTACAATAATTATAACGAGAAAATACAAGATAAAAGTAATGTCTAGAATGATATCAGAGCGTGGAATATAAACTACTCCCTAAAAACAAGTATAGGAAGGTAAAATGGCTAAACAATAATAATCCACAAAATAATACATACAATCTGAAATCCACATAAGATAAAACTAAATACAAAATGGTGATCTCTATACATCGGGTACAAAGCATCTCTCTCCAACTACAACAAAAGGAGAAATGACCACCTAGCAGAAACTCTCGGCTAAGTCTAGCTAGTCGCGACCCCCTTGCCGCGGTCCCTAGCCTCTCCCGGTGTGGATAGCTCTGTAAATAAAAACATCAACAAAGTGGGAATGAGAACTATTAGTCAATAGTTCCAAGTGGGTAACCCGCCGACATCAACGAATTATACCACTAGGTCATCGAGGTATAAGTAGTAAATAAGCATAACTAGATAAGCAACATGAATATTGAGCATGTAATAATTTACTAAGCTACTATGCCTCTATTTAGCATGATGTTTTAGCATGTAACGAAGCTATTCTAACATGAATGAGCATGTCCAACTAGTATGCACTATTTAGTAGTGATGGTCACATTATATTTTTAAATGTCATTGTTCAATTCAATTAGGACCTACACAAGTGTAGTCCGGCTTGCGCCATGCCTAGTGGCCCCGTGGTAGTCAATATTCCCCCTCTAGGAATGACCCTCCCCCACACGGCATCCCACTACGGCGCCCAATCCCGCACGGGCGAGCATGTGTCTCGTAGGCCAACTCCAGAGTGCCGGCTTGTAGGGAATCCTCACAAGCATGTGCGAATGAGCACAATGGCAAGCAAGCATAATCATCCATATCAATTCCTCGGTCATCATGTCCAAAACAGGGTACAAGTACTAGCGACCCAACGGTCGGTCTCTATGTCACATTGTAGAGGTTTAGTCATTTACTAAGTCAAGTGTCACTACATGATATTCATGTTAACTATGTCAAGCATAAATCATTTGTTCATGAGCATGTAGAACTTGTCATTTCACTAATCATAATATGATTTCTAACATGGCATGAAGGATATCTTTTCACATGCAAGTTCCATATACAGCTCTCACTCTACTATATAGAGGATGTAATCTTGACATGTAACATGTATATCTTAAGCATTCAAAAATTCAAACTTTGGAATGGTATGCTTGTTGGGTCATTTGGTGACAGGTGTGCCTGGGTCTTAATGAGACAGGTATTTGGTATTGCTGGGAATATCGATCGCTAGGGTCCCTCGTAGGACGGCAGCAATAGGGTCTCGTAGAGACAGGTGTTGGGCCGATGGTTATTATCGCATATTGCGATGGGCAACCCTGTGCATCAAGTGATGGACTCGCAAGGAACATATGTTGGTCTGTTGGTACCAGATTAAGTTTTGAGGAGACAAAATTGTTGAGCTCAATTGATAATGTCAGCCTTGGATCTTAGGGCCAGGCAAAAAGTTAGGTCTTGAACCTAGGAGTGTCGAATACTGTATGTGGGTTTTCGATACTAAGGGTTTGACTTTGGCTCTTTGTTTATCTGACCAGTGGGAGACTGTGGTCTTCAAGGTGAATGCCTTTGACTCAGGTTTTAGGACAGCAATGCGCCTACGTTCGAGGTGAGCTGATTGACGTTGTTGGCTAGTCGGAGTGTGTCGTTTCGACCTATGGAAATATACTCCAGACTTGTGGAATTGTCCCGAGACTTTTCTACGTGAACTTTCGACGAAGTAGAGTCGGTTGCTGCTACGCGGACCAAGGTTGGATGGACCTAGAGTTCTGAGTAGTGAATTATTATCTCAGATTTGGCAAACTTGGGATCAGATAATCCTGGTCGCAGAACTGTTTTGTCTGCAGGTCATAGGATGGTGTTGATCCCGGTGGGTCCTGGTCTATAGATTTTGGGTTAGTATTTTTCCTTCTCTCGTCTCGTCCAAGTGGAACCGCAGTTCTATTCTCCAATTCTTTGGAGGTTGATCTATCCAGATTTAAGGAAATATGACTGACCAGTACTCAAAGGTGATACCGCAGTGGTGGAGTAATATTCGAATTCGATTACGGTGAGTACATGGTCAAGTTTTAGGGATGAAACTCCTTTTAAGAGGGGGATAATGTAAAGACTGAGATTTTGGCAAAGTAGCTAAACTCTCTGTTCACGATATTTTTGTGTGTAATTTAATTACATAAGCACTCGTCAAGTTTCAGGAGAAAATAAGTTAGGATGGAGAGGTTACGCGACCTTTACTAATCACTTAAAGTGAATAGTAACTCTGGTTTTCCGGAGAAGCCAATGAGTGGAGATGGCTTCTAGTGCGTATTGGACTCCGTCCATAGTGATCCAATAGCTCATTTTCAATGGTTAACTGTCCTCGACCCAATGGCACTGATGGATTTGGGTTTTAATGCACGGTTTTCGAGAAAAAAGAGTTTTATCGAAAAGAGGGTTTTCATTCCTTACTGTTCTTGCATTATAAAGCTCCTCGTGCTCTGTGCATATGACCTGGAGTAGGGTGAAGGATGTTTTGGGTACCTACTAGTGGTAGGGATGTCAAATTCGAATTTGAATTTAAGGTTTTTTTGGGTTTACACATATGTGCAGGTGTGGTGTTTGGAAATTTGGAGAGGGAATGTGTTTCGTCGCAAATCGGCAACCGAATCGGATGAAACAAAATTGTAGTTTCAATGCCCCCGTCGTGTTGAACGCGAAGGCACAGTCCGATCTAAAATCCGATAGATGGATCTCCGGGAATCGTGTAAAGTTCGCAGAGGGGCCGAAATGGGCAAAAAAATGGTAAACTCACGAAAGCCTTATTTTTTATGTATCGTTTCGCACGATTTCGAACGTCGATGTGCGTTTGCGCAAAACGCTTGTGCAGTGAGGGATTGAGATAGAAATATTCAGACTTGTAGGACTTTTTGGCAAAATCACATTTGTGTTCATATATAGGTATTAGGGTTTCATACATGAAACCCTAACCCTAACCGAGCTTCTCCTCCATCTGCACCGTAGCCGTCTCCAAAACCTCTCTGCCTTAGCTGCGCACGCACCCCAGCCGCCGACAATGCATCCTCGGCCGTCGGAAATCGAGCCGACTTTGTGTTCACTCCACCCTGGGTTCCTCTCCTCTCTGCCGTGAACCATCCCTGGGTGATCTACACCTTCGGCCCCCTCCCCTGGCCGTGCCCGACCTCCGGCGACAGCCGGCGTGCTGCTGCCGCGTCTCTGCGCGCAGCCGCTGCCGCCTTAGCAGCCTGCGGCCTGGATGGCCAAGCTCGAGCCGAGACTAGGTTGCTGCTGGCCTGCGCGCCGCCACCGCCTTGTGACGGCCATGCCGCCTCCCTCCGGCCTCCAGTAGGCAATCGCCACCGACCGGCACCGTCCCCATAGGCCGCCGCCGCCTCTAGATCCCTGCGGCTACCCCGAGCCAACTCGGGCTGGTGTGGCCGAACCTTGCCGTCCCATCGCCTCGGCCGCCGGCCGCCGTCTTAGCCTCCTTCTCTAGGTGCCAGAGGATGGCCGCGCCCCTCCACTATTTGCTCCGGCCCACGTCAGGGCTGGAGGAACTCTCTGAGCCCGGGCTGAGGCCGTGCGTGCTCGGTTCCTCCCCGCGCCGCCTCCCGCCACCGGCTGGGGTGAGCACTGGCTCCCCATGGTCGGCCGCACCCGAGTGCCGCCGGCGATCCCGCAGCAGGAGCCCCAGCCGGCCGGACTTGGAGCCGAGCTCCCCACCACCTTGTGCTGCTAGGGAATTAATGCCCGCCGCCGCCGCCGCCTCTCGTCGCCGCCGCCGCCTCTCGTCGCCGGAAGACGCACGCCCCGGCCTTCCTTTGTCGCTCGCACCTGCCTGTCGCCGGCCATGCCCGAGCGCCCCATGGTTCGGTGAGTTCTATTTCACTGTTTTGTGCACAGTCTCAGGTTCGGATCACTGTTTCGGCAATCCAAGGACACCCCGACACTCTTGGAAGTGAGCACGATGATCCCTGATCCGTGCTGAACATCGTGCTCACCTCCGTTGGGGTCAACGATGCCCCAGTTTAGGTGTTAAACGCAGTTTGGCACTATGTGCGCTGTTTCGCCGAACTTCGCGTCGCTCGTACGCTTGCCACAGTGGCCGGCAGTGATCCGAAGTGTGAGCACGGCCTTTGGCACACCGAGACCTGTCAGTTGGTGTCTCGGCTTAGCTAGAATACTCTCGGTTTGCGCGGTCGAGTCGTAAAACCCTGAAAATCATATAAAATAATGTGATTTTACGTAGTCGCCGGGGTTTCTATGCAATTGTACTATTGGTGGTCGCTGTTGGCAGCGTGTGCAGGCAGTGGGTGACCTCTGGACTGATTGTCCAAGGCCCCAGGCCTTTTCGGAGAAAGAAAATTGATTTTCTCTGCGTTTGTCGGCAAAATCCGCCGATGGAACGTGTTTTCAGCTCGGAATTATTCCGACGGTGCCTCATGATAATTTGTGTCATCGCTAAGCCTTGTTGGCTGGTCACCCGCGTCGTTTCGAGGGTTCGGAAATGACGGGTGAGCGACGGTGGGTTCCGATGTCGAATTGGACACTTCCGGGAATCCGGATCCGAAACGATTATCCGACGATAATCGTTTCGATGTAAGGAGGTGTGTTTGCTGCCAAGTCCCATGAATAATGGTGTTTAGTGGTAGCAAGTGACTCGTAGCATGAGTCGGTGAGTTCCGGGACAGTTCGTGAGTTCCGGCGGAGCCCCGGTGCGATTTTCGAGACTTCCGGTGGGATTCGGCAATCGATTTTGGGAAACAGATTCCCGTATGTTTATTGGTGGGGTTTGTGAGTTAGTGATTCATGTTGTGGTTTGGATGCTAACCCGGTGGACCTTTCGTAGGTCCGGTTAATTCTTCTCCGCAGTCGGAAGACTAGTATTGTATTCGTACAGGTGGGTACTTCGATCCGAAGTCAATACAGTGGTGCACGCTCAATGATATCTTATTACCCTTATCCTCCCGTTATTACTCTACATGCATATATATATATATATATATATATATATATAGTGTTGAGCTTAGCACCTGGTTATCTCTATCTATCGCTTTATTGATTGTTTATACTTCTAGCTTTGTGAGTAGGAGTAGAGCATGTTTTATCTACATATGATATCTGTGACCTAGTTGGTCGGTTGTTGTATTCCGTATCTGTGACCTATTCGGTCGGTTTACTGCATTGTTATCGTGACCTACTTGGTCGATTGGTCTACTTGGTGACCTATACGGTCGGTATGCCCTGAGGGCCAGGATTGTCTGCTAGTTGCCGACGGTTGGCTATTGAGCATATCAGCATTGATCGCCCGAGACTCGTACGCATTTCGCGAACACCAGCGGTCTAATCCACCGTGGCTAGGTATTTTTTTCCGAAAAAGTGGTTGGATGTGCCAACTCGTGAGCCCAGTGGCCTAAGCTGGGTCATATGCAGGTAGAGTGGCAGTGGCATATGTCACGCCCCGGGGTCCCTTTTAGTTTGAAAATACAGCGGAAGTGACTAGAAATTTTTTTTTTGAAAACCTAACCCCAGGGTATGCCAGATCCGCCACAAATATAGGGATTCCACTGTTTACACAGACAGTCTCCCCTGTATTTGCACGGCGTCGCACAAGTACAAGATGTAAAACATGATACAACCACAACTAAATGAATATACAAATCATCATATATTCAATATTCATACACCATTCACCACAGGTTCATAAACATAGATCTGAATATAAATCCACAACTATCAGTTGAAACGTTTCCTACTCAGAAACTTATTTTGAAATACTAATTCAAGAAGATCATGAGAAAACTCTTTTGAAAGCTGTTTCTCACACGGAAATCTTTTCTGTTAAAAACACATTACCACGAGGGGTAGAAAACCTTTTCTTTTTACAAAAATCCAGAAATCTTTATCTTATTCGGAAAACCAACTGAAATCTTGAATAATTAAACATAATGAAATACTGAACCATATAGATGTCTAAGTCATGTCAACAGAAATAACAAAGGTAGTAACTAAACTACACAAACCGGGTCAGAAGTTCTATCGACAGCTATTCATGTGTCTCACGTCTCGTCTCAATCTCACCGCCCGCAATACCTGAAAAATAGTGGGGGAGGTGAAACATGTAAACATGTCTCCCCTCCCAGTGGGTACCGCAAGCCGATGAAGGCGAGGAGTACTCACCGGATCAGGAAGAGATAAACAACAATAGCCAGTGGGTACCGCAAGCCGATGAAGGCGAGGAGTACTCACCGGATCAGGAAGAGATAAACAATAATATGGGTAAGTGAAATACAGTAGCAATAATAATGAATGAAAGAGACATATATATATAAATGAAAGTACAACTACCACTACTGTAATGAACAACTGAATGTATACATACAACAAAACTATAGTAGCAAGACAACTATAAAGAAGGGACGGTAAGTATACATGCAACAACCGCTACTATAGTCATATGCGTCAACCGGACAAGAAGTCCAAATATACGCAATCTGGCACCTGCTATATTGGTCCGCAGACCTCAAGCGCTGCCTGTCACTAACCTGCACCGACATGATTCACCCGCCCCACAGGACGACCCATCCGGATAAGCACACCTCCGGTCGGTGGCTAAACCGACCCGGTGTCGTGAATACCCCCAAGTGCTGTGATTAAGTCTTGCTCGTATGCTCAATACAAAAATCGGCTGAAGCCGGTGCCTAGGCCCAAGCGAGAAACAAGGGCGTACAACGCCGAACCACGATCAACCAGATCGAAACACATGACAAGAGAGTCGATGTATTCCCTGGACCCAAGGTCCACAGAGTCCAACTGACCAACAAGGTCCCCGATACGAAGTACGAGAACCGACCAACCAGGTCAACAGATACTGAATGCAACAACCGACCAACTAGGTCAACAGATACTGAATGCAACAACAGACCAACTAGGTCAACAGATACGGATGTAGATAGAACTACTCTATTCCTACTCAGGATACTAAGCATGCAAACAACGAGTAGAGTATAACGAGTAAACAAGGGTGCAAGGCTCAATATACTATGCGATAGTAACAACAGAAGAGTAAGGGTAAGAAACCATCACCAAGCGTGCACCACTGTACCGACGTCGGATCGAAGTACCCACCTGTAAGGATGTCGCGTCTGTCTCCTGACTACAAAAGAATGTCAACCGGACCTAAGAAAGGTCCACCGGGTTAGTATCTAACCCACAACTAAGAAACCCTAAAAGCATAACCCCACAAATAAACCCACGAGAATCGGTTTCCCAAACCGATCGCCGTAATACGCCGGAAATCCCGTAATCGCACCGAGACTCTGCCGGGACCCACGGACTGTCTCGGAACTCACCGACTCCTGCCACGAGTCACTCGCTGCCACTAAATACAAATTTACATGTGACTTGGCAGCAAAGACCTTAACTTACTCCGAAACGATTATCGTCGGATAATCGTTCCGATCCGGGTTCCCGAAAGTATCGATTTCAACACCGGAACCCACCGTCGCTCACCCGTCATTTCTGAACTCTCGAAATGACGTGAGTGACCAGCCAACATGGCTCAGCAACTCAACAAATGCTCACGAGGCACCGTCGGAAGAATTCCGAACTAAAACCGCGTTCCGTCGGCGGATTTTGCCGACAAACGCATCGGAAATGCATTTTCGATCTTCGCAAAGGTCTGGGGCCTTGGAAAATCATTCCAGAGGTCACCCACAGCTCACCCATGCTGCCAACAGCAGCCACGANGACGAACCAACATACATAAAAGCCCTCCCGATTACCCGAAATCGCATTATTTCATGCGATTTCGATGCTTTTATGGTCCGTCTACACAAACAAGAAGTCACTCAGCCAAACCGAGACACCTACTGACAGGTCTCGGCGTGCTGGAGGCCGTGCTCACCTTTCGGAGCATTGCCGGCCACTGTGGGAAGCGTACGAGCAATGTGAACTTCAGCGAAACAGCGCTCACTGTCACTTAATCGCGTCAAACACAAAAATAGGGGCATCTCTGACCCCAACGGAGGTAGCCACGATGAGTGGAACCGAACAAGGATCATCGTGCTCACCTTCAGAAGACTCGAGGTGGCCTCGGTTCACCGGAACAGTAACCGAAACTCCAAACAGTGTACAAAAAGCCACTAAATAACTCACCGGAGCAAGGTGGGGCACGGGGCGGCCGGCGGCAGCTGGACGGCCGGCTAGCCAGCCAGAGAAGGGTGCGGCCAGTGTGGGGAGGCCAGGGCTTGCGTCGGCCGGCAACGGGAGGCGGCGGAGGCCGTGGACGATGATGCCCTAGCCGGACAACTCGAGGAGAGCTCGGGCTCATCACGGTTAACAGGGTGCTCCGGCGGCGGGGTAGCCGGCGGCGGACGGGTGCGGCTGGCTAGGCGGAGCCGGCGCTCACGCTGGCCGGCGGCGGAAGGCGGCGATGGCGGCGCTGGAACAATCCGAGCCCGCGTCAGTTCACCTCGGGCTCCTAGGGCAGCGGCGGCCACAGCGGCGACCGGAGGAGGGTCGGGGCGACGACGGCAAGTCGCCGGAGGCAGAGGAAGGGCGGCTCGGCCGGCGGGGAACGGCGGCGGCGCGCGGAGGCGGAGGCAGAGCTAGCCCCGGCTCNGGAACGGCGGCGGTGCGCGGAGGCAGAGCTAGCCCCGGCTCGACCCGTACTTGGTCTGGGCGGCCGCAGAGAGCCCGCGCGGCAGCCGGCGGTACGCGAGGATGGCGAGGGGGCGCGCAGGAGGTCGCCGGAGATCCAGAAGGGCAGGGCAGCCTTCTCGGAAACGGCGACAGCTCGTGGCTGCGAGCTGCCTCGAGCTCGGCCCAGGGTGCCGCGGTTGGCCGCGGATGGCCCAGGCGGCACGCGCGAACGATGGGGCCGGCGAGGATGACGCCGGAGGGGAGTCTCGGTCGAGGGGTGGCAAATCCAAGGGTTCGGAGGCTTCTCTGGGTTCCACGGCCAAGAATGAGGCAACGTAGAGGGAGAGCGAGAGAAGAGGGAAGTCGAGGACAGCTTTTCGGCGGCCGGAGTAGCCTGCCGGCGGCCGGGGCACATGCACGGGGTGGGCAGGAAGAAGCTGAGGCGGCTAGGAGGCTAGGGTTAGCTGGGGTTGGGCTAGGATTAGGGTTTCCTCAATGAAACCCTAAAGTCTTCAATATAACAAGGTGCAAAATTGCAAGAAAGTCCTCCGAAGCTACAAATTTTGAACCCAGTCCTTCACAATGGGTAACTCTCGCGCATTCGCACCTCCACAATCGATCTCGCGTGATTCGGTACATAAAATATGGGGACTTTTGCGAAAATTCCATTTTGCCAACTAAGACTCCTCCTCGAACAACGTGCGATATTCGCAGATCCATCCGTCGGATTTTCGAACAGATTGCACCAGCGTGTTCAACACGTCGGGGGCATCGAATCTAGCATTTCGTTTCATCCGATTTGACCTCCGATTCATGGCGAAACCTACCCTCATTGTTTCCACCATAAAACCACATACTTATGTATGTAAAACCGATCAAACCCCTTTTTCTCCACAACCGTGCATCAGATCTGAAATCCGTCAGTGTCATTGGTTCCAGAATAGCTGAATCATTCGAAACAAGCTATTGGATCGCTATGAACGGAGTCCGATACGCGCCGGAAGCCAACTCTACTCCGTGCCTTTTCCTGAAAATCGGAGTTACTGTTCGCTTAAGTGAAAACTAAAAATCGCGTATCTTCTCCATTTTAGCTCATTTTCTCCTGGAACTTGACGAGTGCTTATGTAATTAAATTACACACATAAACATCGTCAACAGAGAGTTTAGTTGCACTGTAAAAATCTCAGTCCTTATAGCATAGGCCTGAGGTCTACGGACCGATAGGGCAGTTTTCAGATTGGGTATTTTTGGACCTATTGTCTAGTTGATGCATACATACAGTAGCGGTAGTTATTCATTTATACTTCTTGTTCATTTATTATCGTTGCTACTGTATTACCTTTACCATATCTTTGTTTATCCTCCTTGACTGGTGAGTACCTTTCGCCCTCGTCGTCTTGCGGTACCCACTAGGAGAGGAGACATGTTTACATGTTCTCACCCCCCAACCCCATTACAGGTGACGTCACGGGTCCTAGTGGGACGGTTCGTGAGGAGCGCAGTTAGCGATCAGTAGAGCTACCGTCTCGTCAGTTGGTTAAATTCAAAAACTCAGCCTCTCTTAATAATGACTTAGAATGCATTTATGTTTCAGTATTTTCATGATTATTGAATAATTAGGATTTTATGAATGTAATAAAGAATTTGTGATTCTTGCAAACTGAAATAGTTTTCTACCCCTCGTGGTAGCGAGTTTTAAAAGGAAAAATGTTTTCGTATGGGAAATAGTTTTTAAAAGAATTTTCTAGTTCTCCTGACTATTAGAATTTCAAAACAAGTTTTCGGGTATGAAACGTTTTAAACTGATAGATGTGGATTTATGAACAATTGTGATACATTAAATGTGAATGTGAATGGTGTATGAATATGTGGATGTTCATATGTGGTGGTTGTATTCTGTATTGTGAATGTTGTATCTTGTACTTGTGCGACGTTGTGCAAATACAGGAGAGACTTTATCCGTGTGAATAGTGGACTCCCTGTATTTGTGGCGGATCTGGCATACCCTAGGGGTCAGATTTTTCAAAAAATAAAAAAAAAATTAGGCACTTCCGCATTGCTTTTAAAACAAAAAGGAACCTCGGGGCGTGACACTAAGGGGGTTAGGAGTATCGAACGAACACCCCACGAAATTACTCAAAAATCATACCAAAAATAGGTATAAAATACCTTAGAAGTGGAAAATCCCTTCCAAACTCCCAAAGGAGGTTAGGATGCTTCAATTCTAACCTAAAAGGAAGTATTGGAATTAATAATTAAGCCTCAAAGGCTTTACCAAGAGAAAACCCAAAATGAAACCTTAGTTTTGCAAAACTTGGTTAAACTCCAAAAATCTTCCCAAAATCTCATCCCAAAGGAGAAATAATGCTACTAACCTCTTATAGAGTTCAAACCAAGCTAGGATGATGCTAGGGTTGGAGATATTTCCTCAACCAAGCTCTATTCCTCAAGTCCCAAGCTTCTCCAAGGTCCAAGCACACTCCTCCAAAGAAGAGAAGAGGAAAAGATAGATCAAACCTCAAGAAACTTCAAATCAAAGGGAGAAAATCTAGAGAGAGGAAGAGAGGAGACTTACTACACTCCTCTAGTTCCAAGCACAAGGAACCGCTTAAGGGGGTGTTGGGGTATATATAGAGGTGTACAATACCCAAAAGGCCCCTAAAAAATAATCAAACTACAAATTAAACTGCGTACCGATAGTCAAAGGGGAGTACCGGTACTTGGCAACCAACCCGCAAAACCTGAGCCTCTGTCAAGCGGGTTATTTACGGTGTACCGGTACCAGCTCGATGCAGTACCGGTACCCGGCCCAAGTACCAGTACCCGCCGACTCTATACCCGTACTCAGCACCCCTGAGCTCAAACCGGAGAGTACCCCTTTCAGTCACGCGTTCGGGTACCGATACCCCACTGTGGTACCGGTACTCAGCACCCCAAAACCTGCAGTTTGCAAATTTTGGTGCTAAGTACTCATGCCCGCTTCACAAAACGCGAGTAATTGGTGGGTACACAGACCACGACCCTTAAACACACCAAGAATAGTACCAAATGCTATTTTGATACTGGAACCTTGCAATTTGCGAAATTTCAGTATTCTACAACCCTTTTCCGTTTTCGTTGCATATTATTAATGAGCATGTCGCCATTAGACTTCCGATTTATTTACTCTACTTCTATTTGTTCATATGTTAGTAGTAGAGAGATGTGAGACGATTGCATGATTTCTATCTATAGACCTGATTGGTCAGTGTTGGTCGGTTCGCCGATCTGGTGATCTATTGTAGATAGATATTGTTTATCGACTTATTCTCGACTGTTTGCCGCATCGTTGACTATTGAGCATTTTGCGTCAATCGTCATAGCTTATGTAGCATGTCACGTACACTAGTGGTTTGGCTACCGTGTGGGTATTCTTTTTCGAAAAAGTGGTCGTCTTCTCAACCCATGAGCCCCTGCAAGGTGCTAGCTAGGGGTTTTATGCCAGGTGGGTGAGCATATGGTGACACTGCCTGCGGTCATTAGACCTATATGGCGAGGTGCTTGGATATTGGTTTCATATGGTTGATGCAGTTGTTATTATTTACAGTAGCAGTAGGTGGTTATCATTATTCATATTCACGTTTATTTATTCGCTATCGTGCATGATTATCTATCTATCTTAGTTGTTTTCTCTCACCAGTGCGTACACTTGTCACGCCCCGGGGTCCTTTTTCGGTATAAAAGTCAATGCGGAAGTTCTCAATTTTTTATTTTTTATTTTTTGAAAAAAAACTGACTCTCAGGGTATGCCAGATCCGCCACAAATACAGAAAGTCCACTATTCACATGGACCGAGTCTCCCCTGTATTTGCGCGGCGTCGCACAAGTACAAGATATACAATGCAAGATACAACCACCACATATGAATATCCACACATCCATACACCATTCACATTCACATCACAATTATCTATAATTCAACATCTATCAGTTCAAAATGTTTCCTACCCGGAAACTCGTTTTGAAATACTAATAACCAGGACAACTAGAAAATCTTTTTAAAAACGGTTTCCCGCACGGAAACCTTTTTCTTTAAAACTCGCTACCACGAGGGGTAGAAAATCATGTTCATTTGCAAGAATCATAATTCCTTTATTACATTCATAAAACCAGATAAACCAAAATATAATAAATCACTGAACGATTAACTGTCTACGTCATTTATTTAAAATGAACTGAGTTTAAGAATTAAACCAAATGGACGGGTCCGAAAGCTCTACTGATCGCTAAGTGCGCTCCTTATGAACCATCCTACTAGGTGTAAGAACTGAGATTTTGGCAGCACAACTAAACTCTCTGTTGATGATGTTTCTATGTGTAATTTAATTACATAAGCACTCGTCAAGTTTCAGAAGAAAATGAGTTAGAATGAATAAGTTACGCGATCATTACTAATCACTTAAAGTGAATAGTAACTCCGATTTTTCGGAGAAGCTAATGAGTATAATTGGCCTCTGGCACGTATCTGACTCTGTTCATAGCGATCCAATAGCCCGTTTTGAATGGTTCTGCTATTTTGGAACCAATGGCACTGACGGATTTTAGGTTTGACGCACGAATTTTGAGAAATATGGAAATACATGTATTATATGTATTTGTGCGTAGTTTCGATAATTAGAGAGTGGATGGTTTTCATCGCAAATCGGCAACCAAATCTGACGAAACGAAATGGTAGATTCGATTCCCCAGTCGTGCTGAACGCACTGGCACGATCCGATCAAAAATCTGACTGGTGGATCTCTGGGAAACACGAATCTTTTGCTGAGAGGTCGAAATTGTCAAAATGGAGAAATTGCGAAAAGACCTAATATTTTATGTGCCGTTTTGCGTGAATTCAAACGTGGAGGGGCTTGTGTGCATAATACGTACACATCCTGGCAGGGACTGGCTGGAAATATTTGACTCGGGGGGGACCTTTTTGCAAAATACATACTTTGTATATAAGTTCCATTAGGGTTTCATTACAGTAAACCCTAGACCTAGCCATCTCTTTCCCCCAGCTAACCCTAGCCGACCCACCTCTCCTGTGCCCACGCTGTGCGTGCGCCCCCGTCGCCACCAAGCTGTCCGGCCGTCGGAAAAGCAACCCCGACCACCCTCTCAACCTCTCTCAACTTTATCCTCCACTCTCTCGGCCAGAGAAAGCAGGGAAGCGCGCAAACCCTTTGGATCCTTCGCCCAGTGGCCGAGTTTTCCCTCCGGTGCCGTCCCCGCGCGCCGCCGGCGCCGCCGGAGTCATCCGCGGCCAGCTACTGCAGCTTGGGCCTAGCTCGGGCCAGCTCACAGCCACGAGCTGCAGCTGCCTCAAGGCGGGCCGCCTCGCCTCCCTCTGCCTGCCAGCGACCTCCCGCGCGACACCCCCGCCGGCCCCGGTCATCCCCACGGGCTGCCGGCGGTCGCCCAGCTCTCTACGGCAGCTCTCTGCGGCCGCTCAGGCCTTGTGCGGGCTGAGGCCGAGCCACCTCGGCCACTGCGCGTCGCCGCCGTCCACAGGGGGGCGCACTATCTCCCCCTCGGCCTCCGGCAACAGATCGTCGCCGCCGGGAGCTCCCCCGGCCGCCGCCCGGCCTTCGTCACCCTTGAACCCGAGAGCAATATGGTGGGTTCGATCTCTGTCGCCACGCCACCGGCCGCCGCCCGCCGCCGGCGAGCACCTGCCCCGGACCCCATCGACTTGCCGCACCCGTCCCCGGCTGGAGCGCCCACCGTCCTGCCGCCGGCTACCAACCCTTGCTCCTGCTTGCTCCGGTGAGGCTGTTTTTGGTTTTATGTGCACTGTTTGGGTTTCCGATCGCTTTTTCGGCGATTCGGAGGCACCCCGACACCCCCGAAAGTGAGCACGATGATCCCTGATATGTTCTGATCATCTTGCTCACCTCCATTTGGACCAGCGAAGCCCCAGTGTGCGTATTAAACGCTGTTAAGACACTGTGCGCGCTGTTTCACAGTACTTCGTGTAGCTCGCGCGCTCACCACAGCAGCCGGCAGTGCTCCGAAAGGTGAGCACGGCCTTCGGTACGCCGAGACCTGTCAGCAGGTGTCTCGGTTCGGCTGAATGAGCATCGATTTGCGCTATCGGGCCATAAAACCCCGTCAATCGCATGAAATAATGCGATTCCATGTAATCAGGAGAGTTTTTATGTATTTGTGCTTAGTGTGGTTGCTGTTTGCAGTGTGTGTGGATAACGGGTGGCCTCTGGACTGGTTGTCTAAGGCCCCAAGCTTTTTCGAAAATCAAATGTTGATTTTCGGTGCGTTTTTCGTCAAAATCCGCCGACGGAATGCGTTTTCGGTTCGGAATTCTTCCGACGATGCCTCGTGATAATTTGTGTCGTCGCTGAGTCTTGTTGGCTGGTCACCCACATTGTTTTGAGGGTTCGGAAATGACGGGTGAGCGACGATGGCTTCTGGTGTCGAATTGGACACTTTCGGAAACTTGGATAGGAACGATTATCCGATGATAATCGTTTTGGAGTGAGTTAGTGTTCTTGCTGCCAAGTAACATGAAA
This sequence comes from Ananas comosus, assembly GCF_001540865.1. Taxonomy (NCBI): domain Eukaryota; kingdom Viridiplantae; phylum Streptophyta; class Magnoliopsida; order Poales; family Bromeliaceae; genus Ananas; species Ananas comosus. The sequence goes on from NC_033624.1 coordinate 10,005,500, forward strand.
ATAAGTGTTTAGGGACAGCGGGTGACTCGTGGTACGAGTCGGTGCATTTCAAGACAGTTCGTGGGTCCCGACGGAGTCCCGGTGCGATTTTCGGGACTTCCGGCGAGTTACGGCAATCGGTTTTGGAAAACCGATTTTCGTGGGTTTAATTGTGGGATTGTGCTTTTAGTGTTTCTAAGTTGTGGGTTAGATACTAACCCGGTGGACCCTCCGTAGGTCCGGTTGACGATTTTTCACAATCGGGAGACAGGCACGTTGTTCATACAGGTGGATACTTCGATCCAAAGTCGGTACAGTGGTGCACGCTCGGTGATATCCTCTTACCCTTACTCTTCTGTTGTTACTATTCCATTGTATATATTGAGCCTTGCACCCATGTTATTCTATTATACTCTACTCGTTGTTTGCATGATTAGTATCCTGTATCCTGTTTAGAGTAGAGTGGTTTCGTGATTTCATGTGAGATCGGTGATCTGGTTGGTCGGTTCTTGTATCTCATATCTGTGACCTATTCGGTCGGTTCCTTGACTTCTGTCGTTCGATGACCGTTAAGGTCGGTATACCCTGAGGGGTGGGATTGTCGGTTAGTTGCCGACGGATGATTATAGTTTACTCAGATCCATTGTTTGACATGTTTGTGACCTAGTCAGTTAGTTCGTGACTCTTGTCGTTTGATGACCTATGAGGTCGGTGTACCCTGAGGGGTAGAATTGTCGGCTAGTGGCTGACGGTAGTTCTGGACCATATTGATACACTCTTGTGACCTATTGGTCGGTTCTTGCGTATACCTTTAGTTGACATTGAGCAGTACTTGCATACTTCTGGGGAAGATGTTGAGTTGTTCCATCCTAGTTGACCTGAGTGGTCGATTCTTGTACTTCCTTACAGTTGGATGACCTATTGGTCGATTTGCCCCGAGGGGCGGTGATTGTCGGCTAGTTCCTGACGGTTGGCCATTGAGCATATCAGCATTGATCGCCCGAGACTCGTTTGCATTTCACGAACACCAGCGGTTTGATCCACCGCGGCTAGGTGTTCTTTTTCGGAAAAGTGATTGCAGGTGCCAGCCCATGAGCCCAAGAGGGGTTATATGCTTTCAGACCCAAGAGTTTATGCTGGGGTCGCAGGCCTGAGGTGTTGCGGACCAATATGGCTTGTTTCGGTTTAGAGCAGTTGTGGCATAGGCTTGAGGTGTTGCGGACCAATATGGCTGTTTCAGATTGGGTATATTTGGTCTACACGTCCGGTTGACGCATATGACTATAGTAGCAGTTGTTGCATGCATACTTATAGTTCTTTCTTTACAGTTGTCTTGCTACTATAGTTTTGATATCCATGTATGGATTTAGTTCTTTTTACAGTAACAGTAGTTGTGTATTCAGTTATTGTTCTACTTCCTTCCAGATTATAGCTACTGTATTTGTTATATCTGCTCATGACCTTGTTTATCTCTTCCTGATCTGGCGAGTACTCATTGTCTTCGTCGGCTTGCAGTACCCACTGGGAGGGGAGATATGTTTACATGTTCTCACCTCCCCCACCATTTTTCAGGTATTGCGGGTGGTGAGGGTTGAGACGAGACGTGAGACACGTCCGTAGCGGTCGATAGAGCTTTCGGACCCGTCCATTAGTTTAAATTCTAAACTCTAGCTTTCCTTCAATAATTGAATTAGACAGTTTATATAGTTCAGTATTTTTATTACATTTGAATATCTGAATTTCATGAATATAATAAAAGGATTTGTGAATTTTGTGAAATGGAAAATAATTTTCTACCCCTCGTGGTAGCGTATTTTAAGGAAAAAAGGATTTCCGTATGAAAAACAGTTTTCAAAAGGTTTTCTCGTGCTTTTTCATAACTTAGTATTTCAAAATCAGCTTCCGGGTAGGAAACGTTTTAACTAATAGTTGTGGATTTATGTTTAAAAATCTGAATATGAATCTGTGGTGAATGGTGTATGAATATATGAATGGTTAAATGTTTGTCTATTCATTTGTAGTGGTTGTATCCTGGTTATACGTCTTGTACTCGTGCGACGTCGTGCAAATACAGGGGAGACTCTGCCTGTGTGAACAGTGGACTCCNTTTTCAGATATTGCGGGTGGTGAGGGTTGAGACGAGACGTGAGACACGTTCGTAGTGGTCGATAGAGTGCCTGGCCCGGTGACATTCGGTCTAGTTTCTATCCTTTCTTACTCAAATTAAATAACTTAGACATTATGGTTCAGTTGGCTTTCATATAAAGTGAAAATTGTGATGTGGTATATGTGTGTGGATATTTGTACTGTTATGGTTGTATTTTGTAATTGTGCGACGCCGTGCAAATATAAGGAAGACTTTGTACGTGTGAACAGTGGACTTCCTGTATTTGTGGCGGATTTGGCATACCCTGGGGGTCAGGTTTTTCAAAAAAAAAAAAAAAAATTGGGCGCTTCTGCATTGCTTTTAAATCAAAAAGGGTCCCAGGGCGTGACAAAAACTTCATTAACAATAAAAGTAATTAGCATACATAGTTTTCATTTTTTTTTTCTTCCTAACCATTCATCTAGTACATATAGTTTCCATCACCCCATTGCACATATAGTCAACATTCACCAAAAGTGCAAAGTGTTAAAATCAAGTACTATCATCATTTTTCCAAAAAAATGTCAGCTTAAACACAAAAAAGGGAGCTTGCAATTCATTGTCTTTCTTGTCCCAAAAATCATCATGAACTACCTACAAAAGAGAAAATGAATAAATGTTAGAACAATGTAAAAGTAAGTCATGCAAATAAATTTTGAATAATAAAGCAAATAAACTATAATAGACCGAAACTTCGGTAGAGTACTCCGGACTTTAGCTAAATTGACTAAAGTGTCGGAAAGAAAAGGTTGGACAAAATCAAATTAATATTCCAACAATGTTGGAAGGGTTAAAAATGAGTTCCAAAGGAGTTAGAAAGGTTTTAGCGTCGGTCAGCGCGAAATAGAATCGAAACAACGCGAGAAACAGAAATCTGGAACTTTGTTACCGGTTTAACATCAAAAGAGTACCGGTACCAAGTGTTAAACCGAGAGAAAGCTGCTCTCGGGTTTGAGTAAAAATTGGCTTGTTACCGGTGACAACCCCTCGGTGGTACCGGTACCAATGTAAATTACCCGAGAAGCTGCTCTCGGGTTAGCTTCTGCGAAATCGTGTAACCGGTGACACTTTGGTCTATACCGGTACTAAAAGGACTTCGCAGCAAAAATAGGTCTGCTGCAAATATGAGTTTTTGGGGGGCCTAGCTGCTATTGTAGCAACCCATATAAGACCCCACACTCCCTCTCTCTCCCCCTCAAGAGGCCTTGGAGTGACAGCAGGCGGCGGCGACTCAAATGGGCGACTAGCCCCCTGTGCCCCCTGTGGTGGTGCCAAGTGTGGCCGAGGCAATAGCGACGGCAAAGCCGGTCGCGGCTATTCCAGTCGCGACGGTGCCGGCCGGTTTGGGAACCTCAAATCCCGATGATGCGGCTATAGAGGCAGAGCGGGAGCGTGCATTGACAGCTCTTGTTAAGTTCAAGAAGTTCGACCCACCTATCTTTGAAGCGGGAAAGGTGGAGCCATCGGTGGTGGAGTCGTGGATCGACTTGATGGAGATGCTTTTCGAGGACCTATATACCTCAGAGAAGGATAAGGTGCACCTCGCCACTTATTGCCTTAAGAAGGCGGCGAAGGTGTGGTGGAAGCGGGTGAAGCGAAATCGGCCTTCTGACCTTCCGCCTATGCTGTGGGAGGAGTTTAAGAGGGCGATGTTTGCAAACTACTTCCCCAACACGGTGAAGCGAAAGCTATAAGAAAAATTTCGCAAGCTAATGTAAGGAGACCGCTGGGTAGCGGACTACGAGCAGGAGTTCTCCCACATCAATGATTGCATCCCGGATGTTGTTCGAGATGATCGGGACCGGACCGATTGGTTCTTGCGAGGACTTAGGCCGAGGATCTATGAGGCCATGCAAATCCTCAAGCGTACGACCTTTGCGGAGATCTTTGATCGAGCTTTGTGGGCGGAGCATGGCAACGCCTACGTGCTAGAAGAGCGTGAGTCTATGGCGGAGTCGAGAGATGAAGGAAAGAAGCGGGCGGCGGGTGGTGCCGGGGGCCGGCCGAATGCAAAGAAACCCCCTCGGTATCCCCGACAGCAGTCGAGGATTTGGAGGCCTCCTTGGTGTGTCATTTGCGGCGGTGAGCATCGACCGGCAACTTGCCCGCAATGAGAAGGAAAGTGCTTCAGGTGCGGCCAAGTGGGACATATGATCCGGGAGTGCCTGGGATTGGCGTCGTTTGCACCGACAGCAGCATCAGTTCCATCTTCACCAAGGCAGCTTGCGGGATTGCCCCCAGCTATGTCGGCTGGACGCTCATCTGCATCGCGCCAGCTAGAGGCATCTAGAGCACCAAGTGGGCGGGTTTTTGCCACTCAGGTGGAGGAGCAGCCTGCAGTTCCTGATGATGCCGTGGCAGCTATTATTTCGATCAGTGGCACTAGAGCTAGAGCTTTATTCGACACAGGTGCATCGCATTCATTCATAGGTGCATCATTTAAAAAAACTCATGGCATAGAGATCACACATAACGAGGATTATTGGTTGGTGAATGCTCCAGAGCATTCGTTCCGTGTTCACGACGAGTGCTTGGCTTGTCTAGTACAGATAGGTGATTGGATTATGCCGATAGACCTACTAGTGCTAGAGCGAATGTGGGGATTCGATGTAATCTTGGGGATCAATTGGCTCTCCAAGTATTATGCGATGATAGATTGTGAAAGCAAGGTGATCACATTTCGTGAGCCTAATCAAGAAGAGTTGGTATACCGGGCATGTAAAAGCTCGCACTTCGCGACGACCGTATCGGCGGTGAGGGCGAGGAAAATGATAAAGGGTGGATGTGTAGCCTACTTGGAGACAATAGTAGAAGCCCAAAAGGAGCACCCGGAACTTAGTGGTATTCGGGTAGCGTGTGAGTTTTCGAATGTATTTCCGGTGGAGCTACCGGGATTGCCACCGGACCGGGAAGTCGAGTTTGTTATTGATTTGATTCCCGGGGCGGCACAAATTTCGAAGGCTCCGTATAGAATGGCACCGACGGAGCTAAAAGAGCTAAAGGCACAATTGCAAGACTTGCTCAATAAAGGCTTCGTGAGGCCGAGCGTGGTGCCGTGGGGAGCTCCGGTGCTATTTGTGAAGAAAAAGGATGGCGCACTTCGACTCTGCGTGGATTATCGCGAGTTGAACAAAGTGACAATTAAGAATAAGTACCCATTGCCGAGGATTGACGATTTATTCAATCAATTGCAAGGGTTGAGGGTATATTCGAAGCTTGATCTTCAATCGGGGTATCATCAGTTGAAGATCCGGCCGAAGGATGTGCACAAAACGGCGTATCGTACACGGTATGGCCATTATGAGTTCACGGTAATGCCGTTTGGGCTTACTAATGCCCCGGCAGCATTTATGGACTTGATGAATCGAGTCTTTCGACCGTTATTAGACTGGTGCGTTGTGGTTTTCATTGACGACGTGTTGGTTTATTCACGGAGTGAGGAAGAACACGATGAGCATTTGAGGACCGTGTTGGAAATACTCCGAAAAGAGAAGCTATATGCAAAACTAAATAAGTGCGAATTATGGCTTTCGGAGGTCACTTTCTTAGGCCATGTTATATCGGGTGATGGCACCTCGGTGGATCCAAAGAAAGTGGAGTTAATTAAAGATTAGCCTCGCCCGACAAGTGTAGCGGAGATCCGTAGCTTTCTTGGACTTGCGGGTTACTATCGGCGGTTCGTGGAGAGGTTCGCTAAAATAACCATTCCACTAACGCGTCTTACACACAAAGGGGTGAAATATGTTTGGAGCGATGATTGCGATCGGTGCTTCAAGGAATTAAAGGAAAGGTTGACATCGACCCCGGTGCTTGCTGTACCAACTCCGGGGGAGACCTTTGTTGTGTACAGTGATGCTTCATATATCGGTCTCGGGTGTGTTTTGATGCAGAATGGGCAAGTTATTGCGTATGCTTCGCGCCAATTGAAGAGTTATGAAAAGAACTACCCGATTCACGATCTTGAGCTAGCGGCGGTTATTTTCGCGCTAAAGTTATGGAGGCATTACTTGTATGGTGAACATTGTGAGATCTACACGGATCACAAGAGTCTTAAATACTTGTTCACCCAAAAGGAGTTAAATATGCGACAATGGCGGTGGTTAGAGTTGTTAAAAGATTACGATGTTACTATTTTATACCACCCCGGGAAAGCAAACGTCGTGGCCGATGCACTTAGTAGAAAATCGGGAGAAAACTTGGCTTCGGCAATTACACCTCAACCATTATTGCAAAAGGAGATGCAACGACTTGGTCTTGAGGTAGTGGCTTCGGGAGTGCCGGCAACACTTGCGGCGTTGGTTGTTCAACCGACCTTATTGGAGAGGATAAAAGAGCTACAAGCCTCCGATGCATATCTCCAAAAGATGCGCGGTGAAGTTGAAAACGGTAGTGCCGATGATTTTGGCATTGGGGCCGATGGCACACTTCGATTCCGAAATCGTTGGTATGTGCCTAAAAACGAGGACATTCGCAAGGCGATTATGCAAGAAGCTCATCAATCTTCTTATAGCATTCACCCGGGCGGCACCAAGATGTATCAAGACTTGAAAATGCACTATTGGTGGCCGGGCACGAAGAAAGACATTGGGTAATTTGTGGCGCAATGTCTTATGTGCCAACAAGTGAAGGCGGAGCGCTGGTTCCCGGCAGGGAAATTGCAAAGTCTATCTATACCCGTTTGGAAATGGGAAGACATCGCAATAGACTTTGTTACTGGTTTGTCTCGATCTCAAGGCGGACACGATGCAATTTGGGTAATAGTAGACCGATTGACGAATTCAGCGCACTTTTTTTCGATCCATACCACGTGGTCGGGAGACAAGTTGGCTCAAGTATATATCGACGAGGTTGTGAGACTTCATGGGGCTCCGATGTCAATTCTATCGGATCGAGACCCTAGGTTCACATCTCACTTTTGGAAGAGCCTACAAGATGCATTGGGCACACGGCTCGACTTTAACACGGCATTTCATCCTCAAAGTGATGGTCAATCGGAGAGGACAATCCAAATACTTGAGGATATGCTTCGAGCGTGTGTACTTGACTACAAGGGTGGATGGCATGATCATTTACCAATGGCGGAGTTCGCGTACAATAATAGTTATCAAGAGAGTATCGCGATGGCGCCATTCGAGGCCCTTCATGGAAAGAAATGTCGCTCTCCTATTCATTGGAGTGATGTGGGTGAGAGAGTTGCTCTTGGCCCCGATGTGGTGCGGGATGCGGAGGAGAAAGTTCGCCTTGCCCGCCAACGACTTGCTACGGCACAATCTCGACAAAAGAGCTATGCCGACAAGTGGAGAAAAGACATAGAGTTTGCGGTTGGAGACCGCGTATTCTTAAAGGTATCGTCAATGCGAGGAGTGAAGCTGTTTGGAATTCGTGGGAAACTAAGTCCACGGTATGTTGGACTGTATGAAATATTGGAACGGGTCGGTGCGGTGGCTTACAAGCTTGCACTACCACCGAGGCTTGCAGGAGTTCATAATGTATTTCATGTGTCAAATCTCCGCAAGTATGTGCACGACCCCGAGCATATTCTCTCGTATGAACCGATTGAGGTTCAAGAGGATATGACTTATGAGAAGTTCCCGGCATATATCGTCGATCGAGAGGTGAGAAAACTATGGAACCGTGAAATTCCGTATGTTAAAATCCATTGGTGCAACCATGACGATCGGGAAGATACTTGGGAACTTGAGAACGTCATGAGAGAGCGTCATCCTCATCTCTTTAAAGAGCTGAGCTAAGGTATGGAATTTGATTTCGATTAAGTAGTTTTGCGGACGAAACTAATTTTAAGGGATGGAGAAAGTAATATACCGAAACTTCGGTAGAGTACTCCGGACTTTAGCCAAATTGACTAAAGTATCGGAAAAAAAAGGTTGGACAAAATTAAATTAATATTCCAACAATAGTGGAAGGATTAAAAATGAGTTCCAAAAGAGTTAGAAAGGTTTTAGCATCGGTCGGCGTGAAATAGAATCGAAACAACGCGAGAAACAGAAATCTGGAACTTTGTTACCGGTTTAACATCAAAAGAGTACCGGTACTAAGTGTTAAACCGAGAGAAAGCTGCTCTCGGGTTTGAGTAAAAATTGGCTTGTTACCGGTGACAACCCCTGGGTGGTACCGTACCATTGTAAATTACCTGAGAAGCTGCTCTCGGGTTAGCTTCTGCGAAATCGTGTAACCGGTGACACTTTGGTCTGTACCGGTACTAAAAGGACTTAGCAGCAAAAAATAGGTCTGCTGCAAATATGAGTTTTTGGGGGGCTAGCAACCCATATGAGACCCTACACTCCCTCTCTCTCTCCCTTACACAGCAAACACCACTCCTTTCTCATTTCTCACTTTCTCTCACTAGAGATCTCTGCAACGAGCAAGGAGAAGGTGTAGGAGAAGGATTTTGAGGAGATTTCTTGGGTTTTGGAGGCTTGGGAACTCTCCTACAAGGTGGACTTTGGAGAGCTCATGAAAAAGGTAAGGTTTACTTGTAAGATTAGGGTTAGGGCTTGGATTTTATGCCCTAAATCTTTGGATTTGAGCTTCTTACAAGTGTAGAAACCTTCTAGAGGCTATAGAACACATGAAAACCAAGGTTTCTTCATGTGCTCTCATAGTGGATTTCTAGGGCTCGGTTTGTATGCCCTAGAAATGGTTTGAAAGGTTTAGAAAAGGTTCTAAAAGAGTTCTTAGAGGTTCAACAAGCTTTCTTTTGCTTGTTCTATAGATGAAACCCAAAGATGAGCAAATGGCATTGTTAAGGCACCGAAATTGGGGCTTTTGCCCTAGAATGGTTTAAAGGCAAATTGACCTTGTAGAAATCTAATTAGGGGTATTTCTAACTAGAATATGAACTCAGTTCGGTGATCCGACGAGTGTACGCAATGAAATTGACAAAAAGGTCGATTTTGGTACAGATTGCCGCAGCATGCGGATTAAACGCCCTTGAACCGTAGTACCCTTGCAACCATACAAGGTAGGTGGTGCTTACCAAACTCTTTGAAATTCCTTTTATATCTAATGTGTCACTTATTGAGCATATGTATATGTATTGTTGCATGCATTGTAGGCTGATTGAGATTGTATTTCTATGAATTGTTGTATCTTGTGAGTACAAATGCATTATGAAATGGTTGAGAACCTATGAACCCTATGTATGCATGATTGGTGATGAAAACCTAGATGAGGTAAAGAATAATGTGACACTATGACAAGTAGATCGAGTGGCATTAGTAAATACAATGAAATACTAGAGTTAGTGTATGGCATTAATGAGTCAAGATTTACTAGTGTACAATTATGGCACTAAATGAATATATTGAATGTTAGAGCATAAACCACTAGAGTTAATGTGTGTGGCATTATTGAGAATTGAATGCTAGAGAATTGAGAACAAAGAACTTGTGGTGTAAATGACACTAACGAAAGTAAAGAATGCAAGTGCATGTGAGAGTTGGCATTATGACATCAACCTTATAGTTAAGGGTCATATGAGCATTGCTTCCTTATAGTTAAGGAATGGATTGAACTTGAAATCCTTATAGTTAAGGATTGGATCATACTCGCCTTACGTCTTGGTTCCGAGGACGGTAACTCCCCCTCGAGCGATGAGCTCCGGAGTAGTCATTAGTGGGTCGTAGTAGTTCTCCCCAGAGGACGGTCCTGTACGGGTTGTAGAAGTTTCTCCCCGATACTTGGGATGATGAGTTGATGAGTCTATTGAGGGCGAAACCTACTGGTTAGCCTAGAGATTGGGAATTGGAAAGTGACATTGCATTCATCATGAGCATTCTTGTTGAGCATCCTTATTGATCTCATTGTTCAGGCATATTAGTTGCATTTGTATAGTTGGTTACCTATCTAGCTGCATTTGTAAGTCGGCCAGGTTGGTGGCCGAAGCCATTGGGAACTTTGTTGCAGTTCTCACCCCACTATTTCTACAGAGCCGGGACCGAGCGAGCTGGCGAACGATTGCGGTAAAGGTATCCCGCCATAGCTAGAGACCACCCGAGTTGGTTTCATTTTGGGTTTAGTTATATACCTTTTTATATATCATCTTTTGTATTTTGATGATTATAGTTGTATGAATGATGTATTAAAGATGTTAAATGAAAAGCTTTATTTCGGAGAATATGTGATGTAAAATGAAATGATGCAAAGATTGTAAAGGAATTATATTAAAGATGTATGCATGTATGTGATTTAAAGTTAATCATATTACTTGTATGTTGATTAGTTAATACTTTCACTTTGGCTATTGCTTGCCCTCGTGCAAGCCATTATGTTTGCTTCTGTATGTGCAAATTTTATACTCTATTTGTACTTGTTGTTGAGCCTTGGGCGGACAGGAGAGGCTCTGTCCGTTCGGCGTCTGTTCGACATGCTCGAACCGGCCAAATAGGACCGGGCTTGGGGCGTGACATAAACAACTCATAAAGTCTAAAACAAGGAGGTCAGTGACATATTGTAAGGAAGTCGCAAAGTTGAGAAGTGGAAAGAAGTTGAACGCGAAATTCTACAAAGGCAAATCATAATTACATATTCTCTCACAATAATTCAACAATACATAAGTGATCATTAAAATTAACAATTGACTAAAGTTCAATTAAAAACACAAACATTGGAGAATATAAAAAAGAGGAAGTAGCTTCAATCTGCAATTTTGCTTTGGAAAGAGTGAGGGGCTGTAGAACACAACGAATAAGAGGTTATGAAATCAAAGTTTAAGTAAAATTAAAATTGCAGGTATAATAAAAATTGCTACAAGTCTAAATCATAAAAAAATTATAGACAGTGTTTACAAACGGATCGATGAAGATTCTTAGATATGCTATCGTCTACGTGGCTTTGTACTCTCACTATTTTTTATATGACTATATATATTGAAAGACACCTCTAAACTATCTTTCTAGGCTCACGATCCTGCATGAACTGACACATTTGATGCATAAAAGACTAGTAGGCTAAGGAGGCAAAGAAGAAACAAAGCTGCATTTGTATACACCCAACTTTCTCAATTGAATACTACACCCAACTTTCTCAATTGAATACAAGTACAAGCAAGAACCTTAAATACCTAAATATAGAATATGAAGACAAAGACGAGGATACATTAAACTATACAAGAAATGACATATAAAGAAAGAATAGAAGAACAATTAAGAATGAGTCACCTTCAATGCAGCAACACCAAGGGTGAGCTAGCTATCTAGATACAAGGAATTTAGTGCTAATATGGATTCCCTAAACAAATCCCAATGAAAGCAATTTAAATTTGCTGTTAAAGAAAACCATATAAAATTGAATCAAGTATAAACACATCAAAATTTTGGAATTATATACCAAAGATCTTTAGCTGTTATATAGTCCTCCCTCTCATACGCACTTCAAGCTTGAGATTGCTGTTAGAAAAGAACAATCTTCTTAGGACTTGAATATGAATGAATAAAAACTTGTAATAGTAGCTAAATAGATAATCTAGTTAGAGTGTTACCAAAACTGAAGGAGATCTATTATTTGATACTTCTAAGACCTTTTTGTAGTAGCTATCAGTGTTTGTCATATCATCAAGCGAACATCTGGAAAAGACAAGCATCATAGAGGACTTGCAAGCAGCAAAAGAAATGAATACGAAGTCACTAAAATTTTTCTAATCAAGCAAGTAATGAAGCATTCAAATTTTATCACCATAAATATAGTGAATTCTAATGTAGAGAGAATTAAGATAATGGATGGTAGTGCATTCTACTGATCAGCTTAAGAGCATAAAAAATGATAATAATGAAACAAAAGATTGTCAAAAAATTCGACATTGCTAGAATGGTTTGAGAGGATTAACAATAATATATATAAACAGACATCAATTCTGAAAGACCAATCAAAATTCAAAAAAAAAAACTACGAAACAATTCTATTAAAAGTTTAAACTCCATTATTGAATGTACAAGTCATTTTTCCTCCCCAGAGAGAGATCACAAGTTTGAAATTTGCACGAGTTTCAACCAGAAAACAAAAAGCAACCCAAAAAAATCCATCTTGTTCACTCTTTTCAGATCCCAAAATCTAGTAATTTAGGCCATGAAATTGAAATTTCAATAATTTTATAGAGGTATAGTTGGAAGCCCTCGATCCGCTGGAAGCCCTATTGGAAGCCCTTGATCCGCTGCCACATGTCAATTTTGCCACCATTCAAGAGTTTGTTGGGTGTTTACGTAGTACTAAAATCCAAAGCCTATAAGGAGAAAAGATTATAGCTTTTGAAACGAAACAAAACTGATATGTGACAACGGATTATCAAAAACTAATCGAGGAGGTTCATTAGGTAGCTCACTTTGAAGTTTTTTTTCCTAATTTTGTCAATATTCCAAACTAATTAACATGAATTGGAAAATTGTAAAATGAGTGATCCCCACAAACTCCCATTCATTTTCACCTCATCCAATAAGGGCAAAAAGGCAAGGCACCAATAAAACTAAAGAGCTACATGAATAATATCAATGAAAAAACTAAGAACCTAAAACTGTAACAAAATAGTTTGCAGCTTTTATTCAAAATGCCAGTTCTAAGATGGTCATGGGGTAATTTTTCTTCAAAAATGTGTGGGGCCACAACAAGTGCTAATGTTGGTGCCTTGAGATACTTCACCCCATTTTATCTGTATAGCAATTAGATATTAAAAAATTAAAATTGGCAAATTACTAGCTTTTTTTATCTTATTTTCTATACATTTTCTATTTATATATCTGTTATGCATATATATATATATGGGCACATGCACAAGAATGTGGCAATTTGTATTCAATTTTTTTAAAAAAACTTCTTCATCTTTCTTAGAATCAGACTAAGAATAACGCACATTATAATAAGTTTCACCCAAAGAGGTTAGTGACATTTGGGAAAAGTTCCACCAAACATATTATTTTTATTCTACGAAAAAGAGCTGCCATGTTCATGCAGTGCGAAGAAATCATATTTCTTTACCATATCCTCGGGTCATTTGGCGTCTCAGACAATCTTGCCTTTATAAGATCAACTGCAGCTACTTTTTACCTAGTAGTCTATTAGACTATAAAAATTGTTAGTTTTATGATTTATAATTTACAGATGACACAATAGACTTCCAATACCCATTATATTTAAGAGGATTATTCCATACCGGTAGCAATAAATTAAGTTGTCCCACAATTCGAGATCTTCAAAAATTTTTAGTGCCTCCCAAACCAAACCACAACTGACCAAGAGCCTAGTATTCTTTGAAAGCATAAATTAAAATTGCATCACTTTCTAAACATATTTAGATAGAAAGTGCGAGATAAGCAAACTAAAAAACAGAAAAATTTTGGTAAAGAAAATAATAAACTCCAAAAACCAACCAAATCCTTTGCATAGTAACAGGAAGAGCTTTATCAAATTGTCAACCTACTTGGTAAAGGGATATAAATATCATTTTATAGAAGGATAGAATATCCCAAATTAGCAAAAAAAAAAAAAAAAGATATGCAGGATTTTGGGCTCTAATTCAATATGAGGACTGAAAATTTGACTATGTAACTAAACTCTGTGTTGATGATATTTTCGTGTGTAATATAATTACATAAACACTCGTTAAGTTTCGGAAAAAAACAAATTAGGATGGAGAAGTTACGCGACCTATACTAAGCACTTAAAGTGAATAGTAACTCCGATTTTTCGGAGAGGCCAATCAGTGGAGATGGCTTCTGGTGCGTATTGGACTCCGTTCATAGTGATCTAATAGCTCATTTTCAATGGTCCGACTATTCTGGAACCAATGGCACTGACGGATTTCAGATCTGACGCACGATTTTCGAGAAAACTGTAGATACATGTATTCTATGTATTTATGCGTAGTTTTGCCTTTTGGAGAGAAGGTTGGTTTCGTTGCAAATCGGCGACCAAATTGGACAAAACGAAATGGTAGACTCGATGCCCCAGCCGTACTGAATGCGCTGGCGTGATCCGATCGGAGATCCGACGGACGGATCTCTAGGAATCGCGAAAAGTTCGGTGAGGGGTCGAAATTAGCAAAACCGAAAATCTGAAAAAAACACAATATTTTATGCACCATTTTGCGTGATTTGAAATGTCGAGGTGCGTATGCGTAAATCGCTTGTGCTGTGAAGGACTCAGTATAAAATTCTGATTCTTCGGGGACTTTTGCGCAAAATTGCAATTGGTATATATGTTGTCATATAGGGTTTTCTTAGCCTAACCCTAACCCTAACCCTTTAGCTCCCTCAGCTGACCTCCCCAGCCACCAAGCACTTTTCCCTGCCCTCGCCGCACGTGCCTCGGTCGCCGGCGTGCGCCTACGGCCGCCGGAATAGGCAACATTGCCTCTCCTCCACCAACTTGCCACCATCCCAGACGTGGACCACACGGAAGGATCCCCACACCTGGGCTTCCTCCCTTGGCCATGGCCGACCTCCGGCAGCCTCCACCGCCGGTCGCCGTCGCCCCCGTGTGCCGGCATTGCCGGTCTGGGCAGCTTGCGGCCAGCCTGTGCAGGCTCTGATCGAGACCAGCGCAGTTGCTGGCCTGCGCGCCGCCACCGCCTTGCTCCAGCCGGGCCGCTTCCCTCCGGCCTCAGACGAACCCTTGCCGTCACCCCGGAGCTCCCCTGGCCGCCGTCCGGCTGCCGTTACCTCGTGAGCTCAAGGCCAAGTGTGTGCGGGCTCGGCCTTTCCTAGAGCCGCTGCCGCCGCCTCCTGCCGCCGGCTGGTGTGAGCGCCGGTCCTCCTCGATCGGCCGCACTCGGTTTCCCCTGGCGCGCTTGACACCGCCGCCGCTGCCGATAGGGATTAAAAATGCATTATTGGTGGCCTAGAATGAAAAGTGATATTGGGCGCTTCGTGGCTAAGTGCTTAGTATGCCAACAAGTGAAGGCGGAGCATCGATTTCTAGCTGGTAAGCTTCAAAGCCTACCAATCCCCGTTTGGAAATAGGATGTGACACACTGGACCTGTGCAAATTGCGAGGTTCGAGTGTTTGGACAGTGTCCCGAGTTTTTCCAGACTTTCTGGTGGGTCGTTGACAGCGTTCCGACCTATGGCTGGCATCCCGAGAATTGTAGTATTTTATGTAGCGCTAAGGTCACTAAAGAGTTGGACTTAGGCTACCCTCGGATTGCATTCTGCACAAGGTGTACCGGTACACTCTTGATGGCTGTACCGGTACACACTTTGTTCCGGTACACTCTTGATGGTTGTACCGGTACACTTGTGGCAAATTGCGAACCCGAGCCTCGGGTTTGCATTTTCGTAGGATGTGTACCGGTACACTTTCCCGTGTACCGGTACACTTTGGCAGAATATGAGCAGTTTGAACTGCAGGGGGTCTTTCGTAATTGTGGGCTTCTTATAACAGCACCCACGCCCCTAGGGCTCTCTCCTGGGCTGAGAAGAGTGGAGAACCAGGTAGGGCACCTTTCCCCTTCACCTTTTGGATTTGATCTCATTTTAGCTTGGATTTTGATGGTTTTTCCCTCTCTTTTTTGCCTATTGGAACTATTTCCACCTTTTTGAAGCTTGGAGCTTGGGGTTGGAGTTTGATTGAGGGAAGATACTTGAAGTTTGAGGACTTTGAGCTGGTTTTGAGGCTTCTAAGAGGTAAGTGGCAAGATCCTTTCCTCTAGTTTTGGATTTTAGAGCTTTCCTTGGGATGAAACCCTAGTTTTGAGACTTAGGGCTTATTTTGGGCTTTTTGAACCTAGGGCTTTTGAGGCTTGATTGGTTGGTTTAGAACCTTCCTAGGGCTTGGATTGGAAGGTTCTAGCTCTCTTTTGGAGCTTAGGAGAAGATTTCTACTCTTGAGGTAAGTTTTGGCCCTTTTTGCTTCTAGGTTAATGTTTGATGATATAAGGTGGTCGTAATGCCATCGTATCTTTTCGCTGATTACTTTTAGAGTATTTTGAGACTCGGGGACAACTTTGTTCGGCGAAACGAGGCTCTACGCGACGGTTCGGTGGGTTTGACCTAGCCACACTATGAGAACTTCTCATTTGTGCTTAATTAAGTATCGTTAAATGAAAAAGCATGCATATTCTTGTTACATGTATTTATTGTGAATTTTAGAATGCTTAAAATGCCCATGTTATATGTAATGAAATTTTGGACCTCTATGTAGTAGAGAGTTGCTTGAGAGAGAGTTGGTTGCATTTAGCATTCTATATGAGATTTGGTTTCATGTATCTATAGTGTAAATGGGTTCGAACTCATGCATTTAAACTTAAGTTTCCTTGTGACATGAAAGATGACAAAATTGCCATATAGAAGTATTGAGCTAGAATGTATGTGAACTAGCGAGCTAATGTCATCAAGCGGCATTGAGCTCGAGACATGTGTGAACCTAGTTGATAGGGCCATTGAGGGATTTGGGATACATGTTGGATATCAAATTGCCTAAGTGTCATCAAGGGGCACTAGGCGTAGCAAAAGTTGAAAATTCACATTGTGACTTAAACTAGATCTTCGGGATGCTAGTGACTATACCATGTTAGAGACATGAGGATTGGATACTTGAGACTTGGACTTTGCTTGCTTGCCATTTGTGCTCATTCGCACATGCTTGTGAGGGTCGCTCCCTACAAGCCGGCACTCCGGAGCTAGCCTACGCGACTTTTGTTCGCTCGTGCGGTATTGAGAAGCCTACGGGGTCGAGTGGGACAGACACATTCCATGAGTAGGGATGTTGGGCTACCACAGGCACTTAGGCGGCACAAGCTGGACTACCTTTGGTAGGTCCTTAATTGGAAATGGAAATCGACACGGTGTTGAGAATGGATAATCACTACTAGATAGGTTTAGTAGTTGAGTTACATTTATATGCTTTTAGCATAGTGTTGGGACATGTAGCATACTTGACAGTTACCTATTTCATCACAGTATGCTTGGTTGCCATGATAGAGCTTATACATCATGTATGAATAAAGGGTTGTAACAGTAAACTATTGCCATTGGTTACTTTTCCTTATGATAGAATAGATGTACAACATTTTGACATCGTGCTTATGAGGGATATAGTAGTATAGCATTTTACTTATGCTCTCTCTTTCAGCAGTTTATTACATGCTCCTTTTTATTGCTTATTATTATTATCGTTGCTTACCCTTATTTTTGGGGCCTAGTGGAGCAGGAGCTGAGGTCAGTAATTGCCCACTGGGAACTATAAATTATAGTTCTCACGCCCTCTTTTTCTCGATGTTTTTCAGAGCCTTCCACTCAGGGTGAGGCCAGGGATCGCGGGAAGGGAGTTGCTTCGAGCTAGCTTCCTTCGAGGACGATTTGCTAGGTGGTCTACCTCTCGTTGTATTTTATTTTGGAGAGGTTGAGAGTTTTACCAGTGTACTAGAGACCACCATTTTTGTATTAGAGGCTGATACTATATAACTTATGTTTACTTTTATGTTTTAGTTATGTTCTATTACTATTGGTGTAGATGTTAGAACTTTACTCGCTCTGATATCATTAGTTGCTAGTATTTCACTTCTTTTATTTGTTCTATTACTTGCTTTACTTCCGCTTTTGTCGTAGACGCCTTATATGTGTTGACATATGGCGGGTCTGGGCACGCTACCGGGAGGGCCTCCGCCGGTCCCGGGGCGTGACATAGGAGGACATATCAATGGACTTCGTGGTCGGCTTGCCTCGTTCAACGGGCGGCCACGATGCGATATGGGTAATTGTGGACCGATTAACAAAGTTGGCTCACTCTTTGCCAATCCACACCACGTGGGCAGGCAACAAGTTGGCGTAGGTGTACCTTGATGATATAGTGAGACTGCACGGGGTGCCGAAGTCGATCGTATCGGATTGTGACCCCCGATTCACTTCACACTTCTGGAAGAGCCTGCAGGAAGCCCTTGGCACACGACTCGATTTTAGTATAGTATTTCATCCTCAGACAGATGGGCAAACATAGAGGACCATTCAAACTCTGGAGGATATGTTACGAGCGTGTGTCATCGACTCTAAAGGGAGTTGGTGTGATCATCTGCCGATGGCCGAGTTCGCCTACAACAACAGTTATCATGCTAGTATAGAGATGGCACCGTTCGAGGTCCTCTACGGGCGGAAGTGTCGATCTCCTGTACATTGGAGCGATGTGGGTGAGCGTGCAGAGTTCGGCCCAGACGTGTTGCGAGAAGCGGAGGAGAAAGTCCGCCTTGCTCGCAAGCGACTGCTCACGGTGCAGTAGAGACAGAAAAGTTATGCTGATAGGTGCCGTCGAGACATAGAGTTCACGATGGGCGACCGCGTATTCTTAAAGGTTTTGTCAATGCGGGGTGTGAAGCGGTTTGGAGCGCGGGGAAAGTTAAGTCCCCGGTACATTGGACCATACGAGATATTGGAGCGAGTTGGCACAGTGGCTTATTGACTTGCCTTGTCGCCGAAGCTCGCGGATGTACACAATGTGTTCCATGTCTCCAACCTTCGCAAGTACATCAATGACCCCGAGCATGCGATGCTATACTAACCGCCGGAACTTCAAGAAGACTTGAGCTACGAGGAGTATTCGGTGATGGTTATCGCCCGAGAAGTGCGAAAGCTGCGAAATCGCGAGATTCCCTACGTGAAGATCCGGTAGAGCACTCATGATGATCGCGAGGCCACCTGGGAACTCGAGGATCTGATGAAAAAGCATCATCCTCACTTGTTTGAGGAATAAGGTATAGAAATTGAGTTTTAATTAAGTTGAATCAGTTTCGAGGACGAAACTCCTTTAAGGTGGGGAGGATGTAAAGAAGTGAATTCTCGAAATCCGAGAGTTGGACTTCGTCCAGGATCAACTAATTGTCGAACGAATAGGCTTTAGAGAAGCTAGAGATGTCCAAAACACAAAAAGTGCTTTGGAGTCGAGTCCGCGAGAGCAAAAGATGCAAAAATATGCATTTGGCAGATTCTGCTCTCGGGGACCGGTCCATGGCAGGGAAGGACCGGTCCTCGTAGCTGAGGTTGTGGTAGCCAGCTGATGCAACCGGTCCCTGGCCAGAGGGATCGGTTCCCGTAAGCGTATCTGGCTGAGGTGCTCTCGGGGACTGGTCCCTCATCAGGAGGGCCGGTCTCCCAGGAACCGGTCTCTCGGGCAGGGACCGGTTCCCGTACGTGTGAAATTGGGAAGGTCCTCAGGGACCGGTCCCTGGCAGGGAAGGACCGGTCCCTCCGCGCGAAAACTGCCCAGGTAGAGCAGTTTGAGAAATAAAAAGTTGAGGGGCTTGGCTGCAATTATGCCTTAGTTAGAGAGTATAGAGAGCAAAGGGCTCTCTCTCCCTCTCTCATTTTACTCCCCTCACTCTCTCTCCCTCAGCTCTCCCTCTCTCTCTCAAGGAAGAGAAGAAAGAAAAGAGAAGGAGAAGAAAGAAAAGAGAAGGAGAAGAAGGAAAAGAGAAGAAGAAGAAGGAGGAGAGCAAGCTAGAGAAGGCTTGGAGCATCTTCCTCTTCCTCTCCTTTCCATTGGAGCTAACCTAAAGGTAGGCTCTTGAACCCTAATGGTAGAACTTAGGGTTTTTGGGTTTTTGGCTTTTGAAATGAGGTCAAATGGATCTCTAGCACCATTAATGGTGGAATAGAGCTAGAAGGTAGGGTTCTATAGTGCAAATTGCATGATGTGAACCCTAGGGCACCCAACTTGAGGGTTCTTGATAAATGATGAGATTGATCTCATTTAGTGGCTTGTTAACCTAATTGATAGGTGTCTAAACGCCGGGGCGAAGTCAGATTTTTGATTCGTCGAGCGGGTGAAAAGCTATTGGCGAAATATAGCCGATTGAGCGCCGTTTTGGACCAAGGAGGCCGAGACATCGTCGTAACGTTCGGCGAGAAGCATTTCTAGAACCTTCATACCCTCAAAAAGTGGGGGGTGTCATCTCGAAGCAACCGAACTCTCTATTATGCCTTAGAATAACATATTATCACGCCCCGCCCTAAATCCACTACCAATTTGGCACGGTTCGGCCGCGGCGGCGGGCCGCCGAACGGACAGCACCTCCCCTGTCCGCTCAAGGCTCAACAACAGGAATGTGTACAAGAATCTATCCAGGAAATTAAATTCTAAGCATACACATTCAAGAGGGCACAAACAGTGCCAACAATACAGAGAGCAAGCGATCCACAAGATATAACTAGTGAAATAAAGAGAGTACTTTACTAACTATTACAATAGTTCCAACATTCTCATTTACATCATTTTCTTTAAATGAATATATTTGTCATCCAAAATACATAGCTCTCCAAATCCTCACCTACAATGAATCTCTCTCTACACATAGGTGACTAATGCAAAAAGGAAAGCTACTATACTACCACGGTCTCACTGGTCGGGCGCGATGCCCTTGCCGCGGTCCNTCATTTACATCATTTTCTTTAAATGAATATATTTGTCATCCAAAATACATAGCTCTCCAAATCCTCACCTACAATGAATCTCTCTCTACACATAGGTGACTAATGCAAAAAGGAAAGCTACTATACTACCACGGTCTCACTGGTCGGGCGCGATGCCCTTGCCGCGGTCCTCTCTCTGCAGCCCTGAACCTACCACTAGAAATAGAGTGGGGTGAGAACTATCTTCCATAGTTTCCAGTGGGCTCAGCCGCCGACTCTGCCGATCTCCCCACTAGTTCCAAGTGGGCACAAGTAACAACAGATAGATAGATAGATATGTATCTAAAAGCTGTAAATGCAATAGTAGGAAATACTATGCTACTATGCCCATAATCATGAATATGAATGCATGCATCATATAATAAAGGTTTGCTATCATGCTAACAAATTCGATCCATGTTCGAATAGCAATGTTCAATGACATTAATAAATCTTTAACCTTTCCATTTACCCAATCTGTGGCGAGGCCCTAGGGCTCGCCCATGACTCACCTTTCAATCCCAAAGTGAGGAGGGAGCTCCAAGTGCACCCAAGCCCGGGACCGTCTGCGGACCTCCATGTGATCCGGACCTCCAAGTGGTCCTAGTCGCACGACACTCGGGAGTACTCGACGACCATCCCCTCCATGTGGGGATTGGATGGCTATACCATCCCAAACGTAGACTGTGAGCTAGATCTATCCTCTCCAAGTGAGGATACACTATCACTAGGGTCAACAACCCAATCCAATCCACTCCAAGTGAGGATGCTATCAACTAGAGTCAATACCCAATCAAGTCCTCTTCAAGTGAGGATGCCCTACCACTAGTGTCACGCCCCGGGACCGGCGAAGGCCCTCCCGGTAGCGTGCCCAGACCCGCCATATGTCTACACATATAAGGCGTCTACAACAAAAGCGGAAGTAAAGCACGAGATAGAACAAATAAAAGAAGTGAAATAACTAGCAACTAATGATATCAGAGCGAGTAAAGTTCTATCATCTACACCATAGTATAGAAATAAAGCTAGACAATAAAAGAAACCATAAGTAGTACAATATCTGTCTCTAGTACAAAAATGGTGGTCTCTATACACTGGCAAAACCCTCAACCTCTCGCCAAAAAGTAAATATCGAGAGGTAGACCACCTAGCAACTAGTCCTCGAAGGAAGCTAGCTCGAAGCAACTCCCTTCCTGCGATCCCTGGCCTCACCCTGCACGGAAGGCTCTGAAAAACATCGAGAAAAAGAGGGCGTGAGAACTATAATTTATAGTTCCCAGTGGGCAATTACTGACCTCAGCTCTATGCACCACTAGGCCCCAAAAGAAAAGGGTAAGTACAATAATAATAGCAATAATGACTGCGATATGAAAGCATAATTAAAATGCTAAATTACTAAACTCTAGTATACACATGTCATGATGATGTACATCTACGATATCATAATAGTATGCCCAATGGCAATAGTTAAATGTCACTAACCTTTAACAATACATGATGCATAAGTTCTGTCATGGCAACCAAGTATGCTTTGATGCAATAAAAGACTATCAAGTATACTACATGTCTCAACACTATGCTAAAAGTATATAAATGTAATTCAACTACTAAACCTATCTAGTAGTGATTATCCATTCCCGGTTCAATGTCATTAATCAAACATGTTTTAGGATCTACATATTGTAATCCAGCTTGTGCCGCCTAAGTGTCGGTGGTAGCCCCAACATTCCCACTCTAGGAATGAGTCTATCCCTCCCGACCCCGTAGGCTTCTCGATACCGCACGGCGAACATAGGTCGCGTAGGCTAACTCCGAAGTGCCGGCTTGTAGGGAGCGACCCTCACAAGCATGTGCGAATGAGCACAAATGGCAAGCAAGTATAGTCCAAGTCTCAAGTATCCAATCCTTATGTCTCTAACATGGTATAGTCACTAGCATCCCGAAGATCTAGTTTAAGTCACAATGTGAAGTTTCAACATTTGCTACGCCTAGTGCCCCTTGATGACACTTAGGCAATTTGATGTTCAACATGTATTCCAAATCCCTCAATGGCCCTATCCACTAGGTTCACACATGTCCTGAGCTCAACGCCGCTTGATGACATTAGCTCTCTAATTCACATGATATTCCAATTCGGTGCCACTATATGGCAATCTTGTTATCTCTCATGTCTCAATTAAACTTAGGTTTAAATGCGTGAATCAACTCTCATTTTCACAATAGAAAACATGATGCTAAATCTCGATAGGATGCCGAATCATATGCCAGTTACGCATGTTGTTTCTCTACTATATAGAGGTTCAAAATTCATTACACCAAACGTAGGCATGTTAAGCATCCTAAAATTCACAATAAATGTATCTAGCATGGAAATGCAAGAATAATCATTTTATAAAGCATAAACCAAGAGATATGAGAATTTCTCATACAATAGGCTAGGTCAAACCCACCAAAATCGAAACTTTCGTTTCGCCGAACGGAGGTTTCCACAAGCTTCCTAGTACCCTAGGAACATCAAAAATGGGGTCACCCAAACGAAACGAAGAGCGAATAGCTCAAACATTAACCTAGAAGCAAAAGGCCAAAACTCACCTCACAAGAAGAAATCCTCTCCTAAGCTCCAAAGGGGAGCTAGAATCCTTCCAATCTATCCTAGAGGAAGGTTCTAATCCAATCAATCAAGCTCCAAAAGCCCTAAAATCAAAATGCCCAAAATAAGCCCCAAATCTCCAATCTAGGGTTTCATCACAAAATTCTCAATAAAACTCTATTTTAGAGGAAGAGAACAAGTGGACTACCTCTTGGAAGCTTTAAGTCAAGCTCTAAATGCTCTAAGTCCCAAGTTCTTCCCTTAACAAAGCCCCAAATCCAAGCTCTTGGCTTCAACCATGGTGAAATAGCACCAAAAGGAAAAAAAAGAGAGATTAATCTAAGAAAAATCCAAAAGAGAGGAACCAAATCACCAAGAGAGCAAGGAGGAACTCCCCTACCTCAAATACCAGAGTTCTCAGCTCAGGGGAATGCCCTAGGGGCGTGGGGGTTCTAATAGAAGTGCTACAAAAGCAAAAACACCCCTGCAGTTTCGAACTGTGCGAAGTTTGCCGCCTTGTACCGGTACACGGGCCCTTGTACCGGTACAAGGTCCACGAAATCCAAACTCGAGGCTCGGGTTGCTGGGCTCTGCGGCTCTGTACCGGTACAAGCTCCGATGGCTGTACCGGTACAACCATCAACCTTGTACCGGTACAAGCCTGCCAGGACTCAATCCGAGAGTCAGCCAAATCCCCTTTTTTCGGGTTTTGGTGCAAGGCTTTGTACCATACTTCTCGGGACACGTGCCGTAGGTCGGAACACAGTCAACGACCTACCAAAAAATCTGGAAAAGCTCAGAACACGACCAATCACTCGAACCTCGCAATTTGCAAATGTCGAGTGTGTTACATTCACCCCTCCTAAAAAGGAGTTTCGTCCGCGAAACTCAAAACAAACAAAGTACCTCAAGCCTCCATCTGAAAAAGATGGGGATAGCGCTCCCTTAGTGCGCTCTCCAGCTCCTAAGTAGCCTCGCGCTCATCGTGGTTGCTCCAAAGCACCTCACGTAGGGAATTTTTCGGTTCCGCAATCTTTTCACCTCGCGAGCCAAAATTCTCAAGAGTTGCTCCTCAAAGCTCAAATCCTCCCGCAGCTCCATAGGTGTAGCATCCAATACATGAGCCGAATCGTGGATGTACTTCCGAAGGACCGATACATGGAATACATTGTGTACACCCGATAGGTTCGGCGGTAGGGCAAGTCTATAAGCTACCGGGCCTATCCGCTCCAAAACCTCAAACGGTCCAATGAATCGAGGGCTCAACTTGCCCCGGATTCCAAATCGTCTAATTCCTCGAGTCGGCGAGACTTTCAAGAAGACGTGATCTCCAATCTGAAACTCCAAGTCTCGTCGCCGCCTG
Source organism: Ananas comosus (assembly GCF_001540865.1). NCBI lineage: Eukaryota > Viridiplantae > Streptophyta > Magnoliopsida > Poales > Bromeliaceae > Ananas > Ananas comosus. The sequence goes on from NC_033624.1 coordinate 10,029,961, forward strand.
TCAGCATAACTCCTCTGCCTACTCTGGGCCGTCAACAATCGCTCCCGAGCAATGCGAACCTTGTCCTCTGCTTCCTGGAGCACATCT
>NC_033624.1:10031236-10033587 GCF_001540865.1 Ananas comosus
TCAGCATAACTCCTCTGCCTACTCTGGGCCGTCAACAATCGCTCCCGAGCAATGCGAACCTTGTCCTCTGCTTCCTGGAGCACATCTAGGCCTAAAGCCAATCTCTCGCCAACTTCACTCCAATGAAGCGGTGACCTACACTTCCGTCCATAGAGTGCCTCGAACGGTGCCATCTTGATGCTTGCTTGATAACTGTTGTTATAAGCAAACTCTGCCATCGGTATATGCTGCGACCATCCTCCCTGGAAGTCGATCACGCAGGCTCGAAGCATGTCCTCAAGAGTCTGTATAGTACGCTCCGACTGCCCGTCACTCTGAGGGTGGAAAGCTGTACTGAAGTCCAAACGCGTACCCAGAGCATCCTGTAAGCTCATCCAAAAGTGGGATACAAAACGGGGGTCTCGATCTGATACTATGGAAGTAGGTACCCCGTGCAATCGCACAATCTCATCCAAATAGACCTGGGCGAGTCTCTCACCAGTTCAAGTAGTGTGGATAGGTATGAAATGTGCCGATTTCGTCAACCTATCCACAATCACCCAAATAGCGTCATGCCCGGCCTGTGAGCGAGGCAATCCCATCACAAAGTCCACTGTGACCTTTTCCCACTTCCACACTGGAATCGGTAGGCTCTGCAACTTCCCCGCAGGAACTCGGTGCTCAGCCTTCACCTGTTGGCAAGTCAAACATTTAGCAACAAACTCACCAACATCCTTCTTCATCCCGGGCCACCAATAAAGCAACAAACTCACCAACATCCATCTCAAATGCCTCGCGTTCGTCCCGCGCAATGGCATTTCCACGCTCCACCCAAAGCGCGCGGTCAAGAACCTCCTCATAGGTTTTCAAGCGGAATGCACGAATGACCTTGAAAATCTCGGGTCGCAACCCGCACTCAAATACCTCCCCTCGGTCCCTATCGCCATGAACCAAGTCTGGTACGCAGTTAATCATGTGCGTGAACTCCCTTTCGTACTCCCGCACCGTTCGGCTTCCTTGCCTTAGTTTTCGAAAATCCTCCTTGACTTTCCTTTTGTCACTCTCGGGGAAATACTCCATAAGGAGCATCTCCCGAAACGCCTCCCAAGTGAGAAGAGTGTGCCCTAGCGAGCGATTCTTCTTCGTTTGATTCCACCACAACCGAGCCGACCCATCCAAACAGTGAGCCGCCAGGTGAACCTTATCCTTCTCGAGGGTATAGATATCCTCGAACAACGCTCCATCGCGGCCAACCAATTCTCCGTCACCCACGGATCCTTCACATCGCCGTTGAAGGTCGGAGGGTTGAACCGCTTGAATGCCGTCAACGCCGCCAACGTACGCTCCTGCTCGGCCTCAAGCACATCGGAAATAGGAACCGATGAACCCGATGCCGCCGGAGGGACAGCCGTCACTGGCGCTGCCGCCACCGCAGGAGGTGGTGCTACAGGGGCAGCCGGTGGGGGTGGATCCCTTGGTACTGAGGACGCCGCCTGTTGCGCCATCATCTCGTGGAGCTGTCCAATCTGCTCCCCTTGTTGTCGCATAGCCCCGGCCAAAGCCGCTACCTGGGCCCGCAACTCGCGTACTTCGTCCGACTCCGACTGCCCGGGCTCTTCCCGAGACTCCGCCGGTGTGGACCTCATAACTCTCCTTGGTGGTGCCATCGCGTCTTGCAACGCAACGCACACACATTAGCGCTCGTCACACGTGACTCTTACACGTTCCAAGTAGCTACCCAATTAAGCAAAAGCACAAGCCTAATTATTTCCACTTTTGGTGTTATGTGGTCGGCCGCCCCACAAGGTCCCTCAAGTAGACAACAATTAAGCCTCCTAGTCCATCTCTACTTCCTTCTAGAGAAGTATTACCATCAACCCAATCACTCGCTTTCGCATAAACCAAGTCCACGTCAAGCGTTTTCCTAAGTCCTTAGGGTCTCCAAACCTATGGTTGCTAGGTCATTCCTAGACTTTTGCTTTCCACTTCGCTCTAATACCATTATATTTGTCACGCCCCAATCCCCGCCAATTTGGTCGGGGTCGGGTCACGTCAACAGACGCCGAACGGACAGAGCCTCCCCTGTCCGCCCAAGGCTCTAACAACATGTATAAATAGGCAATCAACAAGAGAATTGCATATATAATACAAGGCTTGCACGAGGGCAAGCAACAACGGAAGCGAAAGCTCTAAGCTAAATATACATCACACATGATATTTGATTTCATTTAAACCAAATTCAAGTAAACAAAGCTATTACATTCCATTCAACCATCATATCTTTTACATTTAGTCATCCACCAAATACATGATTGTTTACAACTTTACATCTCTAATTCAACAAAATAAAGCTGCTACATGTACACCAAAAG
>NC_033624.1:10035050-10036223 GCF_001540865.1 Ananas comosus
CAATGCAAATCTTGTTTCTATGTCAATGTCACCCTTGTTTTCTATTGTCCAAGTCCATTCTCACATTCACACAACTTGAGGGTCCAATCACACATGTCCATTTTGGTTCTATCATCCTCTATGTTCAACTACGTTAGAAGCATATAAATGAAGTCAAACCAAGTTCCACATGTTACAACCCTACTATGCATGAATGGGTATATATAAAAACATATATGCTCAAAAATAGAGAAAACAGACATAAAAGGGAATCCAACGATTCCGGCGTGCACCCCCCACCTCTATTGGTTGTGTGGGTGTAGATTACGAAGGCTCCCGCACTTTACGAAAGCCGATTCCGCGCCCTATAATCAAAATAGTGTCATATTAGGCCTTTTTGTACATGAACTATACTCTATCATTTTCGCAATGTTAAATGAAGTTGTCCCACGCGTTTAGGACACCCCCAATTAGGTTTCTACGGGGTCAATTTGTCCCCGAAAAATCCTAGGGCAAAAGCCCCAAATCCAAGCCCTAATATTGTCATTTAGGGTTTTCCCATGAATCGATCCCAATCCTAAGCAAACGATAGCTTAGAATCATCTAAGAAGCACTCTAGTAAGGTTTCTAGACCTTTGGAACCAACCCTAGGGCTTCCATGACAAACCCTACCCAACCACCATGAGAGCACTTGAGCTCTCATGGGTTCCATGGAGTTCAAGGCATATAGAAGGCTCCCATGGCCAAAAACAACCCAAAGCTCCAAAACATAGGGATTAAAACCAAGCTCTAGACTCATTTCTACCAAAAACTCACCTTAGCCCAAGCCCCCCCAAGTCCTTCTTGTAGGAGAGCTTGTAGAACCCACCAAAGCCTCCAAATCCACCTTCCCTTGCTTCTTCTTCTTCTTCTCCAAGCCCTAGAGCAAGAGTTCTAGAGAGAGAAAGAGAGGAAATGGGAAAGAAGGGTGAAAATGGCTGTGGGAGAGAGGGGATGAGTCATATATAGTGTTGTAACAATTGCACTTAAGCCCCTCCACTTGTTTCCTCTTGAACTGCCAGACTGGGCATTTTTCGCCTTCGGGGACCGGTCTCCCCGACCAGGGACCGGTTCCCGAACGGGGGTTTTCCAGGACTTAGCCAAATTTTTGAGTCTCTCAGCTGTTGCGCAGCGAGGGACCGGTCTGCCCGTCGA